>NW_026111624.1:0-347500 GCF_024679095.1 Eriocheir sinensis | reverse complement strand
AACTCTTCTTCTTACTTCCTTGTTTCTTCTTTTTTCTTTCTATTTTTTTATTTTCTCTCCTTTTTTCTTCTCTCGCCATTGTCACTATTACACCTCACGCTAGGAGAAAGGCAAAGAATGTTCTGCCGTTAGTTCTCAGCCTACGAACAAAAAAGACAACCTAACTGTTGAACACATAAATGCACAATCATTACTCAATAATTTGGATGAAATCAACCTATTAATCAACGAAAGGCAAATCGACATACTATGCATCAGTGAATCATGGTTACTCACACACACCCCAGACTCACACGCGAACATTCCTAACTTTAAATTTTACAGACAAGACAGAGGCAAAGGCGGAGGGGCTTGTATATATGTTCATAATGACTTACACTCAGCTTCGATAAACACAGGCGTACCTAAACACGAAGGGGTAGATGAAATTTGTATCCAAGTTCAATGCAGAAAACTACCCTCCATCCTTATAAACAGTATCTACCGACATCCTAAGGCCTGTTCTACTTCATTTGATCACACAGAAGACACATTGAGGGCATTAATTATGCGTAAAAAGACATTTTTCTTATTAGGTGACCTCAACGACAACCTCCTCCTACCCAACAGTAAACTATCACGTATAATAGCCAACAATAAGCTTACACAAATAAAGAACACACCCACACGAGTGACACCCACTTCTGCAACCCTCCTAGACGTGATCATCACTAATAAGCCAGATCTTATCACTCATTCCTACGTAATCCCTTGCACGATCGCAGACCATGAGCTTATAGGCGCCTCTGTCAACATCCTTAAACCCAAGCGCCAACCCATCACCGTAACTAAACGTGACCTGAGAAAATATAACAGCGACCTTCTATGCTCCCATATCCTAGAGGAAACCTCCACACTAAATGAAATATTACGCACTGACGATGTCGATAAACAGGTGTCTATACTAACATCTGTCATTACTACCAGTCTCGACAGAAGTGCTCCGATATCTAATATCGTTCTTCACCGACCCCCCGCACCTTGGATCAATGATGAAATTAAAGAGGCATTAGCAGAACGCAAGAAAGCTCAAAGGATATCAAAAAATCACAGATATAACATGATTATACAGCAAAACTATAAAGAAATAAAGAAAAACGTCAAACGTCTACTAACCACTGCAAAGAAAAATTACTACCACCAAGAACTACACACCTGCAAAAATAACACAGCTGCAACTTGGAACACATTAAAAACTATTATTCCTAGTAAAACACAGAGCACGACCCACCCGCCCCTTGAGAACATAAGTGAAAAAGCTGAGGATTTTAATAACTTCTTTGCGAACGTCGGCCTAACCACATACGAATCAACTCAAAGATCATTAAAAGTCGAAAACCGTAATCACCTTAACGAAGCTCCTAACATCCCGGTCGCGCCCTCTACCCCCACTAATCTCGCGCTTTTCAGACCTCAGCCAGTAGACCAGAACACAATCATCTTAACTGTAAAACAGCTTCAAAATACAAAATCGTTTGGTTGTGATAACATTTCCCTAAGGTTTATCAAAGACTCACTTATAGTTATCATCTTCTACCTCACAACCATCATAAATACCTCAATCGTCACAGGCATTTTTCCTGCCTCCAGGAAAACGCTGTTGTCACCCCACTATATAAAAACGGAAACCCAGACGAAATAGGAAATTATCGTCCCATCTCTCTACTTCCAATTTTTTCAAAAATATTAGAAAAGGTAGTTGCCAATCAATTAATGTCATTCCTGGAACGTAACAAACTTCTCTCTCCAACCCAACACGGCTTTAGACCAAAACTCTCTACAGAGACAGCGCTGCAAATCATTACCAATAAAATTTATGATAATATAGATAACAAACAAATATCACTTTTAACACTCTGCGACTTTTCTAAAGCCTTCGACAGTGTCAGTGGTATTAAGCATCATAAAATACGGCATCACAATATGGGGGACAACAAACTCAACTTTAATAAACAAAGTGCAAAAACTACAAAACTTCGCGATAAAAGTGGCAGATGGGAAAGCCAGGAAATACGATCATGTCACTCCATTATTTAAAGATTTACAATGGCTTAAAATCAAAGACCTAATCACCTTTAACCTCATCACAAAAGTGTTTAAGCAGAAAATAAAAGATTACCCAGACCACATCATCTCTCTCCCAACTGTTAACTATATGACAGACTCAACAACAAGACAACAAAACAATCTCTACGTCCCCAGAACCAACACCGACACAGGTGCAAGAGCCTTTCATGTATTAGGTCCTAAATTATGGAACCAACTGCCGAATGAAATAAAAGACTCATAATCTGACCACATTAAAATCAATTCTTAAAAAGAAGCTGTTGACCTCTGCATGAATGTATTATCTACTCCACTGCCTTCTGTATATTCTATCATATATATTTAGAAGTATAATACACCATGTATATTTATATGTATAACCTACCATGTCTATTTAGATGTTTAGAATAACCACTTTTTAGTGGAAATAAAGTTTATTATTATTATTATTATTATTATTATTATTATTATTATTATTATTATTATTATTATTATTATTATTATTATTATTATTATCTCTCTCTCTCTCTCTCTCTCTCTCTCTCTCTCTCTCTCTCTCTCTGTTGCCAAGTCGCCAATATTGGAAGGGGTCCAGGAACAGCTCTCCATCTCCACCACCGCCGCCGCCTCCACACAATATATAGGGCGTCGCAACAGACGACGGTGAAAAGTGAGAGCGGCGAGGTAATGGTTTGAAGAAGGAAGGAAGGAAGGAAGGAGGAGGAGGAGGGTTAAAGAGGACGATGGTGAGAAATAAGGTCAAGAAGAGAAGAAAGAGGGAATGATATAAACAAGGAATGAATGGAGGAAAGAGGAAGGAGGAGAAGAACGGACGAATGGAGAAAAAGAAGATATATGAGAGATAAACGGTTATGGAGGAACTGGAGGAAAGGAGGAACATAAATAAACCAAGGAATAAGATGAAAATGAGATGAATGAGAGGGCGGGGAGATGAGTTGGATAAATGAACGAAGGGAGGAACAAAAGCTAAGAGATGATAAGACAGGGAACGAAGGCAGATGAAGAGATATTTATTAGGAGCAAAAAGACGCAAGAAGGCATTGAGGCATAAACCGCTAAGAGACGAGAACTTGAAGGCGGATAAAATAAGAAGCAAAGTGAACAGAGAACAGGGAGAAGGAGGGAGAGAAAAGGAATGAAGGACTGGAAAGGAAAACTGAAGAAAAATTGAAGATAAACATTTGTGGCGAAGATCAGAGAGTAAGAGAGGAGAAGAAAGAGGAAAAAGACTGGACAGAGTACACAAAAGAGGAGAGGAAAAAGGATAACTCGATGTGAGGTTGGAGGCCGATCATGGAGGAAGCAAATAAAGGAGAAGGGAGACAATAAAGCAATATGGTGTGGAGGAAGAGAGCAAAGACAAGGAGAGAGAAGATGGAGAGGGAGCGGAGAAAAGAAGAAGGAGGCATTTAAAGAGAAGCCTGGGAGAGGATCGAGGAAAGGAAAGGTAAGAAGGGGAAGAGAGAGAGAGGAAGGAGGACCAGGTACAGAAAGGGTGAGGAGAGGAGAAGAGAGGAGGTTAAGCCGGGTGAGGGAGGTTAGGTTAGGTGGGTGAGTGGGACGGATGGGTGTGGTGAGGAGGAGGTGGAGAGGAGGTGGAGCAAGGAAGGAAGGGGAGGAGGAGAGGAAGGAAGGAGGAGGAGGAGAGGTGGTTAGGTTAGGTGGGTGAGTGGGACGGATGGGTGTGGTGAGGAGGAGGTGGAGAGGAGGTGGAGCAAGGAAGGAAAGGGAGGAGGAGAGGAAGGAAGGAAGGAGGAGGAGAGGTGGTTAGGTTAGGTGGGTGAGTGTTAACCATATCTGATCTTTCCGTGTCTATTATCACATTTTTTCGTCTATTTTCTTTCATATTTTCGTTCATGAGGTTTTTCATTATTATTTTTATTATTATTATCATTATTATTATTATTATTATTATTATTATTATTATTATTATTATTGATGTTCATGGTGGTGGTCTTGTTATTATCACATTTTTTATTATTACAGAATTCGTAGTAGTAATAGTTGTAGTAGTAGTAGTAGTAGTAGTAGTAGGAGTGATAGTTGTAGGTATTGTTATTGTTGTGGTGGTGGTGTGGTTATGGTGGTAGTGGTTGTGGTGGTGGTGTGGTTATGGTGGTAGTGGTTGTGGTGGTGGTGGTGGTGAGGTTATGGTGGTAGTGGTGGTGTGGTTATGATGGTAGTAGTTGTGATGATGGTAGTGGTGGTGGTGGTGGTGGTGGTGCTAATGGTGGTGGTGGTGTGGTTATGGTTGTAGTGGTGGTGGTAGTGGTTGTGGCGGTGGTGATGTGGTTATGGTGGTGGTGGTAGTTGTGGTTGTGGTAGTGATGGTGGTAGTGGTGGTAGGTTAGTATCTCTAGACCTCTTTTTCTCCCTCTTTTTTTCCTTTAAATTCTTCCGTGTTATTTGATACCACGCCTCCCGTTTTTTGTGCGTGGCGTTTTTTGTCGGGTTCAGAGGTGTGCTGGAGGCCGTGATGAGACCACCTTTTTTTGTGTCTGTGGCTTTTTATTCGACTTTAAAAGATGTCCCGAGATTGTACATTTTTGTTTTACTTACATTTTCATTTTCATTTTTATTTATTTTTCTCGTCTGCTCTTGCTCTCATCGATACTTTGTTGTTTACTTCTTCATCTGTTTATATTCGCCCTTTTTTTAAATCTATACTTTATTTTTTATATGATTATGATAATGGTATTTTTTCCTGTTTTTTTTTTCTTCATAGCAATACCTTTTCCCTATTTTTTGTTTCCTTTCTTCCCCTTTCTTTCTTTATTTCTTTATATTTGCTTTCTTTTCTCTGTTCTATTTCAAGATTCTGGTATTTGTATTTTTTTTTCTTTTCGTTGCATCTTTTAACACTTATTAACTTTAAGATGAAATAAAGGCATTGTGGCCAGTATAGCTGCATTCTGTGAGCACATAAAAAACTAACTAATATAAGTCTTACATTTAAAGACATAACAACTAAAAAAAAATTACCAGTCTGCCGCTGCTCATTCTTGCACTTGGCAATGCAAGGCTTTGATTTTTGTTGTACGTTGTACCAACGCCTCTCCCAGTCATCCTGCGTACGGGGTCCACTCCCAGGGAAGGCACTGTCAGGGTAAAAATGTGAAGCAAGTTTCTTAATCGTTTCACTATGGCATGCTGTTTATTTCCCATACCTTCTCCAATAACATTTAATACATGCTGTGATGGAAAGCTAAATCAGTACCAATATTTTATTTACATGCATCATAAGACATTAACTTTTTAGTTGTTATGAACATGGCCATAAATACTACTTTTCATTACCTACTTTTCTAAAATGCTTTTCTCTAAGTAGGAGGATATTACACAATACAGCTATACAAAAAAATTCAAAGCATTAATCTTAATTCCATTCTTTTGAGTACTTCTAACCTAACATTATATCACCAGAAACTGTTTGACCAATGCTATCAAAATAATATTTTAATCTTACTTTACCATTCTCATCAAATCTACCTATTCCGATATAGTCTTAACATAAAATATTTGTAAAAGTGTTGAGAGCCTGGCATGCCCAACCCCCCCCCCCAAAAAAAAAAATCTAAATAAGGAATAAATAAAATAACAGGTAAATATGACTTGACTCTCTTATACTAACCCCCTTTCCACCCTAACAAACTTGGGGACTCACCATGTTAGGTTAGGACGTGTTTGGTAGGACATGTTTAGCAGGAGTTGGTTTAGTTATGTTAGATTGTTGAGGGAGTGGGGGTTGCAGCAGAAATGGTCATGATGATGCTATTCACATGGAGCAGTAGGAAAAAGTATGTCCTGTTTGGAAACTCTGTGGTTGTGTTTGTATACAAAAATACCCATTTGACGAGGTTAGGTTAGTTTGCAAGTTACTTGAATCATGGATATGTGAATATGTAACAAAAAAAATAAAAGCGTTAACCTTAATTTCATTATCTTGAGTATACTCCAATCTAACATTATATCACCATAATCTGTTTGGCCAATGCTATAAATATACTATTTTAATCTTACTTTACCGTTCTCACGAAACCTACCCATTCCCATATACGGTAGTCTTGACATAAAGTACTTGTAAAAGTGTCCATAGTCTGGCATGCCTAGCATCCCCCCCCCAATAAAAATATATAATAAACAAATAAAAATAAATAAAGAATAAAAAAAGGGCAAATATGCCTTAACTATCTATACCAACCCCCTCTTCCCCCCCAACAAACTTGGCATGTTAAGTTAGGATGTGTTCGGTAGGACAGGGCAGGTTTGGCACTTGGGGACCTACCATGTTAGGTTAGGATGTGTCAGGTAGGACAGATTTAGCAGGAGTTGGTTTAGTTATGTTAGATTGTTGAGAGAGTGGGGGTTGCAGCAGAAATGGTCATGATGATGCTATTCACGTGAAGCAGTAGGAAAAAGTATGTTCTGTTTGGAAACTCTGTGGTTGTGTTTGTATACAAAAATACCCATTTGACGAGGTTAGGATAGTTTGCAAGTTACTTGAATCATGAATATGTGAATATGTAACAAAAAAATAAAAGCATTAACCTTAATTTCATTATCTTGAGTACATTCCAATCTAACATTATATCACCATAATCTGTTTGACCAATGCTATAAATATACTATTTTAATCTTACTTTCCCATTCTCACAAAACCTACCCATTCCCATATAGTCTTGACATAAAGTACTTGTAAAAGTGTCCATAGTCTGGCATGCCTAGCATCCCCCCCCAGTAAAAAAAATAATAAACAAATAAAAATAAATAAAGAATGAAAACAGGGCAAATATGCCTTAACTATCTATTCTGATTCTATACCAACCCCCTCTTCCCCCCCAACAAACTTGGCATGTTAAGTTAGGATGTGTTCGGTAGGACGGGGCAGGTTTGGCATGGTTAGGTTTAGCTATGTTAGGTTGTTGAGGGAGAGGGGGTTGTGGCAGAAATGGTCATAATGAAACTATTCAGATACAGAATGAAAAGGTATGTTCTGTTTGGAAGGTCAGTGGTTGTGTTATTATGCAAAAAATTAGGTTAGGTTAGTTTGTAAGCTAACTGAAGCATGACTATGTGATTACCAACCTTGTTACAGCTTCTGCCACTTCAGTCCACGCTCTCTTCTTATCCTCAGGGGTGATGCTCTTCCCGTAACACCCTCTGATTGTACGTATTTTTTCATGAATTTGACGTAAGAAGACCGTTTCATCTGGCGACCAATTAAACTTACTCCTTTTCTGCGCTGGTTCTCCGGCCCGTAGATCATTGGGGCAGATGACGTGGTTATGGTGCGGTAATTTCAGCAGAGCAAGTTGTGACGCAGGCGGGGAGATAAGGGTATTGACGAGTGACGGAGTAAAAACAGCCTTTGAGGCTGCTTCTATCTGCCACAAAACTCAGTATTTTCTTGTGTTTGCCATTTATTATGTTTCTGTTGTACATTTATACATCTTTTCTTTATTTTTCTTTTGAAATATATACTTAATTCATGTCGGATGTTTACGTTTTGCACGGAGGCGTCCTTAGCAACGAGCCCGCCATAAAGAAGAAGAAGAAGAAGATAATAGTAGCCAGGATGTGCTAATACCTACACTCAAAGTTGACGAGGATAGCTTTTACTCTTAATAAATTGAAACTATTAACTTTGATAGTAACTTTAAGAGTAAAAGTTAATAGCTCTCGAGGATACGGGCCCTGGTCGCTATCTTTTCTCTGAAGAGTTCGGCTCTGCTCGAGAGCATGCGCCAATATACACTCCACTACAACCAGTCCAACGAGAAAGCGGGGGACACTATGGCGATGAGAAGGAGCCCAGCGGTGGCGTCAAGTTCTTCCTCGAGAAAAACAGCGATGACAGGCAGAAATTCAACGAAAACCAGCACTGCGTCATGCCTCTCAATCCACCTGGTGGGGCACAGGGGAACAAGCTTTTCGCGCTTGGCCGAGGTAAGCTTGACAACCTCTGTGAAGCGGAGAGAGCCCATATTCCAAGAATGAACGAAGTTATACACCTCGGTCAGTGTTTGAAGAGCGATCTTCACTTCCTTGACGTCACACGCCTTCGTCAGCACTAGATTCTGCCGGTGGTTAAAGCAGTGGATTGGCTTGGCCAGGGTGTACTTCTTCATGAGTACTGCGGCACACCCTTTGAATTTTCCCATCACGGCACTTGCTCCATCGAAACCAAGTCCCCTGCACTTTGCCATGTCCAATCCAAGGTCTTCAGCGGTGCGCAAAACGAGCCAGGCTAAACCTTTACCGGTGAGGTCTTGGGCGTGCACAAAGGCAAGGAAGTCTTCCCTTATTTCCTCTTCGAAGTGCCGAATGATGAAAGTGCCTGCACTAAAACCTACTTTCTGCCTGCATGTGAGGAATGAGGTCACAAAGATTTTTTCCTAGGCCTTTAAATCTTGCTCTATAATATTCAATATACGATTCCGTAACTTAAACACTGAAAATATATAAAGAAAATCCTGAGTTCTCCAGAAATGCAAGAGAAAGGTACCAGTTTTCGTTTTGATTCTCTCAGAAAGTGGACATTTTAGCAGATGGGGGGAGGGGGGGGTCGTCCGACACTCCCGCCCCCCCCCCTGGGTACGGCGTACTACGGCCCTGTACGAGTATATAGATTATTAGACGAGTGCGGGGCCCATAAGAGCGCGGGTCCCTGGGCACGTGCCCGTTGTGCCCTGGCCCTGTAGGAGAGTGAAAAATTACATCAGACACCGAAAAAAATAAAATCTTGCCTGAGCATCCCGTCCACCTCCACATAGTAAAGCCCAAGGAACCTATAGAGGAGGAGTTTTTTTAAAGTTTGGAGGACAGCGTCCAGAGCTATCTAGCGGCGGCCGGCTTCGCTCCCCAGCTCTCTAGCTTTTTAGGGGTATCCTAAATATATTTTATGTTTTCTCAATTTATGTGTATTTCAAATATTTTAGTTATCCTAATATTTTTTTGGGGGGCCCGGGCCATCTGGCTCCCCACCCCCGTATCCGCGCCTGCATATGCCTACAGCCGACGACACATTCCGTATTATAGTTGCAGCACATTATAAGCGAGTTAGGTTTCTACTCACTATCCGCAAACACTCTAGATTTTCTGGGAGGGCGGAGATTTTTTGGGGGGCCATAAACATAAAAATCTGTTTACTAGACACCTTGAGGATTACAAAAATGTAAGTGAGAAAAATATATCACCATGGTGCATGGGGACCCATCTTCCGACTAGACTATCTTAACCGAGTATGAAGCCGACAGCTGTAGCAAAAAGTTTGAAAACGCCGTTCAAGGGAGGCTGCTGTTTAGTTTACTACTGGAAGGGATGAAAGAGTGGAGATTCTGGTTAACCCTTTCATTTGGACACGAGAAAGGAGGGGCGTGGAGTCGCTAGGGCAGGATAACGGGGCTGAACTAGGCTATATGGGTCTACCTCCATGATATGGGTCCTAGCGCATGGCGGCCATATTCCGCGCGCGCCCAGTCCCTCCTCCCCTCCCTCCCCAATCCCTGCTCTAAGGGATACGCAGCTGTTACCGGCGCCCTTCACGCGGAGATGAGGTGACGAGAGGATTGAGTAAATGATACAGTGCCGTGAGGCAGCGGCGGCGTGGGGCACAACGGGCGAAAGGCAGAGAATAGGACTTGGTGGAATGGGCGGCGGCGCGCGCGTGAGTGCTGCCCGTGTGATGTGATTGGTCAACTCGCGGCCAACCCCGACATTGTGTTCTCCAACAGCGTCACTGTTCCTGCCACCCTTCATGTACAGACGAGCCGCCAGCAGCCGTAAGTGACTGTTACCATGGCCACAGTGCGGTGACGAGGGGCAGGAGAGGCCAGGGCCGCGGAATGAGAGGCAGGGAGCGGGGCGAGGGAGAAGGACGGGTGTCGCCCGGCGGCGGGCACGTCACAAGAGGCCTCTTTGTGCTTTATCTGTCGCCCTTTACTGTGACGGTACTGGCGCCTCTCACACCGAGACGAGGTAATGTGAGCTTCAGGTCAATGGAGGCACCCCGCCGGGCAGCAGCAGGGGACGGGCAGGGCAGCGAAGGGTCGGGGCGGCGTGGCGGCGGTGGCGGAGGGCGGGGCGGAAGCGGCAGCCCGTGACGTGATGGCCGTTACGCTGCGACTCATTCACACGTATTACACTAGCGTGGACGGCTTTCCTGTGTCTGCGGGCTGTTGGCACTCCTCCTAGTGGACGTCGTGTTTAAAACAAAAATCAGTATGAAGATGACGTAGCAGCGGTAAGCGTGTGAGAGCTCCGTCCGTGGCTGGGCAGCGTTTGGGGCGGCCATTTTACAGTGTGAGGCGAGGCAGCGCGATGGAGCCCCGCAGGGCGTGCAGTGCTCGCCGCGACCCGTCGTCGCTCCGGTGATGTCAGCTGACCATCTCGGAGTGTCCCGGGGCGTCCAGTGACTGTGTAACCTGCACGTTGATGGCGTAACACAGCAGCAGCCTTTGAACTCTACTTGACACCTCGTGAGGCAACACACACACACACACACACACACACACACACACACACACACACACACACACACACACACACACACACACACACACACACACACACACACACACACACACACACACACACACACACACACACACACTGTCGCCACCTCCGCCACACTCTTCAAAACGGACGGAACAATAATATTAACAATTATAACAGTAATAACAGCCTTCCAAAAAAAAAAAAAAAATCCCAAACTCGGCGGCGACTCTGCCAGCCTGGTCACTTTTCGGCCTCCGTTGACTACCCCGCGCCCCGCCTCGCCGCTCTCTCCCGGCTAATATTTGAGCAATTTCTGGATACCACATCAACAATGCTTCCGACGGCGGCGGGGGCAAAATGTGTAATTGTGTACACAGTTTCGAGCGGGCTCTTCATCGTCCTACCTTTCCCTCGCCCGTGAATGGCCGCGTCGATAGAGTGAGGGAAAAATATCCTTGACGGGGAAACGAAGAGAATGATAGTAACTGTTGACTTCGGTGGTGCTGGTGCTGGTGGTGGTGGAGATAGGAATAGGTTGTTTTTGGTAGTTGAAGTGATGGTAGTGAAAATAGGAAATGGTGGTGGTCTTGGTGATGGTGGTGCTAATAGATTCATCACCACGCTAGCACCAATCAGTCAAGAGCGTGTTTCGTTGACTCAAGGAATCATATTTAGTATAACACGGTGCAAATGACTGATTATTTTCTTCTGCTCAAATCTTCTCAGGCGGTGCTTTTGTTTTAGGTCGAAGTAAATCATTTTACATTTGCGTTTATTTCCATGCATCGGCTGAAGAATTCGCTTTTGGCTCATAAGCAAGATGGCGCCACTATAAACACTCACCTGCGCCAGAACGGGCTGGGCCGACCATCAGGCCCCACCTGGAAGAAGCCTTGGGCCGACCATCAGGCCCCACCGGGAAGATGCCTACCGGCGCAATAGGCAATCAACGTAAAAAAAAAGAAAAAAAAAGTGTTTTTCACATTCACGGTGCAGAGGCCTTCTCAAACTATCACTAGGCTTAAATAACTACCCATAGAAGCACCCACAACCGCTATGAAAGCCTTATTGAATGTGAATGTTTGTGGATAACGATCCAGAACATCTATTTTGAGCTACATTCAAAATTCACAACGCTTAAAGTCTTGTCGAACTATCAAAAGGTAAAGTTGGGGGTACGCTGTAGCAGCGCTCCGGTGGCTCAATCAGTAGAGCGGTGCGCTGCGAGGCTTACCGGCCAAACAGGCGGCGGTTGGAGCCCCGCTCAGGCCGGATTCTTTCGGGTGACTTGGAGTGGTTACTGTCCCCCCTTGAGCAAGGGGGATGGGGTGTGTGGTGTGTGAGGTTCTCCCAGAGATCGACGATAATGAGCGGGAGGGAACCTGCTGGCGAAAGCGAGTCCAACTCGTGATCAGGCCACGGTAAATTACACACACACACACACACACACACACACACACACAGACACACAGGCACACAGACACACACACACACACACACACACACACACACACACACACACACACAGGCACACAGACACACACACAGGGATAGTTAGCGACATACTAAACTATACTCAAACGAAAAATAATCACAATACAAACAAAACTTGAAAAAAAATCTCACTCAGAAATAGGCCCACCCAAATTTCGACTCTCTCGCTCTCTCTTCGCGCACGAAAAAACATCGCCATAATTTACATACAAAGTTGGTAAGTACTCCGCGCTGCACTTTTTCTACGTTTTATTATTGTTTTTTCATGGGTGTTTTTTTTACGTTTTTTCTTCTTTTTTAGGAACTTTACTTACGACAATTTTAATGTGATAATGCGTGAGAGAGAGAGAGAGAGAGAGAGAGAGAGAGAGAGAGAGAGAGAGAGAGAGAGAGAGAGAGAGAGAGAGAGAGAGAGAGAGAGAGAGAGAGAGAGAGAGAGAGAGAGAGAGAGAGAGAGAGAGAGAGAGAGAGGGGCGGGGGGGGAGAGGAGCAGGGTTGTTTGATTTAAATCACTGATTTAAATCAAGATTTAAATCACCGATTTAAATCAAGATTTAAATCAAATGATTTAAAAAATCATTGATTAATTTAAATCAAGATTTAAATCAAATGATTTTTTTTAAATCATTGATTTGAATCAAGATTTATATTGTTCGATTTTTTTTTATTTCATTGATTTAGATCTTGATGTTATTGCAGGGCAACAATACAGAATGGAAAAATAAACAAATAAAACACTCTAGCTTTGACATCAATGTTTTCCCTGACAACTTCACAAATTTACCTGAGCTGCTATATGTTCAGTCAGCCACGCCTGGTCCGTCTAGTGTCCTGGGGCAGAACAAGACGTTGACCGCCTTTCGCACGTTGTCTTGCTGAGGCAGAGTGATGGTTTTATAAGTATTTTACAACGTGAACCACATGTTCTTCTATGTTACCAATTTCCAAATCATGAGCCAAAACATTTAGAATGTGTGCAGGGCAACCATGGGTTAGCAACCTCTGTTCATTTGCTTTTTTTTTATTACAGCTAAAGAAACAGCTCAAGGCCAACAAACAAAGCTGTAAAAAAAAAGCCCGCTCATCGCTATTCCCACAAAAACAAAAGTAATGAGCGGCCAAAAGAGAGGTCGATCTCGGGAGGAGAGGTGTCTTAATTCTGGATCTGGATCTGGATTGATGATGCGCAGGGCAGCCGTACAGGTGCATAACACACATGTTTGTTGGCTGTTGGAGGGACGGGGGAGCCGGGTGTGCAGGGGAGGGAAGTGAGTCAAGTGTAATTGTTAGTGTTGGTGTGTTGTGGTAACAAGTGAGTGTGTATTTGTTTTCTGAATGAGTCTATTGTACCGCAGTCTGTTGAGGGAGGCTGTTCCAGTGGTGTGTGGTGCGTGGAAAGTAGGAGTGCTTGTATGCGTCAGTGTTAGTGTGATGTTTGGTATGTGTGTGTTACGAGTACATTGACTGTTTGCGTTGTGTAGGTATGTTTGTGGGTCAATGTGAGTGTTTGTGATCTTGTACATAAGTGTAAGTGTGTGCTTGTCTGCGTATGTGTTCCATGTTTATCTGTTGCCCGTGTTGTGATGCCAGGCGTTCGAGTGTAATTGTTTGTAATGAGCCTAGCCGCCTTGGTGTTGATTTGTTCTAAGCTATCAACGTTTCTGTGTGTGTGAGGATCCCACACAATGGAGCAGTATTCCAGTGCTGGTCTCACAAGTGTGTCATAAGCTATGTGTTTAATGTCAGGTGTGCAGTTATGTAAATTCCTCCTCAGGAACCCCAGTGTTCTGTAGCACTAATATGGTCTATGTGGGTGTTGAATTTCAAGTTAGTTGAGGGATGGATACCAAGGTACCTGTGTGTGTGAATTGATTCTAAATCTGAATTGTGGAGAGTGTAAGTGTGATGTTGTGCGCTCTGGTGAATCTTAAAAGTTTGCATTGGTCTGGTCGGAAGTGCATCTGCCAGGTGCACCCACCGCTGGAGGGCGTCCAAGTCGTTTTGTAGTAGTCTGCAGTCGTCAGTAGTCTTTACTGCTCTAAACTATCATCGGCAAATAGTCTAGTGGAAGAGTTAGGCGTTGAGAGTGGAAGATCGTTAATGTACAGGAGGAAAAGAAGGGGCCTAGAACGGTGCCTTGTGGGACACCTGAAGAAACAGGGACAGTGTCGGATGAAGATCCGTCAAGAAGAACACGTTGAGTCCTGTTAGTAAGAAATGCAGTGATCCAGTGAAGAATAGGTCCTGAAATACCGTTGTATTTCAATTTTAATGTCAGTCTTTTGTGCGGGACTTTGTCGAAGGCTTTGGCAAAATCTAAAACAATAGTGTCAACTTGTTTAATGTCACGTCGGTCAAGTAGCCTCGTAATGTCGTGATATATATGTAGTAATGAGTTGCGATTCACATGAGCGTTTAGGTCGTGTTGTGAGTCAGTAAGGATGTTGTTTGTGTCAAGGTGATTCATTATGTGTTTGTGTATTATGTGTTCGAAAATTTTACATGGAATCGATGTTAGTGAGATGGGCCGATAATTGGCTGGGTCAGTCCGGTCACCTGTCTTGAATAAAGGATTAATGTTTGCCAAAAGTCAGTCAGAGGATAATGAGGTGGATGATAGCGATTGGGCGAATATGGCCTGAAGGATGGGGGCAAGGATGGGGGCAGCGGGAATGTTGTCGGGGCCAGTCGATTTGGTTGTGTCGAGTCCTTCCAGTAATTTCTGTATTCCGTTAGTCGTGATGTCAAGAAGGGCTATGGGGGGGAAGGGGCTGTGAGGCATGTTTGGTGTCAGGTTGTGTTCTTGTGTGTACACCGATTGGAACTGTGTGTTGAGTATTTGTGCTTTGTGTTGTGGGCTGGTTACTAATGTGTTAGTGTTGTCTTTAAGGGATGTAATCTTGTTAGTGTCATGTTTGCGCGTCTTAAAGAACCTGAAAAAAGTTTCTTTTGTTATTTCTTACGTTGTCTGTGGGGTAAGTTGCTATGGGTTTGCGTTCCGCTACTTTTATGTTTTTGGCAAATGTCTTTTGGTGGTTTTTGTAAACGGTCCAATTATCTGTTGTGTTGTATGTCTGCGCGCGTCTGTAGAGTCTTTGTTTCTTGCGATGTTGTCTGCGTAGATCCCTGGAAAACCAGGGGAGTGTGTACCTACTAGAAAGTGTTTTTTTGTGGTATGTGTCTGTTCATTGAGGTGTGTATGGTGTGTTTCAGGTTGTTCCAGTTGGTGGAAGGAAGTCTTGTGTTTGGGTCACTCGCAAAAAAGTCGGTGCTGAAGGCAGTTAGGTCTTGTTTGATCATGTCTAAGTCAGCCCTTGAATAAAGGAATATCTGTCTGGGTCTCTGTTTATGTCTAATCGGTTGAAGGTCAGCGTCAACGATGAGTATATCGTGGTCACTAAGTCCTGGAACAACCTGAGTGTTTGTTATGTTAAGAATGTTGTTGGTGAGAAAAAGGTCAAGTGTGTGTGCTGTGGTCAAAGGGCCACCGTGGCCAGCGGGGCGTGTTACAATGTGTGTCCGTGTTGGCTGGAGTACTGCTTGTGAGAGTGAAAATGTATTTATGATGTCAACGAATGTGTCGTGTAGTTGGCGTCTGTTTGTGTGGGGAATAATGAAGTTGGGGGCGTCAGCATCGGGAGGGCCAAATGGGGATGCTGCAGTCCAGTCAATGTCGGGGAGGTTGAAATCATCTGTGATCCAGATGTGTTTGTCTGCCTGTATGCGTGAAAGAGAAATTTGAAGGTTGTGTAAATAGTCTGTATTAGTAGAAGGCGGTCTGTAAAAAGCAGCAATAAGAAGAGATTTACAGTTGAAGGTTTGTAAGTGGACTCAGGTGATTTAGCAGTCTGTATCAAGGTCAGGCCTATGCTGAACACAAAGACCCGGCTTGGTGGCGATGATAACACCGCCACCTTTGCCAAGGTCTGTCGGGCGGTCTTTACGGAATACTGTCATGCTAAAGGGGGGAGGGAAAAGCTCACTACTCTCAACATCAGAAGTTAACCAAATCTCAGTCCCTATACTATTATGTCAGGGTTATGTGTAGGGTTTGTTTCCCGGGATCCCGGACAATTTTCAAGGTTTAATAATCCCGGGATATTTTTGCACATCCCGGGAATTCCCGGGATGAAATTAAGTACAAAAATAGGGGCAAATTTGACTGTAGGATGGTTGTGGACTTGTGGTTCTATTTATATTTATATACAGGGTGTGGAATGTTTTGTGTGTGTGAAGGAAGGACTTACTGTTTAGGTATTCTCTTTAATATTATAAAGCAGCCACGGCACTCCCGTTACCCGTAACACAGCTCGTATAATGAACACCATGTCTGCATATTCCACGTTGCTGTATGTATACGACATTGAAATGAGCGTGACAACTTAACAAAATTACAAGAAAAACAGCGCACTTTCCCTCCTCGCGTGAGTGACCGACCAGTGACGGTTGACAGTAAACTGTCTGTCTGTCTGCCCGCACAGCTGATCGCTGTTGCCATAGTTCCCAACGCTTTAGCTACTGGTTGCTGCGATGGTACGTAACGATTTTTTTATGTTGGACATGTAATGTGACTAATGTCTAACTATCATCTTTGGGTAATGACATACCAAAAAGAGTAAGAAAAATAACATATTTTAGGATAGATAATAACGTTGTAAATAATAACATTTAATTCATGTTATAAATAAAGAATGTTTACTACATTTTCTGTCATTAAGTACTCTCTTCATTTCAATGGAAACAAATGTATTTTTCTATCATCGATAATGAACTATAATTTACATTGTCATTCGCATTGGAATTCGGAAGCAGAACAAAAATAAAGCAGTAAAGGAAGCAGTTAGCTCTTATTCTTGTTCCTTTTACTTTGTTGAGGAACAAAGTGTTTGCTGGAAATTTGGAATTAAACATTAAGTGGAATTAGTCAGACAGTCAGTCTACAGTAATATTTCTGCATATCTATTAATGTTAAGCACATCAAAAACCTGAAAGGGAGACTAGGAATAATGTGCAATTTTAGACAATTGAAAATCCCGGGAATTCCCGGGATTCCGGGATTAGAGCTAATTTTATCCCGGAATCCAGGACAAAGAAAAAGGTCCAAAACGACAATTCCTAGTTATGTGTAGTGATTAGATGGTGTAATTGAGCTATTTTGTTTTTAATACTACTGAAATTAATTGTCAATAGTGGGAGGGAAGTGTGGCTATGACGCGGGGGATGTGGAAGTAAAGAGCTCGGCGAAGATGGTGATGATGGAGGAGAAGAAATGGGAGAGAGTGAAGAAGTGGAGGAGGGAGGTGGAGCCGGAGGCGATGAGCAAAGGGAGGAAAAGGAAGCAGGGACCAGGGAAAGTGGAAGAGTAGGATTGGGGGAGGGTGATACGGCAGACCTGGGTGTGTTAGTAACGGAAGGGAGAGCCTGTCAGCCTTAAACACACACTTCCTGGCCTCGAACACACACTCACAGGCTTCAATAAGTGTGCAAAATTAGTGTTCACCCATAAACACACACACTTACATTCTTCAAACACACACTTACATGCCTTAAAAAGTGTGTTAAGTCTTTTCAGTCATATATACACACTTTCTGGCCTCAAACACACACTTACAGGCTTCAGTAAGTATGCAGTCAGTGCTCAGCCATAAACACACTTCCAGGCATCAAGCACACACTTACATGCCCTAAAAAGTGTGTTATGCCAGTTTCCAGCCTTAAATATACACTTCCAGACCTCAAACACATACTAATAGGCTTTAATAAGTGTGCAGTCAGTGTTCAGCCATAAACACACACTTACACTCTTCAAACACACACATATACGCCTTAAAAAGTGTATTAAATCTGTTTTCAGTCATAAATACACACTTGGGCCTCAAACACATACTAATAGGTTTTAATAAGTTTGCTAAGTCAGTGTTCAGTCACCAATACACAGTTACAGGCCTTAACCCGGCAGCTGGGGGGGATCATGTTTCTTAAGGCCCCTCTAAGGGAATCAATGAGAAAAAATCATCACTCACGCAAACCATTTCATAATACATATCAACGCATTTGTGATCAGTTTATGCATCATCTATTTTGAGGGGTTTATATTATGGCAAAAGATTGGCCCGTCGCTGGTACGTGGTAAAGCCACAAATTTGGCCCGTCACTGGTACATGGTAAAGCCACAAATTTGGCCCGTCACTGGTACATGGTAAAGCCACAAATTTGGCCCGTCACTGGTACATGGTAAAGCCACAAATTTGGCCCGTCACTGGTACATGGTAAAGCTACAAATTTGGCCCGTCACTGGTACATGGTAAAGCCACAAATTTGGCCCGTCACTGGTACATGGTAAAGCCACAAATTTGGCTTTCGCTGGTACGTGGTAAAGCCACAAATTTGGCCCGTCACTGGTACATGGTAAAGCCACAAATTTGGCTTTCGCTGGTACGTGGTAAAGCCACAAATTTGGCCCGTCGCTGGTACATGGTAAAGCCACAAATTTGGCTTTCGCTGGTACGTGGTAAAGCCACAAATTTGGCCCGTCACTGGTACATGGTAAAGCCACAAATTTGGCCCTTCGCTGGTACGTGGTAAAGCCACAAATTTGGCCCTTCGCTGGTACGTGGTAAAGCCACAAATTTGGCCCTTCGCTGGTACATGGTAAAGCCACAAATTTGGCCCTTCGCTGGTACGTGGTAAAGCCACAAATTTGGCCCTTCGCTGGTACGTGGTAAAGCCACAAATTTGGCCCTTCGCTGGTACGTGGTAAAGCCATAAATTTGGCCCTTCGCTGGTACGTGGTAAAGCCATAAATTTGGCCCTTCGCTGGTACGTGGTAAAGCCACAAATTTGGCCCATCGCTGGTACGTAGTAAAGCCATAAATTTGGCCCTTCGCTGGTACGTGGTAAAGCCACAAATTTGGCCCTTCGCTGGTACGTAGTAAAGCCATAAATTTGGCCCTTCGCTGGTGCGTGGTAAAGCCACAAATTTGGCCCGTCGCTGTCACCAGATTAATAAGTGTGCTAAGTCAGTGTTCAGCTTTATACAAACACTAGTAGGCCTCCAAAACACACTTATAAGCTTTAATAAGTGCATTGAGTCAGTTTCCAGTCATCAGCAGACACTTCCAGGGTAGAAAAATCATGATTTTTATATACAGATTGTCCATCTTGTTGTTCTCTTCAAGTTGTTTTCCTGGCCTACCCAAGCATTGTAGACATGACATTGTATAATAACATTTGTTAGCCCTGATGAACCCTACAACATGGCATTATAGTTTTTTTTTTTTCGTCTTGGCCTGTGGCGCCGGTAGGCCTTCATAGTAGGGCCTGATGGTCGGCCCCAGCCCGTTGTGGTGCAGGCAAGTGTTTATAATGGCGCCATCTTTACTATTCAGCATTTTCCATTTTAGACCCCTAGTTGCATAATGTAAATTGATGGGTTTGTGTTGGAGGGTCATGAGACGGCGACCTAGCACAGTTTTTGTGCTGTTAACACTTGATAAGAAAAAAATGATTTATTTGATTTAAATCATTTTTTTTATTCAAATCATTTTTTATTCAAATGACTTTTTTCTTAAATAATTTTTTTGTTGATTATTGTTTTACTTTTGTGAGTACATTTTTTTGTGATAAACTTTGGCAGTGCCAAGTGAAGGCACGGCTCAGTGTGTCACCTTGGCCAGGGTGAGTTGTCACGGGGAAGTCACAAGTGGACAACCCTGACAGATGACTCAGCCCAGGCAAGTTAAGGCAGCCAGCACAGAGCAACAGAGGAGGGACTGCAGTCACCATGGGGTCAAATTTGTATCCTAATAATGAGACAGTAGACTCAGTCGTGTTCCTGTGCTTTCAAAAAGCAATTATGTTCATTAAAATTCATAATTACGTTTATTGTAGTTATCAACAACAAGACACATTCTTTCCAGGCAAGTTGGTGATCAGGGCCACACACCCACACCCTCCTGGTGCCTCTGCTGCCGCGCCGGTGAGTACTCCACCCGGTCTTGTTCTGTACCTTTGTTGTGCTCGTGTGTAAGGAAGTTTGCAAGACACTCAAAACTGACCTCTCTTTTGGCCACTCTTTACTTTTATCTATTGTGGGAGCGGTGAGTAGCGGGCTTTTTTTCTACACTTTTTGTTGCCCTTGAGCCGTCTTCTTGTAAAAAAAAAATATATATATACATGAGTGACACAAGATTATGCTAATGCTTAACAAGGATCTAAAATGTAGGCCAAGACGTGGGTTTGCTTAACAAGGATCTAAAATGTAGGCCATGACGTGGGTTTGCTTAACAAGGAGCTAAAATGTAGGCCATGACGTGGGTTTGCTTAACAAGGATCTAAAATGTAGGCCATGACGTGGGTTTGCTTAACAAGGATCTAAAATGTAGGCCATGACGTGGGTTTGCTTAACAAGGATCTAAAATGTAGGCCATAATGTGGGTTTGCTTAACAAGGATCTAAAATGTAGGCCATAATGTGGGTTTGCTTAACAAGGATCTAAAATGTAGGCCATGACGTGGGTTTGCTTAACAAGGATCTAAAATGTAGGCCATAATGTGGGTTTGCTTAACAAGGATCTAAAATGTAGGCCAAGACGTGGGTTTGCTTAACAAGGATCTAAAATGTAGGCCATGATGTGGGTTTGCTTAACAAGGAGCTAAAATGTAGGCCAAGACGTGGGTTTGCTTAACAAGGATCTAAAATGTAGGCCATGATGTGGGTTTGCTTAACAAGGAGCTAAAATGTAGGCCAAGACGTGGGTTTATGAGTAGGGAAAAGAAACTGTTCACTTGTTTCCTTTCAGCCTGTCTTCTGGCCACTTGTCTCTTTCTTGTACAGGAGCAGTGGTGAGCAGGCTTTTTTATTTATTTATTTCCACCCTTGAGCTGCCTCCTTCACTGTAAAAAAAGAAAGGCGCAAGACGGGATGAGTGGTGGAATCGCTATGCTAAAGTTGTGCTCCGGAAAATACTACAGTTCCCTCCCGAGTTTCGCGCTTGCTTTGCTCCGAGGGTTTAGCGCTAAACTCGAGGATTGCAAAACTCTGTGTCTTGAAAACACTGGAAAAGCACTTATTTGTTCTTACCTGTGAGGCTGACTTGTTTTTCCGCCTTTCCTCCCTTTTTATCTCAAAATATGTACCTTGGAAAAAGAAAGAAAATGGGAAGAGAGAACGAGTCGTTTTGAAGCCGCAGTTGAAGACGGCTGCCTTATGACTGGCTGACAGTTCTGAAAACACGCTTGTGATTCGCTGTGAGTCCGATGACGTCATCGCTGGCGCTCACCCAATCAGCGGGATCACTGCCCTAAGGCGGTGTCACACTGGCCGTTTTCCTCCAACCATTGGGGTTACAGGCAACGCCCATACGCCCAACCAGGAGCGAATTGTTGGTTGTCCGTAACCTGGTGTCACACTGGGCCTTTTTCTCCCACCGCGTTGGAGGCAGCTAGGGCAACCGTTAACTCCAACTTTTCCAGGTGTGCGTCACACGGCCAAGGTCGGTTGCCCGTATTCACATCCACAACGTAAACAAAGCACTTGCCCTGTATCGACAAGGCGTCGTCTGCTAGAGTAAGGGCTGTCACGGCTTGTGCTGCCATTTCCCAAGTTGTGGACTTGTTGCTGCAGTTAAATGGCAGGAAGAGGCGATTGTGGATTGGGCGTGCCTGTGGTTCCTCCCTGCCAGAATTTCTCATTGTCACCACTGCACGTAAGAGGCAAACTCACCCATCTAGACTCCAACCACATAAACACTTGGATCGAGTAACAACAAACACACACACACACACACACACACACACACACACACACACACACACACACACACACACACACACACGCACACACACACACGCACGCACATACCAGACTCATCAGGAATCATGGCAGATGTTTCTGCCAAACAGAAACAACTTCACCATTTCTTTGAGTGTGTTAGAATGTACATATTTGGTGAGTGGCTCACATGAACCAAACCTAGCTGTTGGCAAAAAGAGAGCAGTCGTCTTTAACACTGCTCTCGTCTTGCCATTGGGTATGTTTGGTTTGTATGAACCACTCAAAGATATTAGAGAAAATTGTAGCCCAACAGATGACTGCCTTCCTAGAGTCCAAGAAAATTCTCTCTAACACTCAGCACGGCTTCAGACTTCATACTTGATGCGAGCCCTTCTCATACATTGTTTACATACGGGACCTTCAGTCCAGAGCAGGCGACGGCTCCACGTATACACTCAAGGATCTTGCTGGTAATCATTATAAGTTTTTTGTCGTTTAGGGTATTATTTATTATGTATGGATTGTGTGCTCTTGTAGGACGTGTGTTCTATAACTAAAAAGTGTCATTTGTTTACTGGAGTGTTCATGAGGAGTGTTATGTTGGTACTGAAGTTATGTTCTGTTTCCAGACTGTACCAAGGTTTTAAGCTAAGTAAAGCTTGGGTAGCCGCAACCAAGTGTTTCCATATCATCACAATTTACTTAGCTTAACAACCCTGCCATGGAGAGAGTACTGAAGCCTGCACGGTTGGACCTCGACCCCAGCTCTCCGACTGCGGCGAAGGAGTGGCGACACTGGCGCAGAACGTTTGTGAACTTCATCGAAGAGTGTGGGGAAAGGGGACCTGACAAATTTAGAACTCTCGTGAACTGTGTTTCCCATACCGTGTTTGACTACATTGAGGAATGTGAAGACTTTAACTCAGCCATAGGTACACTAGAAAAACTGTATGTGAAAACACCAAATGAAATCTTTGCTAGGCACCTACTTGCAACAAGGCGAAAAAAGCAGGTGAGACGTTAGATGAATTCTTAAGAGAACTGCGAAGGTTAAGTAAATATTGTAACCTGAAGGCTGTCAGTGTTGAACAGTATCGTGAGGAGTTAATCCGGGATGCCTTCATCAATGGTCTCACGTCACCTATGATACGTCAGCGTCTCCTGGAAAACAATACTCTTGACCTACAGAGTGCCTATGATCAAGCTTATTCGTTGGACCTTGCACAACGGAACGCTGAGGCCTACGCCCCTCACGCTACACACACGACCGCTGCTGTTAGTTCACAGTCGCCCCTGTCTCCTCACACTCCTTCACTGGGGAGCTCCCAGACTCCTGAGGTGGATGCTGTAACCAGTGGTAAAGACACTTGCCTACCTGATGTTTCTGAGAAGTCTGCCGTGGCTGCTACTTACACTGCAAGAAGGAAATGTTTCTTTTGTGGTGGATTGTGTCATCCTCGGAGTACATGCCCAGCGCGTGAAGCTACATGCAACAAGTGTTTTAAGAAGGGGCATTTTGCTCGTGTATGCAAGTCTAAACCCTCTTCAGGGTCTGTTGCAACAGTGTTCAACTCGCATGTACTAGCAACAATGACTAATGTTCCTAATGGGCTCTCACAGGCTGCAACTACAGTAACTATTAGAGGTGAGAAGGTGAGTGCTCTTATGGACTCCTGCAGCACTGATAGTTACATAAGTGAGAGAGTTGCACAGAAACTGCAACTAAAAGTGTATCCAAGCAGTAAGGGCATTACTATGGCTCAGAAATCTTTGAATACTAGTTCTCCGGGTTATGTTATTGCTGATATTGTTCTGAATATCAATAATCAGTCATATCCTGCAACACGCCTTGGGGTACTGAGGGACTTGTGTGCTGACGTAATACTTGGACAGGATTTTCAGCGTCAACATCTGAGTGTGAAATTTCAATTTGGTGGACCTAAAGCGGGACTGACCTTAAATGGTAATGATAGGTACTGTGCCCTTACGGCTGCAGCACTAGAAGAACCATCTCTTTTTCACAGCATGTCACATAACTGTAGGCCAATTGCTACCAAGTCGAGACGTTTTAGTAAGGATGACCAGATCTTTATTGAGGAAGAAGTCCACAAGTTACTCATGGAAGGCATAATTGAGCCTAGTCTATCCCCATGGCGAGCTCAAGTAGTAATTGTGAAGGACCCCACTAATCGGCATAAGAAGAGAATGTGTATTGACTACTCACAGACAATAAATCAGTATACTGAACTGGATGCATACCCGTTACCACGGATTGATGATATGGTTAATAGGCTTGCACAGTACAAGGTGTTCTCTACATTTGACCTGAAAAGTGCCTATCATCAGATACCAATTAAGGAGTCAGATAGAAAATATACAGCATTTGAGGCCAATGGAGGTCTGTACCAATTCTGCAGGGTCCCTTTCGGAGTCACGAATGGAGTAGCCGCTTTCCAGCGAGCAATGGACAAACTAGTACTTGAGGAGAACTTACAAGGGGCCTTCCCTTACCTTGACAACATAACAATTGCTGGCCGTACCCAAGAGGAGCATGATCGAAATGTAAAGCATTTTCTTAAAGTTGTTGAACAAAAACGGTTAACTCTCAACGAGTCAAAGACTGTCAGGTCTGTGTATTCCATCAATGTTCTAGGATACTGTGTGGGGAATGGCATTATTAGGCCAGATCCTGAGAGGCTTCGTCCATTACAGGAATTACCTCCTCCGAAAGACTTTGGGTCTTTAAGGAGAACCCTAGGGATGTTTGCATATTATGCAAAGTGGATCCAAGACTTCTCTGACAAAATTCAACCACTAGCAGCTGCTAAGAAATTTCCCCTGGATGATAAAGCACTAGATGCTTTTAATCTGCTCAAAAGGGAGCTTGAGGAGACCACCCTTCATTCTGTTGATGAAAACTTGCCCTTTGAAGTTGAGTGTGATGCATCTGATGTAGCAGTTTCAGCAGTACTCAACCAGGGTGGCAGACCTGTTGCTTTTATGTCCAGAAAGCTGCAAGGGAGGGAACTCCACTACCACATTGTAGAGAAAGAAGCTACCGCCATAATTGAAGCAGTGCGTCGGTGGAGCCACTACCTAGCCCGGCGCCACTTCACTCTAGTTACTGACCAACGCTCTGTAGCATTTATGTTAGACAACAGGAAACGTACCAAGATAAAGAACAGCAAGATACACGAGTGGAGGGTGGAGCTTGCAGCCTTTAGTTATAACATACGCTATCGACCAGGGAAAGAAAATGTGGTACCTGACACTCTTACCAGAGCCTTCTGCTGCTCAGCTTCCCCTACATCTACACTTGCCGACCTTCATAATGGACTCTGCCACCCTGGAGTAACCCGACTGTTACACTTTGTAAGGTCCAAGAATCTGCCCTTTTCTACAGAGGATGTCAAAAGGGCCTGTGCATCTTGTAGAACTTGTGCAGAAATAAAGCCTCGGTACTACCGGCCTGCCGAAGGGACCCTTATAAAGGCAACCCAACCTATGGAGCGACTCAGCATTGATTTCAAGGGACCTCTACCTACAGTGACGCGTAACCCCTACATGTTTACAGCTGTTGATGAATTTTCACGGTTTCCTTTTGTTTTCTCATGTCCCAACATGAGTACTGAGACTGTAATTAAGTGCTTGGAACAGGTTTTTTGCCTGTGTGGAATGCCAAACTACATTCATTCTGACCAAGGTGCTTCCTTTATGTCTAAAGATCTCAAAACGTATCTTTCTCAAAAGGGAGTGGCAACCAGCCGTACAACTCCATATCACCCAGCAGGTAATGGTCAGGTATAGAGATTCAATGGTACCATATGGAAGGCAGTTAAACTAGCTCTTAAGTCCCATAACTTGCCTGACACCCACTGGGAACAAGTCCTTCCAGATGTATTACATTCCCTGAGGTCACTGCTGTGCACATCTACAAACACCACACCACATGAACGATTCTTCGCGTTCCAGCGCCGCTCAACTCATGGAAGCTCCTTACCCGCGTGGTTAATGACTCCTGGACCTGTATTGCTGAGGAGGTTTGTGCGAAATAAGAATGAGCCACTTGTAGATGAAGTTGAACTGATCGACAGTAATCCAACATATGCAAATATTAGACATACAAATGGGAGAGAGTCAACTGTGTCTGTTCGTGATCTGGCCCCATGTCCTGAAGGTCAGGTTGTCCGTCCAAGTGTAACTGAGGAACCAAGCATTGTTCACCCGGCCTGCACTAAGGTACCAGATGGAGAGGTGTCGCCAGCACCAGTGCTGCAAGAAGAGGTGGGTGTTGTGGATCCACCAAGTCCAGGGTCAATGAATAAGGATGCTACTGTACCAGAACTAAGAAGATCCAGTCGGATTTCCAAACCTCCTGTCCGATATGGCTGGGACTAGATTTGATTCAGTATTCCATTGTTTCTATTATTCTGTGTTTTTCTTTTAGGGGGGAAGAATGTGATATTAGGAATATGTATTTTGCTACTGCGGCTTTTCATACTTGATGCGAGCCCTTCTCATACATTGTTTACATACGGGACCTTCAGTCCAGAGTAGGCGACGGCTCCACGTATACACTCAAGGATCTTGCTGGTAATCATTATAAGTTTTTTGTCGTTTAGGGTATTATTTATTATGTATGGATTGTGTGCTCTTGTAGGACGTGTGTTCTATAACTAACAAGTGTCATTTGTTTACTGGAGTGTTCATGAGGAGTGTTATGTTGGTACTGAAGTTATGTTCTGTTTCCAGACTGTACCAAGGTTTTAAGCTAAGTAAAGCTTGGGTAGCCGCAACCAAGTGTTTCCATATCATCACACCGTCCTTACCACAGTTAAAAATAAACTATACAGAAATTTGGATGAAAAGAAAATATCGCTTATAACGTTGTGCAACCTATCAAAAGCCTTCAATAGTGTAAAACACGATATCTTAATAGATAAACTACTCAAGGTCAATAAAGATTCATTTTGGTTCCATGACTATTTACTTGATAGAAGTCGAAAAGTCAAAGTCAATAGTACCGCGTCTACGACTGCACCAATACAAGACGGAGTTCCTCAGGGATCAATATTAGGGCCAATTCTTCTCACCATTTTTGTTAATGACTTCTCTGAAACGATACATGGACGCGAGATAGTACAGTACACAGATGACACGCAGTTCGTGAAAACTGGTACAGTTAATGCGCTACCTGACCCCATCATGGCAGCACAAGCGACCTTCTCACTGGCCAGGGAATACTTTAATAAAAACGGTCTATTGCTGAATACTTATAAAACACAGTGTCTCTTTATTGGGACCAGGTCAGTCATTAAACAAACTCCCCAAAACACCACTCTCATCTATGGCAACACTCCCATCACTCCCAGCAAACTTATCAAGAATCTTAGCGTTTAAATGGACTCCCACTTGACGTTTAAGATATATATAAATGAAACACACAAGAAAGTCATCGGAACTCAATTATTTACAAACAAAATTAAAGATAAATTTGATAATATAACACGTAAAATAGCTGTTGAATCGCTCGCTCTAAGTATCTTTCATTATTGTCTACTCTCTCTCTCTCTCTCTCTCTCTCTCTCTCTCTCTCTCTCTCTCTCTCTCTCTCTCTCTCTCTCTCTCTCTCTCTCTCTCTCTCTCTCTCTCTCTCTCTCTCTCTCTCTCTCTCTCTCTCTCTCTCTCTCTCTCTCGACCGTAGCCCCAATGTTCGAAGGAAAACGGCCTGTGTGACACTACAGCAGGGATCATGTTTCTTAATGGTCCCTCTAAGCGAGAAAAATGAGAAAAAATTACCCCTCACACAAACCATTTCATAATATATATCAAAGCATTTGTGATCAGATTATGTATCATCTATTTTGGGGGGTTTATATCATGGCACAAATTTGCCCCGTCGCTGCTACACGGTAAAGCCACAAATTTGGCCCGTCATTGCTACCGGGTTAAAGGCAGTGTGCTTGACGCCGATGGTAGGTGAACGTGACCCGTACATGACAAAGCAGCTCAAAACTCGGGATGATAATGCGCGAAAGTCAGGATGGTAAGAATTTAGGGTTAAGCGAGAAACTCGAGGATCGCAAAACTCGGATAGCACGAAACTCGAGGAGGTACTTTATAATATATATATATATATATATATATATATATATATATATATATATATATATATATATATATATATATATATATATATATATATATATATATATATATATATATATATATATATATATATATATATATATATATATATATATATATATATATATATATATATATATATATATATATACTGCAGTGACTAAGCCTGATGAGCAAGCCTCCTATAACTCACTCTGCCAGGGGGCACCTCTTTGGCCGACTGGTAAAGGAGTGGCTCTCTGTCTCGCTGGTCGTGTTCGATCCCCAGCCCAGCAAAACCATTCCTAGTCTGCATTAATTTCACGTGTGTCTCGTAACACGTGGGGTCATGTTAGAGTGTATTATATATATATATATATATATATATATATATATATATATATATATATATATATATATATATATATATATATATATATATATATATATATATATATATATATATATATATATATATATATATATATATATATATATATATATATATATATATATATATATATATACATATATATATATATATATATATATATGTATATATATAAATGGAGAGCGAGAGAGAGTGAGGGAGATGTCCACCCATCAGCTGAAAGTGGCAGCTCTCAGGTGGGGAGGAACGTGCCCCACACCACTGGTGATGATAACTATATAGTGAACGTATGTAATAGGCTTTTGAAATAATGCACGAGGTAAGGTGTCATTGCAAGCCTTGAAAAGTACACAATGAGACACATGTTTCTCGTTCAGGTTCAATCGCCCGTCTGTCTGCTAAAACAAAAGTTTGATGCGTACTACAAATTAAGTTAACCCGTCCACTGTGATAGGCACGGATTTGGCTTTCACTGGTAGCTTGGTAACATTTAGACCCAGGCCCTTCTCTGCCTCTCTGGTGGATAGTGGAGTGTTTCCCATGTGGTACTGGTGTGCTGGATATCCCCTCCGAAGGTGCAGGACTTGACAATTTTCTTCACTGAATTGTAGCAGCCACTTTTTGTTCCATTCCTGTAGGTTGAGGAGGTCTTTTGGTAGGAAATCTGCAGTCAAGGGGTTAAAAGAGAGAGAGAGAGAGAGAGAGAGAGAGAGAGAGAGAGAGAGAGAGAGAGAGAGAGAGAGAGAGAGAGAGAGAGAGAGAGAGAGAGAGAGAGAGAGAGAGAGAGAGAGAGAGAGAATTTACATAGAAAATCAGACCCCATGGTCCTGACTAGGTGGTCTGTCCTTAAACCTAAGTGATTTTACATTAATCAGATGGCTCCAAAACGTTGCTTTTCTACTCTAGTTAATATTAAGTTCAAGGAAGTGACGGTCGAGCTTGTTTTTAAAGGAGTCAATCGTGTTACACTGGACCACTGATGGTGGGAGCTTATTCCATTCTCGCGCTACAACGTTGGTGGAGAAAAATTTGGTGCAATCTGAATTTACTTGTCTACATTTGAGTTTTGTGCCATTGTTCCTCGTTCGCAAAGTGTCATCGATCAAAAACAATTTTGTTCTGTCTACATTCGTGAAACCATTAAGTATTTTAAAACATTCGATCAGTTTTCCTCGGAGGCGACGTTTCTCAAGAGAGAACATGTTAAGGGTGGAAAGCCTTTCTTCGTAGGATTTGTTGCGCAAGGAAGGGATCATTTTCGTTGCTCGACGCTGAACACCTTCTAGTTTAGCAATGTCCTTTGCATGGTGGGGAGACCAAAACTGTACCGCATATTCCAAGTGGGGTCTGACTAAACTATTGTAGAGCGGAAGTATTACATCTTTATTCTTGAATACAAAGTTTCTTTTAATGAAGCCCAACATTCTGTTCGCTTTATTTGCTGCATCGATGCATTAATGTGAGAATTTGAGGTTTGATGCGATTTTAATCCCCAGGTCCTTAACGCACTGAACGCTTGTGAGTTTAACGCCGCGTATTTCGTAATCGAACTTCTTATTCCTCGTTCCAACTTGAAGGACCTGGCACTTGTCTACGTTAAAGGGCATCTCCCATCTATCCGACCAAGCTGACATTTTGTGCAAATCCTCTTGGAGGCTTTGCCTGTCTTCGTCAGTGAGAACCGAGTTACCAATCTTTGTGTCGTCTACAAATTTACTAATGCGATTATTAAGTCCAACATCCACGTCGTTGATGTAAATAATGAAAAGCACAGGGCCAAGAGCCGAGCCCTGAGGGACGCCACTAGTGACTGGCGCCCACTCTAAGTTAAATCCGTCAATCACAACTCTTTGTTGTCGGTTGCTCAACCAATTCGCGATCCATTGCTTTACTTGACCGTCAATGCCTATTTGCTTTAATTTATAAAGTAATTTATGATGTGGGACTTTATCAAACGCTTTCTGGAAATCAAGATAGACTACGTCCACTGATTTGGTTACGTCATAAATTGAGAAGAGATCGTTATAAAAGGTCAGTAGGTTTGACAGGCAGGATCTTTTGTTACGGAAGCCATGTTGTGAATCCCCAATTAATGAGTGGCTTTCGAGGTAACTCACAATTTTGTCTCTAATTATGCTCTCGAGTAGCTTACCTACAATTGAAGTTAGACTAATGGGTCGGTAGTTACCTGGTATTTTTTTGTCTCCTTTCTTAAAAATCGGTGTCACGTTAGCCTTTTTCCAATCCGAAGGGACGATGCCTTGTCGCAAGGACATATTGATTACGATAGTGAGGGAGGAGAGTATTTCGCTCTTTGTTTCTTTAAGCAGTATAGGATATACTTTGTCGGGTCCGGGACTTTTATTTGTTTTAAGTGAATGGAGAGCTTTAAGGACTTCATCGGATGTTATTTCAAAATTAGGCAATGCATGCTCGAGATTTACATTATTACTGGTGTTGGTGGTAGTGGGAGGAAGACTGTTAGTATTAAACACCGAGGAAAAGTAATTGTTTAAGAGGTTTGCAATGTGTTGGCTGTCAGTCACTAGTGCACCGTCGCTGTTTGTTAAAGGTCCAATACCACTTTTGATCGCCTTTCTGTTGTTTATGTAACTGAAGAAAGATTTCGGATTATTTTTACAGTTGGCTGCAACATTTTCTTCATATCTACGCTTTGCCTGACCTACTAGTCTTTTTACTCGTCGCCTGGCATCATTATAAAGTCTAATGTTTTCGGGAGTGCTTTGTTCTTTCTTTAACCTGTAAAACAATTTTCTTTCCTTGACTGATTGTTTAATTTCGCTATTAAACCACGGTGGGCTTTTATTAGTGTTAATTCGCTTCTCGCACAAGGGGACGAATGTGTTCTGCTGAATGAGTAAGTGATTTTTAAGGCTTAGACAGGCTTCATCTACGTTGCCGTCATCTGATAGTTGTATTTCTGTTAGTTTTTGTCGGATTTCTACGAAGTTAGCTCTTTTGAAATTGGGCACCTTTACTTTATTTTCAGTCACTGATGATTGAGCTCTAATGTCGACGCGCACTAATTTATGATCGCAAGAACCGAGGTGTTCTCCTACCGTGACACTACTGACTAGGCTATCTTGGGTCGTTATAACAAGGTCGAGTATATTATTTTGTCGAGTTGGCTCAGAAACCATTTGGCTTAGATAATTTTCTTCTAGAAATTCGATCATTCTATGTGACTTGCCTTCTGTACCTGACAGTGTCGCCCAGTCGATATGGGGGAGGTTAAAGTCTCCTAATATCAGTGAGTCGTTGTTATTAAGTGACTGCCTTAAGACGCTGTACATTTCAAGGTCGTCATCGAGTGATTGCCCGGGAGGTCTGTTGGTGACAGATATATTTAAATTGACTTTTGCAATGTTTACTCGCACGCACAAATGTTCAACGTTACTGTTTCCCGGTGTTTTGTCAGTGGGTTGCAAATAGCTTTTGACATAAAGGGCGACGCCACCGCCTCTACGGTTTACACGATCTTTGTTGAAGAGTCTGTAGCCATCTATGTTGTATTCGGAACTTAAATCAATATTTGTGGTGTCGATAAATATTTCGGTTATAGCAATTATGTCAAAATTTTCTGTTAGAGCAAGACATCTCAGTTCATCAAATTTGTTTCTTAGGCTACGCGCATTGAAACTAAGGATTTTTAAGTTATCTAGAGGCTTGGTAATAGAGGTGGTGGTGCTTGCGGGATCACGGTTACGGGTTTGTTGCGATGCACGGCGTCTATTTACACGGGCGGGGTGGAGGGACGTGGCTGTGACTCGTTTTTTTGCTCGGATGACACGTACTGCGTCGTTGAGGAGCCTTCCGAATCTGGCTGCCCCGATGGGAGAAAGGTGCAATCCGTCCCTGTGGAAGAGCTCACTTTGTCCATAGAAACTGTCCCATGCGTTGAAGAACTCCACGTCAAGCTCCCTGCAAAGAGTCTGTAAGCGGTTGTTTAGGCTGAAGGCCTTACTGAAAAAGTCGCTCTCCGCCCAAGTCCGTGGTAGAACTCCTGAAATCAAAATGTTAGGGGATTTAGACTTATACTGCTGGATGAGCCTACGGTACTTCTCCAGGAGTTCCTCAGACCGGGTCGTGGTGACGTCGTTCGTACCTGTGTGAATAACAAACAGTGAATCATTAGTAGCCTGGGGGGAGATCTCCTCAAGAGCAGCAGTTATGTCGTCGATCCCAGCACCAGGATAGCAATAGTTCCGTCTTCGACGAGGAACTCTGCCGCAGAACTCAACGACCTGCTGGCGAATCATGGAGTCACCCACCAGGAAGGTGCTCTCCTGCTCGTCCTCCTCCTCCAGAATGGCAAACCTGTTGAAGCAATGAACAGGATAAATCGCTTGTCTGGCTGGTTTGGCTCCTCCATTCACGACGGTGAAGCCATCATGGTCGGTGCCACTAGCATCTTCCCGTTGCGTGGTGTTGTCCGCTGGTGTCGACGGTACCGCTGAGGGCAAGGGGGCGGTTGGAGAAGGGTTTGGCACCACAGCAACGTTAGCCTGGATGAATTCCTGCAAGGAGGCAACAGTGCGAGAAAGCTCTATTATTTTATTCTGACCTGCTTCCATCTTCTCTTCTTGCTCCTGCAGTCTTGTCTCGAGATGCTGCCTGGTGAGAGAAAGCTCTATTATTTTATTCTGGCCTTCTTCCATCTTCTCTTCCTGCTCCTGCAGTCTTGTCTCGAGATGCTGCCTGGAGAGACACAGTCGACAGACAGCAGAACGCCCTGTAAAAAAGTGAGCTGAGAAGCTACCGTTACAAGTACTGCACTTCTTAGGCGCCATCTTAGATGAAATGAAAGAGATAAAAACACAGAGTGAAGGGGATTAGGAAAGGGGGTGAGGTGTGTGAGAGGTAGTTTAGTAATGGAGGAAAAGTGAGAGAGGAGGAGTAGGAAGGGATGTGAGGTGAGTAAAGAGGGGGAAAGGGAGGCGGTGAGTGAGGTGTGTGAGATCAAGGAGGGTTAGGAAATAGGTGAGGTGAGTGAGAGGGTGTTTGGGAAAGGAGGTAAGTGGGAGAGAGGAGGAGCAGGAAGGGATGCGAGGTGAGTGAGGTGTGTGAGAACAAGAAGGGTTAAGAAAGAGGCGAGGTAAGGTGGGTGAAGGGATGGGTAAATAGGATGTGAGGTAAGGTGAGTGAGGGGGGGAGGGCTTAGAAATATGTGGAGGTGAGGGAGGAGTAGGAAGGGCTAATCCTCTAGGGGATGAGGAGGAGCAAAAGGGATGTGAGGTGAGCGAGGGTGGGGGGGCTTAGGTGAGGTGAGGGACAGGGGGGTAGGAAGTGTTAATCCTCTAGGGGATTTAAAGAGGGTGTAGTGAGGAGGAGCAGATTGAATCCTCAGGGAATTCAAAGGGTGGGTTGTCGACACACCCAAATCATGCGTGAGACACTCGGGAACACAAAGTCACACTCGGAACACACGAAACAGAGAGAGAGAGAGAGAGAGAGAGAGAGAGAGAGAGAGAGAGAGAGAGAGAGAGAGAGAGAGAGAGAGAGAGAGAGAGAGAGAGAGAGAACAGTAATTATATATACACTTGTATTTGCCTTTCATAAATCTACCTGTCCACATCAGCATACAAAGCCTTGCAGGCACACGTATACATACCTCATGGCAGAGCACATCACGAGATACATGCAAGCACATGCATATAAGCATGCATGCATATACATGCATATAAGAATTCACATACACGCTCACAATTGAAGCCAACAAGCCAACAATTTCCAAGGGTAGTTTTTTTCCCTTCCCTTCCCTACCCATCTCTCCCTCTGTCTTCCCTTCTTTTCCTTCCCCTGTAAGCCTCCCTGCCCTTCCCTTCCCTAGCCTACCCTCCTCTTCCCTTCACTAACCTTCCTTCTGCTTCCTCTCCTTACCATTCCCTTCCTTTCCCTTCCTACCCTTCTCTTGCCTTTCTCACTCTTTTCTCACCACACATTCCTTTCTCTTCCCTTCCCTTACTTAACTCTTACCTAAAAACGACACAGTATTTGCCGTTCTCATGCCATGGTGTCAAGACCTCGTGCCTCTATAAATAACTCGTTTTCGTGCAAGAGACATCCCACAAAATGGGGTTTTAAGATTATGAGATCTTCTGTTAGGAAAATTCCGAGTAACATCGAAATCCACAATCATCCTATTATGAATTTAAGGCATTGTACACAAATTTACCCGTCTGCAACTGTGCAACATCTGGTGACGCTAATAGTTTGTAACCTCGGTGAGCAAAACAACCATTGTGTGACATCATTCTTAGATTGGGATAATCTCTGACTTTATAGACTACACCAAGAAACTCTGTGGAGATCAGTTATGAATGCCCCGCCCGTGCAGCAGATCCACACAATTCAGGAAATGCGTCGTAGGAATGTGGCGCCCCCTTATACGGAGCAATATGTATGCGTGAAATATCTATCAGTGTTTGTTGTAAATGCCACGCACACACGAGGGAGCAGGAAATGCGTCGTAGGAAAGCGGTGCTCCCTTTCTCGGAGAACACGTGGAACATCTATCACTCCTTGGTCGCGTGAAGACAAGCTTTATCACCGGAAGGCTATTGCGATATCACTGGAGCTAAATTGCCTTACCATTCCCCTAACCCTTGCACGCTTACCATTTTGGCCTTAATGTCCTTAGTGGTGAAGGGTCACTATTCTGCAGCGCTGGGTTACTGTTTGAGCGAGGATGGGGAACTGGCGGGGGAAAATGGCCCGTATTCTTAAACGCCACAATGCTCAAGGCACACGTATACAGCAAGGCTTTCGAAGGAGGTGTGGGACCCTGGTGGTAGTCTGATCCTTCATCTGCACCATGACATTAGAACCCGACATTTCCAGGGGTAGTTTTATGACCCTGGTGGTAGTCTGATCCTTCATCTGCACCATGAACCTAAAAAAACACTCATTAGAACCCGACATTTCCAGGGGTAGTTTTATGACCCTGGTGGTAGTCTGACCCTTCATCTGTACCATGAACCTGAAAAAACACTCATTAGAACCCGATATTTCAAGGGGTAGTTTTATGACCCTGGTATTAGTCTGATCCTTCATCTGTACCATTAACCTGAAAAAAAACACTCATTAGAACCCGAAATTTCCATGGGTAGTTTTATGACCCTGGTGGTAGTCTGACCCTTCATCTGTACCATGAACCTAAAAAAACACTCATTAGAACCCGATATTTCAAGGGGTAGTTTTATGACCCTGGTATTAGTCTGATCCTTCATCTGTACCATGAACCTAAAAAAACACTCATTAGAACCCGACATTTCCAGGGGTAGTTTTATGACCCTGGTGGTAGTCTGACCCTTCATCTGTACCATGAACCTGAAAAAACACTCATTAGAACCCGACATTTCCAGGGGTAGTTTTATGACCCTGGTGGTAGTCTGACCCTTCATCTGTACCATGAACCTGAAAAAACACTCATTAGAACCCGACATTTCAAGGGTAGTTTTATGACCCTGGTGGTAGTCTGACCCTTCATCTGTACCATGAACCTGAAAAACACTCATTAGAACACGACATTTACAGGGGTAGTTTTATGACCATGGTGGTAGTCTGACCCTTCTTTTGTGCGTAGAACCTGAAAAAAACACTCATTAGAACCCGATATTTCAAGGGGTAGTTTTATGACCCTGATGGTAGTCTGACCCTTCACCATGAACCTGAGAAAACACTCATTAGAACCCGATATTTCAAGGGGTAGTCTTATGACCCTGGTGGTAGTCTGACCCTTCATCTGTACCATGAACCTGAAAAAATACTCATTAGAACCCGATATTTCAAGGGGTAGTCTTATGACCCTGGTGGTAGTCTGACCCTTCATCTGTACCATGAACCTGAAAAAACACTTATTAGAACCCGACATTTCCAGGGGTATTTTTTTCCTTTTCCTTCCTTCCCATCTCTCCTTTGCCCTTCTCTTCCCTTCCCAACTTCCTTCCTCTTCCTTCCCTTCCTTCCCCAACTTACCCTCCTTCCTCTTCCTTCCCTTTCCTTCCCTAACTTACCCTCCTCTTCCCTTCACTAGACTTCCTTCCTCTTCCTTCAATTCCCTTCCCTTCCCTTCCTTATCCTTCTCTTCCCTTCCTCACCCATTTCTTTCCAAACATTCCTTCCTCTTCCCTTCCCTACCCCTCCCTTTCCCTCCATACCCTTCCATTCCCTTCCCTTCCCTTCCTTACCCTTCCCTTCCCTTCCCTTCCCTTCCTTATCCTTCTCTTCCCTTCCTCACCCGTTTCTTTCCAAACATTCCTTCCTCTTTCCTTCCCTACCCCTCCCTTCCCCTCCATACCCTTCCCTTCCCTTCCCTTCCCTTCCCTTCCCTTCCTTTCCTTACCCTTCCCTTCCCTTCCCTACCCTTCTCTTCCCTTCCTCACCCTTTTCTTTCCAAACATTCCTTCCTCTTCCCTTCCCTACCCCTCCCTTCCCCTCCATACCCTTCCCTTCCCTTCCCTACACTTCCCTTCCCTTCCCTTCCCTTCCCTTCCCCTTCCCTTCCCTTCCCTTTCCTTCCCTACCCTTCTCTTCCCTTCCTCACCCTTTTCTTTCCAAACATTCCTTCCTCTTCCCTTCCCTACCCCTCCCTTGCCCTCCATACCCTTCCTTTCCCTTCCTTACCTTCCCTTCCTTTCCCTTCCTTCCCTTCCCTTCCCTACCCTTCCCTTCCTTCCTCCCTTCCCTCCCCTTCCTTCCCTCCCTACCCTTCTCTCCCTTCCTCACCCTTTTTCTTTCCAAACATTCCTTCCTCTTCCCTTCCCTACCTTCCTTCCCTTCCATACCCTTCCTTCCCTTCTCTTCCTCCCTTCCTTCCTTCCTTCCCTTCACTTTCCCTTCCCTCCCCTCCCTTCCCTTCCTACCTTCCTTCCCTTCCTTCCTTCCTTCCCTACCCTTCCCTACCCTCCGCTTCCCTTCCTTACCCTTCCTTCCTTGCCCTTCCTTAGGGTTTGGGTTTTCCTGTCTTTCTTTCTCTGATTTATCCTCCTCCTCCTCCCCGAGTTGCTCTCGGTCACAAGTGGAGTGCCACAGGGGTCAGTGCTGGGACCCATACTCTTCATCATATATATCAACGACCTAGGACTTGGATTAAAATCCAATCTTTCAAAATTTGCCGACGACACAAAGGTGGGTGGGAAGGCCCTCACGACGGCAGACTGCGAAATTATCCAGAGAGACCTGGACCAGATCACTCGGTGGTCAGAAAAATGGCAGATGTCCTTCAACACTACCAAATGTAAAGTAATGCATATCGGATCCAGAAACAGCTACCACACATACCACATGGGTGGCGAACCATTACATGTAGTGCAAGAAGAAAGAGACCTCGGGGTCACCATCAGCAGTGACTTGAAACAAACAAAACACTGCAAGTCCGCCTGTAAGAAATCTAATTCAGTGCTTGGGTTCATATCGAGGAACTTCGAACACAAGACGCCGGGAGTTATGTTATCCTTGTATAAGTCGCTGGTAAGGCCCCATCTGGAATACGCCGTACAATTCTGGTCTCCTAATTACTGGAAAGACATTGAACTACTTGAGAGAGTACAGCGCCGCGCCACGAAGATGATACCATCACTGAGGACGAAGCCCTATGAAGAGCGACTCGAGCGACTCAACCTCTTCATGTTGGAAAAGAGACGCCTGCGGGGAGACATGATACAAGTCTTTAAGTACCTGAACAAGCTCAGCAACGTTGATCACTCCAAACTCTTCACGCTACAAACTAACCTGAGAACAAGAAACAACGGAAAAACAATTCAATACCGACATCGGCAGGAGTTATTTCTCGAATAGAGTTGCTCGCCACTGGAACAGCCTTCCTGCAGAAGTGGTTAGCGCAGAGACCATCAACTCCTTCAAGAAACGCATTGATCGCCACTTTGCTGCATCGGGAGTGAACTGAACGTTCCCAAGAGTAGATACACAAGTGCTTTAATCCTTCCCTGCAAGCCACTCCTATGGCAAACGGATTGATTGAATCACTGAACGCAGGCAGCCTAGTAAAGAGCCAACAGGCTTTCTGCTGCCTGCTAGTCCATGTTTCCATGTTTCTGCTTCCATCTCCTCCTCCTCCTCTGTCTCCTCCTCCTTCTCCTCCTCTGTCTCCTCCTCCTCCTCCTCCTCTGTCTATTCCTCCTCCTCTGTCGCCTCCTCCTCCTCCTCCATTTTCTGATTATCTCTTTGTTTTCCTCTCTCTCTCTCTCTCTCTCTCTCTCTCTGACCGCCGTAGGGAGAGGTAGTGGTCGCTCCGCGCCGCGCTAGCCGCGGGACATGTGCTCCAAATCCCTCAAACCTCACTACTCAGGGATAACACACTAGAGCAACGCGACTACATACGTGTCAGTGTTTAATAAAGACGCATACTGCAATACCATCATCTCTAATACCATCATCAGCAAGCAACATGGATTCGTCTACCTCTGCACTCGAGACAACACGTGTGGAAAACAAGAATGAACCTTCCATGGCAAATCCTACCACAGAATACCTTCACAACCTCACCAAAGTGCAACTGCAGAAACACTGCCGCAATATAGGACTAACAAATGTGTGGGCCAACAAAGATCAGCTCGTGGAAATGATAATGGCAAACCACAGCGACGGAGCTCCTTCACCGTGCAGCACATCGACAACCAACAAACGCTGTAGTGTTAACAATCATTCTTGTGAACGCGGAAGTCCAGCATCTCTCAACAGCGAAAGTGAAAGTGAACGTGCTGTGTACCCCCGTAGTGAATCCATCTGTGCAGCATCTCAGAGCAGTGATCGTGACAAAAGTCCTGCATCTCTCAACAGCGAAAGTGAAAGTGAACGTGCTGTGTACCCCCGTAGTGAATCCATCTGTGCAGCATCTCAGGGCAGTGATCGTGACAAAAGTCCTGCATCTCTCAACAGCGAAAGTGAAAGTGTAGCATCTCAGGGCAGTGATCGTGACAATGTTCTCTCACACGGCAGTAACTCAAACTCAAGTAATGACCCTCAAGAACCTACAGTGAATCACAAGAAACTGGAGTGTGAAATACATAAACTGTACGGAATGCTGCAAAGTATGAACAACGAAATCGAACACTCATACGAGGAAATAAAGAAAATGAACACCTGTTTCCATCATTTAGATGAACGCCTAACTAAACTTGAAAGGATCATAAGTAGAGGAGGTCATAGTGACGTTAATACTGAGGTCAGAAATACGGTGAGCCTAACTAGCCTAAGCCACCGTATCAGTGATCTGGAGGAAAAAGCGAGTGAAAACACACAGGCAAGTGGTAATACAAGTGATGTGCACCAGACAACACAGCCTAATCATGACTCTCCAGTGAAAAAACATCTAATTCTTGGTGACGTCAATCTCAGCAACATCCAGGTATCCGATTTATCAGACAGCTGGAGTGTGAGAACATTAGGGGAGGCAAACTATGATCTCATGAGCTGCTGGGTGAAAGAAAAACTCTCCTGGTCTCCCGCCACTTGCATAATCTACGCTGGCCTTTTTGACATTCTGGAAAGATCCGAGTACACAGTAGCCCTGGATAACCTCGGAGCCTTGATCAGTGAGCTAAAAACGAAAAACGAAAACATGGACATCTATGTCAGTCAGCTAGTGCCAAGCCTGCAGAGTGATACATTGCAGGCCAAAATAAATGACTTCAATGAACACCTACAAAAATGGGGTAATGAAAATGAAATACCCATTATAAACCCTGACCCGCTATTCAGGCTGGGGGATGGTAACATTGATGAGGATTGCTACTACGCTTATGGCCAGCACCAAGGATCCTTGCTTATCAGACTAGGGGCCACAAGACTACTTCGTGCCATGGCTGGCCAGTGTACGCCTCTCCAGGGACACATGAACAAGGAAAATCTCAAAAAACATCTCCAGTCACACTACCTCCACAAACATCCTAACAAGCAAACACAGAGGACGCCTGGCCACCCCCCCACCCCCACCTCACCAGCACGCCAGGTGGACAGCGACGGATGGAGAAGGGCGGGGCGGCGCACCTACGCACCCCCATCCGCCCAGGCCCACCACTCTAATCCTTCTCGCCACCCCCATCCTCACCCTGCTGGGAACCACGGAAGGCGGAACAATGACCTTAATCCTCCGCGCCACCCCCACCCCTACTCTCATGGGGGCCTCGGAAGGCGGGACAGTAACCTGACAACAACTGGTCCCACACCTGACGATAGGAGGGGCACTAACCCTCACTACCCGACCTCCCACCTCCGATATGACAACTCTCAACAGCATCTCTCCCATGGATGGACTAGAAGCCACCCCCACCCCCACACCCAGAGCTCCACACCATCACCACCACCGCAACCATGGCCACGCAGAAGAGGAGCGTGCTACAACTGTGGGGAAACAAACCACACGCAAAACACATGCAGGTTTGACCATAAAATACGGTGCACAACATGTTACCAATTAGGCCACAAAAATAGACTATGTAACTTCTACAGAGGATAGGTCATTGGCGAAGAAGACGTTGCCGTTGAACATTATAGTAAAGCTAAGGACGGTCTCTCCATAGAACACATCAATGCCCAGTCTCTTCTATCTAGCTTCGAGGAAATAAAATTACTATTATATGACCGTGATATTGACATTCTCTGTGTTAGTGAGACTTGGCTTCATCAACAAACACCTGACTCACTAATAATAATACCAGGTTACAATTTATTTCGACACGATAAGGGCCGCGGAGGTGGAGTGTGTCTTTATGTTAAGGATAATCTAAGCTCCAAGATCATTACACCAGATGTTGAACCCTGTACTGGAATCGAAAACATATGGATCACAGTTCAAAGCAGAAAACTACCATCAATCATTGTAGGATGCTTATACAGACATCCCAAGGCCCCCGCTACCTCATATGATTATCTAATGGAAGTCTTCAAGCACGTTAACCTAAGAAAGAAACCCATGTATGTGTTCGGCGATCTTAACGATAACCTTCTAGTTAACAACAGCAACCTGCAGAAAATAATTGAAGCTTGCGGTTTATTCCAAGTAATAAGTAAACCAACACGTGTCACCCCCCAGTCTGCCACACTACTTGATGTCCTAATCACAAACAAAAAAGAAAGTATTGTTACCTCTGATTGCCTTCCCAGTACTATCGCAGATCACGACATGATTATCTCAAAAATCGACATCAGCAAACCCAAACGGACAAAAATAAAGAAAACTTTCAGAAGCATGGCCACATACAATAAAGATAACTTTTGTGAAGCATTGCTAACCAGCTCAGACTGCTTAAATAGTATCACGTTAACTGATGACATTGACGAACAGGTGAATATACTTAACACAATATTCAATTCTTGCCTAGATCAAGTTGCCCCAATGACGACTAAATATATAAATAGACCACCTGCTCCCTGGATTGACAAAGAAGTAAGAGATAACATGAGGTACAGGGATAGCTTACAAGGCCAGCTAAAATTAGATCGACACAACACACAACTTTACAACAAATATAAAGAAGAAAAGAAACGCGTTAAGGATAAGCTCCACAAGGCAAAAAAGACATACTATCATGATAAATTCCGCCAAAGTAAAGGCAACTCGTCACAAATGTGGAGTAATATTAGAGGTATAGTGCCTAACAATAAACCTAATAACAACATCATCACTAACGAAGATATTAATGACAAGGCGGAGGATTTTAACAACTACTTTGCTAACGTAGGAAGAGAAACTTTTGAGAGATGCAAAAATGACTCTACTAACAATAATACTAACTCAGACAACGTACGAGTAACTCATGACACTACTGATAACTTAGACACAAATAACTTCTTCAGACCTAAACCAGTTGATGTTGAGACTGTAATTCTAACGATATCCAAACTAAAGGAGACCAAAGCTGTAGGTAGCGATGGCATTTCTTTAAATTTCATAAAAGACAGCCTTTTGTTACAGCCTTCTACCTAACATGCATATTCAACACCTCAATAGCTACAGGTAAATTTCCCACCCCATGGAAACATGCCATTGTTGTCCCGATTTTTAAAGGAGGGGATAGTAATATCAACTCCAATTACAGACCTATATCTCTCCTCCCTGTAATATCAAAGGTCTTAGAAAAAATTGTAGCTAAGCAACTTTCTGACCACCTAGAAGGGAATGCTTTACTTTCTAACTCTCAACACGGATTCAGGCCGAGGTTATCTACTGAAACTGCTCTCACAGTAATATCCAATAATGTATATAGTAACCTAGATAACAAGAGAATTACTCTGATAACTTTATGTGACTTATCGAAGGCATTCGACAGTGTTAACCACGACATTTTACTGCAGCGATGCCTTAAACTACGTATAGACCCTTTCTGGATCCAAGACTACCTATCAAACAGAACTCAATCAGTCCGGCTAAACAATCACATATCACCCAAATCCTTAATAACACATGGAGTCCCACAAGGCTCTATCCTTGGCCCTATTCTTTTTACTATTTCTGTTAATGATATCTCGGATCACATCAGCGACTGTATACTGGTTCAGTACGCAGATGACACACAGTTTATCCACAGTGACAACATTAATAACATAGACCAGCTAATAACCAGAGCTAAAGTAACACTGTCGAATGCCAAGACTTACTTCCTAAAAAGTGGCCTTATGTTGAATTCTAACAAAACCCAATTTATATTTATCGGCACACGGCAACTGTTATCGAGCTTACCAGATGATATGACCATCAACTTTGACGGAAGTGATATACCAATAAGCAAACATGTTAAAATATTGGGTGTTTACTTTGACAAGTACATGACGTTCGACACACACATACATCAACTCACCAAAAAAGTAATAGGGGTTATAATGTTCACAAACAGAATTAAGGACATATTTGATAAGGACACCAGAGTGATTGTTATCAAGACACTAGTGTTAAGTCTAATCAATTACGGACTAAAAATATGGGGCAACACCAATGAGACCCTCATGCAGCGAGTGCAAAAACTGCAAACCTTCGCTGCCAAAGTTGCTGCTGGGGGCTACAAAAGACGCGACCGTGCTACTCCTGTGTTACAAGAACTAAAGTGGATAAAGATGAAAGAAAAAGTGAAATTCGATCAGTGCATAATGGTGTATAAAGTGACCCATAAATATTATCCTGAGTGGCTACTAAACTTACCATATGTAACACAAATTAACGAGCTTGTAACGAGACAAAACGGAGACCTATTTATCCCAAGAGTGAGAACAGACAATGGTGCGCGGTCACTATTAGTAAGTGGACCAAGAGCATGGAACAAGCTCCCCCCTAATATAAAAGAACTCCCGTCACTCACGAGCTTCAAGAAAGCCCTAACTATTCACGCTCTTCAAGGAGGCTTTTGCTAAAGAACGCGTGAAGGACATAATATACACTTATCTCGTACATATGTATTATATCTAGCAAGTTCCTATATATGATATCCCATGTAAATATTTAGTAATTAAGATAAAAGATTAGTTAAAGAAAGTCTTATATATGATATCTGTACTACATGTAAAGTATTTAGTAATTAAGAGAAAAGCCATTGTACATTGTACTTTAATGGAATAAAGCATTCTGATTCTGATTCTGATTCTGATTCTTACTGCCATCTGCTGACTCTCTCTCTCTCTCTCTCTCTCTCTCTCTCTCTCTCTCTCTCTCTCTCTCTCTCTCTCTCTCTCTCTCTCTCTCTCTCTCTCTCTCTCTCTCTCTCTCTCTCTCCTTTTTTTGTCTAGTCTTCTTTTATTCCGCTCACCTATCTTCTAATTTACTCCTGCTTATGTTCATTCTCTCCCAGTTTTAATTCTACGTTTTCATCTTTTTTTCCTTTTTCATCTTTCAGTTTTTCTATTCATCGTTTTTTCAATTTTTCCTTTTTTCCTTTTCGTCTTTCATTACTTTTTCTCCTCATTTTTATTGTTTTTCTGACGTTCTTCGTTTTACATTCTGCTCAAATTTAACGGTTTCCCATTGATTTTCTTTTTTTGATTCTCCGTTTTCCTTCTTCCTTTTCCTCTTCTACTTCCTTCCAGTCCTCACGCTCTTCTTCTTCCTCTTTATCCTATTCCTAATTTTGCTTTTTATCTTTTCTCTTTTTTTCTCTTCCCTCTCATTTTTTTATTAATTATGCTTTTACATCTTTTCTCTCCCACGTCTATCTCAATCTACTCTTTCAATCACTTCCTCTTCCTCTTCTACTTCCTTCTAAGCATACAGGCAAGAGCATTCTAATACCTTTCATTTAAATATAGTTTTAAAACAGGTGGTCGTTCAGACAACTCCTTACATAACGTTTCTTGTTCTGAGGTGCAACACGACCCCACTATCCCTGCCTAAGGTTTTTTGTAAGACAATATTTTCTGTTTTTTCATTTGAAATATAAGATAAGAAATGTAAGCACACACATGCGTCCAAACACTCCCCACAGATGCGACACTCTTGAACAATTTGTTCCGTAGAAGTGGCACCGTTCCATGGGATGCGTTCCTCTGCATGGTGATTTTAGTCAGCTGGCGAGCCGTTCCTCTCAGTGTGATTGTGGTGCTTCTTGGCACTCCTCAGTCTCTGTTATCACCAGTCAGCGACAGTTACTGTTCAGCGGGTGTTGAGAAATGCACCTGGAGTGTACGTCAACTGTACGTCGCTGAACATTTGAGTTTGATCACGACGCTGTGTACTCGCCCGGTGCTCACAGAAACTCGCCACCACTCGGCTTTGCGCCTCTCTTGGCGCGACTTCTGCTGCGGGAGTTGGTGCCTCGATGTGTCTGTCCCTCGTAGAAATGCCTTGTTTCATATCTTGGCGGGACGTGGCTGCTGGCGTTGTGCTGGCGGTGCTGTGAGTGGCGGCTGTTGGTGTAGTTGTGTGCAGCATACCAGCCACTGTTTTGCTGGAAGGAGTCGTTGCTCCACTGTGCCGGCCTCTCGAGGTGCCGAGGTGCGCCACGCAGCGAGTTAGAGGCGGATCTAACGGGCTGCTGGTGAGGCCTCGAGGTAAAGTTGGGAGGCTGAGTGACTTGGAGCGGCGCGGCGTATCTGAAGGTGTCGTGGCCACGGTACACCTCACGTTCCTTAACGGGGGCGCGGAGGTTACCAAGGTTGAAGCGCACATGTCCTGGACAGGTGGACCGTGGCATCTTTTCTTTCTTCAGGATACCTTTAGGAGACTTCCCTTCAGTAGTGGTATTCATTTGTGCACAGCGAGCTGCTCCAACTGTTTGCTGGTGTCGTGTGTTGTGTTTCTTTACCGCGTCCTTTGCTGACCCTTTCTGTGGCTTCACTGTTCTCTCCTTTCGCCTGTCCAGCTCAGGACGAATGCTGTAGAGAGGGAAGCCATACCTGAAGTAGTCGTAACCACAATACAGTTCACGATCCTTGACGAAAGTGTTCAGGTTCTGGAAGTTAAAGCGCACACATTTATGAGCGGTGCTGGCCGTCTTTCCTTTCTTGAGGATCCCTGTGAGATGTTGTGGCTCATTGATTTTGTTGGCTGAATCTGTTGCTTCCTCTGTAACTGTTTTCTTAGCCTCTGGCAGTTTGTTTACTGCTTCCTTTGCTGGCTCTTCCTGTGGCTCCACTGCTCTCTCCTTTAAGCTTTTCAGCTCAGGACGAATGCTGGAGAGAGGGAAGCCATATTTGAAGTAGTCGTAGGCACAGTACAGCTCACGAATTTTGACGAAAGTGTTCAGGTTTTGGAAGTTGAACCTGATCATTTTCTTGACCGGTGTTTGAGATGCGTCCCGCTGTTTGAAGCTGCTGATAAGGGGCATCTTTTCCGGTGGGCCGGTAACGGCCTTGCTCCTGCTGGAAGGAGCGTCCCCAGCCGTGCCTCGGTGCTTTAAGGGGAGCTCACCGTATACCTCCTTTATTTTCTCTCTCTTGACCATGTGCAGAGTAATTACGAGAGTGTGAACCCTCTTGCCATGGCTCTCCAATTGCGTGCAGTCTTTTTGTGCGACTGTTGTATCATCCACTGGCTTCTGGACCTTCTCTCTCTTCACCAAGTGGATTGTGATGATGAGAGTCTGACGCCCCCTGCCAGTGGCCTCCTTTTCGCCCTTCCCCACCACCCCATCAGCATCCAGCAAGGTGTCGGAGGTTATCTCCTCCTCCACCACTGCGAGAGGCTGAGCAGCCTTCTTCAGGCAGACCAGGGCCTGTTGCCCTGCATCGGCCTGGGCACCCGCGTTTTCGGTTTCCTCGACGATGTCGTCAGGTTCCTCGGAGGGGCTGCGGCGCTTCCGCCTGGCGAAGAGCCAGCCGAAGCACCCGCAGCACCAAGACTTCTTCACTTGTTTTTGCTGAGTCATTTTAATGTAAATGAACAATCTTTAGCAGGAACGTGCAGGTCATCAACGTTGTCCTCTTCTGGGATGGCTTCTCCTCGTCGTGTGCCGCCTTGGCTACACCGACCACTGGCGCGGACGCTCAAAGAAAAGGCTGAGAGTGTAACGCTGGGGCGATGGGACGTAATGCAGGTGACGAAATGTTGCTGGAAGTAGTGCGCCCATCCCACGCCCACGCCCTCATGCTCCTCCTGCCACCCACACCAACCCACACAACCCACTCCCTCATCCCTGGCCGAATGTTTGCTACCAGTATTACGCCCATGCCAACCCCGCACCCACGCCCTCATGCCACCAACACCAACCCACACAACCCACTCCCTCATCCCTGGCCGAATGTTTGCAACAAGTATTACGCCCATGCCAACCCCGCACCCACGCCCTCATGCTCCTAGCTCCTTCTACTCACACCAACCCTCATAATTCATCCCCTCACATTCACCTAAACCTGCCGGCGCCGCAACACACATCTCGTCACACCGAGAAGCCGCCGTGAGCTGGGACTGGCCGCATCGTGCCCACCTTACCCAATGAACCACTCGGCCGAAAATTCTTGCCACAAGCCCAGCAAGAACTTCGTATTATTAATCTTACAAGAATAATAACATGTCACACAAATATATTTCCCTTATATTGATTATTGGCAATGAAGGGAGGCGTAGAAAATATTTACAGTTACAAATATTTAGCTGCTGCAACAATACGATTTCTCGGGTAGTTTTTTTCTTCTGAATTTTCACAGATGACGCGTTCAGCGGCGTGAGGCTTTGTTAACTACTGGATAAAGAGAGAGAGAGAGAGAGAGAGAGAGAGAGAGAGAGAGAGAGAGAGAGAGAGGCAGGTGGGGGCTGTCAGCGGGGGTGTTTTGTGTGTGTGTGTGTGTGTGTGTGTGTGTGTGTGTGTGTGTGTGTGTGTGTGTGTGTGTGTGTGTGTGTGTGTGTGTGTGTGTGTGTGTTCATGTATTAGTAAATTTGCAAGAGACAAATCCATCACCAAGGCTCCTGGAGGGCAAGGCGGGACGCCAAAGCCTCCAAGAGGATTTGCACAAAATTTCAGCTTGGTCGGATAGATGGGAGATGCCCTTTAACGTAGACAAGTGCCAGGTCCTTCAAGTTGGAACGAGAAATAAGAAGTTCGAATACGAAATGCGCGGCGTTAAACTCAAAAGCGTTCAATGCGTCAAAGACTTGGGGGTCAAAATCGCGTCAAACCTCAAATTCTCACAGCAATGCATCGATGCAGCAAATAAAGCGAACAGAATGTTGGGCTTCATTAAAAGAAACTTTGTATTCAAGAATAAAGATGTAATACTCCCGCTCTACAACAGTTTAGTCAGACCCCACTTGGAATATGCGGTACAGTTTTGGTCTCCCCACCATGCAAAGGATATTGCTAAATTAGAAGGTGTTCAGCGTCGGGCAACGAAAATGATCCCTTCCTTGCGCAACAAATCATACGAAGAAAGGCTTTCTACCCTTAACATGTTCTCTCTTGAGAAACGTCGCCTCCGAGGAAAACTGATCGAATGTTTTAAAATACTTAATGGTTTCACGAATGTAGACAGATCAACATTGTTTATGATCGATGACACTTTGCGCACGAGGAACAATGGCGTAAAACTCAGATGTAGACAAGTAAATTCAGACTGCACCAAATTTTTCTTCACCAACGTTGTAGTGCGAGAATGGAATAAGCTTCCACCATCAGTGGTCCAGTGTAACACGATTGACTCCTTCAAAAATAAGCTCGACCGTCACTTCCTTCAACTTAATATCAACTAGAGTAGAAATGCAACGTTTTGGAGTCTTCTGATTAATGTAAAATCACAGACCACCAAGTCTGGACCATGGGGTCTGTGTGGTCTGATTTTCTATGTAAATCTCTCTCTCTCTCTCTCTCTCTCTCTCTCTCTCTCTCTCTCTCTCTCTCTCTCTCTCTCTCTCTCTCTCTCTCTCTCTCTCTCTCTCTCTCTCTCTCTCTCTCTCTCTCTCTCTCTCTCTCTCTCTCTCTCTCTCTCTCTCTCTCTCTCTCTCTCTCTCTCTCTCTCTCGTTCCTAGTTTATGATATCGTGGTAGTGGTAATAGTAGTAGTAGTAGTAGTAGTAGTAGTAGTAGTAGTAGTAGTAGTAGTAGTTGTAGTAATAGTAGTAGTAGTAGTAATAGTAGCAGTAGTCGTCGTCGTCGTAGTATTAGTATTAGTAGTAGTAGCGCCGGCAGGCTTTTTTCAAGGGTCTCTTGAACAGCCCCAGCCCGTTCGTGGCGCAAGCGAATTTTATTTATATTGGCTGCCGTGATGTGTGACTCTTGCCAGGCCCATGCTGCCCCCCGGTGCTCCTTCTGACCGAAGTCGCTGAAGTTAGTGTTGGCTGAAGACCAAGGCAGCATATGGGTAATCCTCAGACACTCGGGGAGGGCTTTCAAACCCAGCGTGGTTCGGTTAGACTCGAGGTCCACAGGTCTACCACGCCGTAGTAGAAGTAAACAAAAACAATAGATCATTTAAGTGGTTTAAGGCCTCTCTGAATTCTAAGATGGTAGTGAATGTAACACCTGAAGGACAATACAAGCATTAGCTACCTGAGTAGACAGGAATAAGGAGCATGGTAGACTCACCCACTATGACTCACCGAATCAACTCAGGAAGGGAACGAGGCCAAAGTGATGCCTCCTCCGCTAAAGATCGTGGGAGGAGGAGGAGGAGGAGGAGGAGGAGGAGGAAGAAGCGTTCTGTTGTCTCGTATGGAATGAGCGAAGGCTTAGTCACGTAGGAGGCGTTGAAGGGGAGGGCGCACTATTGATGGGTCCTGAGGGCTTAATGAAGGAGGAGGAGGAGAGGGAGAGGAGGAGGAGGAGGAGGAGGAGGAGGAGGAGGAGGAGGAGATAAGCTACCGTTTGAGTGCTCAGGTGGGGGTGTCCCTCCTCCTCTTCAATGAGTGTGAGAGAGAGAGAGAGAGAGAGAGAGAGAGAGAGAGAGAGAGAGAGAGAGAGAGAGAGAGAGAGAGAGAGAGAGAGAGAGAGAGAGCGTAGGTGGGCGTTGCCAGATTCTGTTCCGTTTAAAGGTCAAAGAATTAAAGAAAGCAAAAATGTGTAGTCTGGTTTAAATTAGTGTGTTAGGATACGTGCTCTAAATGGCGGGGTTTAAATGGCTGTTTTTTTTCTTCCCACGCCTTCCTTCACTCATCGCCACTTCTTACTCTCTTTCTTCCTTTCCTCCACTTCCTTTTTCCTCCACGCCTCCCTTCCCTCGTCTCCACTTCTTACTCCCTCTCTACTCTTCTCCTTCTCATATTTCCTCTTTTTTTCTTCCTTTCCTCCACTTCTTTTTTTCCTCCACGCCTCCCTTCCCTCATCTCCACTTCTTACTTCCTCTCTTCATTCTTCTCTCATCTTCTATTTCTCTCTTATTTCTTCATTTCCTCCACTTCTCTTTTTCTTCCACGCCTTCCTTCCCTCGTCTCCACTTCTTACTCCCTCTCTTTACTTCTCTCTCTTCTTTTCCTTTCCTCCACTTCTCTTTTTCCTCCACGCCTCCCTTCCCTTATCTCCTCTTCTCTTCCTTTATTTCCCGCTATTTCTTCCTTTCTTCCACTTCTTCGTCCCTCTCTTTCCTTCTTCCACCGTTCTTTCTCCTATGCCACTTTCGTTCCCTTCCACTTCTAACTCTATTCACGTTATTTTTCTTGCCCCTTCCTGCTCATGCATCTTCAAATACGTTTTATCACCCTTTCTTCCTCTTCCCCGCCTCCTCCTTTCCTTCTCTCTTTCTATCTCCTTTCCTTCTCTTTCTCTCCCTGTTCCTCCTATTCTTCCTTTTATCTCCCCTACTCTCTCTTCTTCCTTTTTTATCTTTATACTTTGAGAACATGTGAAGAGATTTGTCTGTGGTGTATTATAGAGAAGTAAATAACTCTTGAGTAGAAAGGTCATAACTCAGACTGTCCTAATTTGATGCCTAACACAATGGGTATGATATCTCTCTCTCTCTCTCTCTCTCTCTCTCTCTCTCTCTCTCTCTCTCTCTCTCTCTCTCTCTCTCTCTCTCTCTCTCTCTCTCTCTCTCTCTCTCTCTCTCTCTCTCTCTCTCTCTCTCTCTCTCTCTCTCTCTCTCTCTCTCTTGTTCCCTTCTTTTTTCCTTTCCTTCTCCCCTTCCTTCTCTCTTCCCTTTCTTTCTTTTTCCTTTCTCCTCCTTCCTCTTGTTCTTTTTTCTCTTTTCCTTTCATTCTTGCTTTCTCTGTTTCCTTCCTTCTCCCTTCCTTCTTTCTCTCTTCTCTTTATCTTTCTCTTTTTTTCATTTACTCCTCCTTACCTCTTGTTCTTTTTTTCTTTTTCCTTTCATTCTTGCCTTCTCTTTCCTTTCCTTCTCCCTTCCTTCTTTCTCTCTTCTCTTTCTTTCTTCTTTCCTTTTCCTCCTTCCATCGTGTCCTTTTTTCTCTTGTCTCTCCTTTCATTCTTGCCTTCTCTCTTTCTTTCCTTCTTGCTCTCCTTCCTCCTTTTCCCTCCCATTATTCTCCCCTTTCCTCCTTCTTTCTATTTTTCCTTCTTTCTTTCCTCCTTACTCTTCCCTTTACCCAATTACCCCACAGAAAAGACCGAATTATTACATCTGGGGAAACTTACCCTAGGATGAGAGAGAGAGAGAGAGAGAGAGAGAGAGAGAGAGAGAGAGAGAGAGAGAGAGAGAGAGAGAGAGAGAGAGAGAGAGAGAGAGAGAGAGAGAGAGAGAGAGAGAGAGAGAGAGAGAGAGAGAGAGAGAGAGAGAGAGAGAGAGAGTTGGTATATCTGATTTATCATTTATTTTTTACTTTTTACTTCCAATTTCTGTCTGTTTCTTCTTGTCTTCATTTATTGTTTTTTTTCTAGTTTTTCTTCAGTTTTCTTTTCCATTCCTCCTCCTCCTTTCTTTCCCTCTTCTTCTTTCTCTTCTGCCTCTCTTCACTCATCGTTCCTTCCTTCCTTCCTTCCTTCCTTCCTTCCTTCCTTCCTTCCTTCCTTTCTTCCTTCCTTCCTTCCTTCCTTCCTTTCTTCCTTCCTTCCTTCCTTCCTTCCTTCCTTCCTTCCTTCCTTCCTTGTTATTCTTTTCTTCTCTTTTTCGTTTCCTTTCCTTTCCCTTTTCCTCTTTTATTTCGTGTCCTCTCCTTTCCTATCCTTTCTTCCCTTTCCTTTTCTTGCCTCTTTCTGGTTTTCTTTTCTTTCCTGTTTGTTCTTTTCTCCTTATTCAGTTCGGTGCTCTTCTAAGCCTCCTCAGCCCCTGGTAATATAGGAAGGTGTTTAATAGATGATCCACAGGTAATGGGAAGTCAGGTATATGTCCAATTAAAGCGTGTAGAGAGTGTGAGCTGAGGCTATAAGTGCGCCTGGCCCCGGTGCACATCTCCGTCTCCTCAGCCCTTGGTAATAGAGGAAAGTGTTTAAATGATGATCCACAGGTAATGGGAACTCAGGTACATGTCCAATTAAGGTGTTAAGAGGGTGTGGACCTACTCTACAGATGCGCGTGGCCTCAGTGCTCATCTCCGTCACGTCAGCCCTTGGTAATATAGGAAGGTGTTAACAGATGATTCACAGGTAATGGGAACTCAAGTAGATGTCCAATTAAGGTGTTAAGAGGGTGTGGGTAGAGGCTATAAGTGCGCGTTGCCTCGGTGATCATCTCCGCCTCCTCAGCCCTTGGTAACATAGGAAAGTGTTTAATAGATGATCCACAGGTAATGGGAACTCAGGTAGATGTCTAATTAAGGTGTCTTGAGTTGGTGGAGCTCCTCTATAGATGCGCGTGACCTCATTGCTCATCTCCGTCACGTCAGCCCTTGGTAATATAGGAAGGTGTTAACAGATGATCCACAGGTAATGAGAACTCAGGTAGATGTGTAATTAGGGTGTAAAGAGGGTGTGGGCTGAGGCTATAAGTGCGCGTTGCCTCGGTGCTCATTTCCGTCTCCTCAGTCCTTGGAAATATAGGAAGGTGTTTAATAGATGATCCACAGGTAATGGGAACTCAGGTAGATGTGTAATTAGGTGTAAAGAGGGTGTGGGCTGAGGCTATAAGTGCGTGGCCTCAGTGCTCAACTCCTGTAACATAGACAGGTGTTCCAATAGGTAATAGAAACTCAGGTGGATGCAGTTTTCTTTTATAGGACAAAGTTCATATACTTTATATAAATGAAAATGATTGCTCAGACCATCACCACAACACCCACCACCTCACTACCTCCTCCTCCTCCTCCTCCTCCTCCCTCCTCCTCCACCTCCTCCTCACCATTACCATCAGGCCTAGAGGTGTGTGGTGTGAGGAAAGGTACGTAAGGAAGGAAGGAGAACGAGAACTGACGGGAGCGAAGGAAGAAACGCAAAGGGGCGGTAATGAAGTCGGTAAGACGGACGGAAGGTGAAGGATGGGGCGGGAAGGGGAGGGAGGGAGGAGGTAGGTTGATTGGAAGGAGAAGGAAGGGAAAGGAAGGAAAGGGAGGAGAGGAAGAGAAAAGGAGGTATTTATGTGAGAAGAGAGGAAGGAGGAAAAATGGAAGGAAAGGAGAGGAGAGTTAGGTAGTTAGGTTGGTAGGAAGGAGGAGGGAAGGAAGGAAGGAAGAGAGGGATGGAAAGGGAAGGATGAGGAAGGGTTTTTTGTCTATATTTTTCATTTTAGATTGGAGGGAAGGGAGGAGGCGGAGACGGAGGAGGAGGAGGAGGAAGAAGGCAGGGGGAGGAGGGGAAATGGTTGGGGGATTAAGGGATAGTGTAGCTGTGTGTGTGTGTGTGTGTGTGTGTGTGTGTGTGTGTGTGTGTGTGTGTGTGTGTGTGTGTGTGTGTGTGTGTGTGTGTGTGTGTGTGTGTGTGTGTGTGTGTGTGTGTGTGTGTGTGTGTGTGTGTGTGTGTGTGTGTGTGTGTGTGTGTGTGTGTGTGTGTGTGTGTGTGTGTGTGTGTGTGTGTGTGTGTGTGTGTGTGTGTGTGTGTGTGTGTGTGTGTGTGTGTGTGTGTGTGTGTGTGTGTGTGTGTGTGTGTGTGTGTGTGTGTGTGTGTGTGTGTGTGTGTGTGTGTATGTATGTGTGTGTGTGTGTGTGTGTGTGTGTGTGTGTGTGTGTGTGTGTGTGTGTGTGTGTGTGTGTGTACGTAGCCTCCAGATGACGCAAGCCTTGTGGAGGGAGGGAAGTTATTGAGGGAGGTAGAGAGATAGGGAAGGGAGGGAAGGGTGGAGGGGAGGGAGGGAAAGTAGGGAGGGAGGTAGAGAGATAGGGAAGGGAGGGACGGAGGGAGGGTAGGGAGGGAAGGTAGGGAGGGAGGTAGAGAGATAGGGAAAGGTGCGAAGGGTGGAGGGGAGGGAAGGGGGGAAGGGAGAGAAGGGAGGGAGGTAAAAATCTGTGTTGGGGAGAGATAAAAGAAGAGAGAGAGAGAGAGAGAGAGAGAGAGAGAGAGAGAGAGAGAGAGAGAGAGAGAGAGAGAGAGAGAGAGAGAGAGAGAGAGAGAGAGAGAGAGAGAGAGAGAGAGAGAGAGAGAGAGAGAGAGAGAGAGAGAGAGAGAGAGAGAGAGAGAGAATGCTTCATTTTAATCCGTTCAAAGTGTGAAAAAATTCCTTTGTACGTGAAAAAATGAAAACTGATGGTAGTAGTAGTAGTAGTAGTAGTAGTAGTAGTAGTAGTAGTAGTAGTAGTAGTAGTAGTAGTAGTAGTAGTAGTAGTAGTAGTAGTAGTAGTAGTAGTAGTAGTAGTAGTAGTAGTAGTAGTAGTAGTAGTAGTAGTAGTAGTAGTAGTAGTAGTAGTAGTAGTAGTAGTAGTAGTAGTAGTAGTAGTAGTAGTAGTAGTAGTAGTAGTAGTAGTAGTAGTAGTAGTAGTAGTAGTAGTAGTAGTAGTAGTAGTAGTAGTAGTAGTAGTAGTAGTAGTAGTAGTAGTAGTAGTAGTAGTAGTAGTAGTAGTAGTAGTAGTAGTAGTAGTAGTAGTAGTAGTAGTAGTAGTAGTAGTAGTAGTAATAGAATACATACAAGGAACCTGCCAGACTGTTCATCAGCAGTCATAATGACCAACGACTTGGAGACCCGGTGGCCATACAATCCTCAGAGGGCACCACCCAGGGGGACCCAGTGGCCATGGCAATGTTTGCCCTGGGAATGATGAAGCTGCAGGACATCATCCGCCATGAAAACACCAACGTCAAACAGGTGGCGTATGCGGATGACCTCACCGGGGTAGGAAAGTCTGCAGACCTCAGGAAATGGTGGGACCTCGTCAATGAGCACGGCCCTAAAATAGGGTACCATCCCAACGCCACGAAGTCTGTGGTGATTGTAAAACCAGAGGCATACGATCGGGCCAAAACAACATTCCAGGGCAGTAACGTGAAACTGTCAGTGACTGGAGAAAGACACCTCGGGGCAGCCATTGGAACAGCTGAATACAGAACCGAATATGTGAAAACAGCTGTAAAGCGCTGGGAGTCCGAACTGCAGAGGCTGAGCGAGATCGCCAAAACAGAACCGCAGGCAGCCTACGCAGCATTTACGTACGGTGTCAAGCATAAATGGAACTACCTCATGAGGACAGTTCCTGATGTTGCTCCGTTACTAAAACCTCTGGAAGATGCTATCAGAAACACCTTCATACCGGCGATAGCAAATGGGAGATGTCCCAGTGACCAGGAGAGAAGATTGCTGGAGTTGCCGCCAAGAATGGGTGGGCTCGGCATCACCAACCCGCAAAATCTGGCTGAGTCTGAATTCGGGAACTCAATCCGAATCACAGCCTCCTTGACCGGATATATTACCAATCAAAATGAAAGGGGAGAAGACAACCCTCAAGATATTAGGTCACTAAGGAATGAAATCTCCATAAACAGAGAAAGAAAACAGAGAGACACTCTGAGTGACCTAATGAGAGAACTCCCAGAAGACACAAGGAGGAGGACAGATATTGCACAGGAAGTGGGCGCTTCAAACTGGCTAACCACACTACCTATCAGGGCAAAAGGCTTCAACTTAAACAAAAAAGAATTTACTGATGCCCTTGCCCTCAGGTATGGCTGGCCAGTAGATGGGCTCCCAAACATGTGTAACTGTGGCTCACCCTTCATCCAAAATCATGCCATGACATGCAAGAGAGAAGGTTTCGTCTGCATGAGACATGATGAAGTAAGAGACGTAACAGCTCAGATGCTGAAAGAAGTCTGCCACGACGTGACTGTGGAACCCATGCTGCTCCCTCTGCAAGGCGAACACCTCGCCAGACGCACCGCTAATGTTTCGAACGAAGCACGAGTGGATGTTAGCGCCAGAGGGTTTTGGACTCGTGGACAAAGGGCATATTTTGACATAAGGATCTTTGATCCCATGGCCCATTGCCACAGAGACCTGACCCTTGATGCAGCCCACAGAAGAAACGAACAAGAGAAGAACAGAGCATATGAAGAAAGAATACAGAATGTGGACCAGGGCTCCTTCACCCCGGTAGTATTCACGACGGCAGGAGGGATGGGACCAAGGACGCAGAGCTTCTACGCAAGACTCGCCGAAACACTGGCGGATAAGAAACAACAGCCAAGAAGCAGTGTGGTCGCCTGGATGAGATGCAGGCTGTCCTTCTTCCTCCTGAGGTCAGCCTTGGTCTGCCTGAGAGGAACCAGGTCACCTGCACCCAAAACCACCCGCATTGCTGACCTGGACCTTGAGGCGACGGTGGTTGATAGTCGTATCAACCACAAGCTCTGTTAGCTTAAAAAAAAAAATTAAGTAAAGTTTGTTATATTAGATAAAGATGGTTGTCGGCCACAGTCATTGGCGGGGTGGGGCCAATGAATTGCTTTGTGAAAGGATATGAGAGAATATACCGCTCACAACGCAACTCTAATAGATGGAGGCCCGTAGTAGTAGAAAAAAAATAGAAGTAGTAGTAGTAGTAGTAGTAGTAGTAGTAGTAGTAGTAGTAGTAGTAGTAGTAGTAGTAGTAGTAGTAGTAATAGTAGTAGTAGTAGTAGTAGTAGTAGTAGTAGTAGTAGTAGTAGTAGTAGTAGTAGTAGTAGTAGTAGTAGTAGTAGTAGTAGTAGTAGTAGTAGTAGTAGTAGTAGTAGTAGAAGTAGAAGTAGTAGTAGTAGTAGCGTAGGGAGAGGACGTGCTGTGATTAGCTCCTTTGTTTTGTGTCATAAGTTAGGTCCTATAGCCGATACCGCCTTGGAATGTATACCTTCGTACGCGTGAACGTGCAGTGAACGTAACGAAATATAGTGCAATCTGGTGCCATTGACGATGCAGGTGTTAATTACGAATTACTGCTTTTGAGAGAGGCCGTGTGCTTGCCGGCAGTGTGAGAAACATCGGTGTAACGATAAATATTGGGTCAAGTGGCCCACGTCCCCTCGGTGCTTGTGAGCGACGCTCGACTCTGTGGCGGACGGCCGGAAGGTGGAAAATTGGAAGGCAGAGCTGAGGGAAAGAGGGAGGGAAAGAGGGAGAGAGGGGAAAGGAGGGAAAGAGAGTGGAGAAGAGGGGGAGAGAGTGGTAGAGGAGGAGGGGGAGGGGGAGTGAGAGTAGAGAGGGGAGAGAGAAGAGAGAGCAAGTTATAGTTTTTCCATGTACATCATCCAATATATTTTCTCAGTATGTCAAATAGATTAAATGTCAGTGATTTATAGGGGAGTGGTGAGTTCTGGCAGGCGTGTCGGGATGGGCGGAGGTGGGTCAGTTTTCAAGACCGAGGGCAAACAGTAAACAGCCTCTAACCCCCCCCCCCCCTAACGCTACCCACGCACATCCCCTCACTTCCCGGGTCCCTGCTAACCCCGCCCCGCTGCCCAGTAACTTCCCACCCCCGCCTGAGGTCCATAAAACACAGAGTATCTGACTCGGCGAACTGCTGGTAATGATATCACTACTACTACTACTACTCAACTTTAATGTGTAGGGTCAGGTGCATTAGTAAAATTGTAAAGTGTTGGCGAGGAGCAATGGTAGTGGAAAAATAAACAATCATTCTAATATTACCGTAAAGGTAGAGTAAGCATATGTAAGTATGTCTGTGTGTAGGTATATGGGGAGACAAGAGTAAAAGTGGGGTCTACTACTATTGCTCTATTCATCACCACAAATAGCAACTAAGATACACTAGCATGCATAATGGCACCGAAATGGAGCCCCCTCAATGTTGCATTTGTTCGTCTCGAAATCAAAACTGTGTTCAATGCTCGTGCGTAAGACGAGGCCAGCCCTGTGTGAACTGTAAGAGAGGTGGAGATTGTCGAAACCCAAACAATCAACGGCAGGATGTGGAAAATGGTGAGCAACCACAAGTTGTGCTGGGTTGACAGGCCATTGAATGCGCTGGAGATGATCATTGGTAGAGGTGTGCAGTTGGCGAGAGACAAGGGCAAGGTTACCAGGGTGAGTAGGCCTCGAGAGAGCTCCGCTTCTGGCAGAGGTGGACACTGAGGAGACAGAGGAGTGGGTGCGAGACGCTTACAATCATGTGGTAACGTTTTCTTCCAATAACGTATTTGAGGCCCCGAGATGTAACGCCACCAAAACCTTGATAGAGGAGAAACCTACCTCATTAGAGCGTACAACAACTCCACGCAAATCGCCCCTACGCTTTAAAGATTCTGGCCATACTACCGCACCTCATATGCCAACGGACTCACAAAAGTCGAAACAATCTGAGGACGTGAAGGCGGTACAAAGAAGAATGGAGCTGTGGAGGAAAGGGGACGTCCGGAAGCTACTTGACGAGGCTAAAACACTGCAGGAGAGACTAGGCAGACGTAACAGTCGCAAGAAGGACAGTAACGACAGGGCTAGAAACTTTGCTGACAAGATGAGACAAGGCAAAGTGGCCATGGCAACTAGATCACTGTCAATAGAAGATGAGGCAGCGGGAGTCCTTCCCATGACGGAAGAGACACGCCAGATCCTCAAGGACAAGCATCCAGATGCTAGACCTGCACACCCAGAAATGAAGTTCCTTGGGGACTACACCCCACCGCATCGAGTTGTCTTCGACCATATTAGCGGTGACGTGATCTGGAAGCACGCCCTTCACACGCAGTGAGCGGCTGGACCATCAGGCTTGGATGCCAAGAGGTGGAAACACCTCCTCAGTAAGAACATCTTTGGGAATCCAGCTGTGGATCTTCGCGACGCAATAGCCGCCCTAGCAAGAAAATTGGCGTCAGAGAATTGCCAACACCTCGAGCCTTTGATGGCCTGCCGGCTCATCCCGCTGGATAAAAAACCAGGCTGTCGCCCCATCGGGATAGGGGAGGTGCTCAGGAGGATCATAGGCAAGGCTGTCATGGAGGTGGTGAAGGACGACGTGAGGAAGGCGGTGGGAAACCTCCAAGTGTGTGCGGGTCAGCAGGCTGGATGTGAAGCGGCCATTCACGCTGTCAGGAGAATGTTCGAAGACCCAGAATGCGAGGCGGTGCTGATGGTGGACGCTGCAAATGCGTTCAACAACATCAATAGGGAAACAGCACTGCACAACATCAAAATCAAGTGCCCTATATTCGCCCAATATATTGAAAATACATACAAGGAACCTGCCAGACTGTTCATCAGCAGTCATAATGACCAACGACTTGGAGACCCGGTGGCCATACAATCCTCAGAGGGCACCACCCAGGGGGACCCAGTGGCCATGGCAATGTTTGCCCTGGGAATGATGAAGCTGCAGGACATCATCCGCCATGAAAACACCAACGTCAAACAGGTGGCGTATGCGGATGACCTCACCGGGGTAGGAAAGTCTGCAGACCTCAGGAAATGGTGGGACCTCGTCAATGAACATGGCCCTAAAATAGGGTACCATCCCAACGCCACGAAGTCTGTGGTGATTGTAAAACCAGAGGCATACGATCGGGCCAAAACAGCATTCCAGGGCAGTAACGTGAAACTGTCAGTGACTGGAGAAAGACACCTCGGGGCAGCCATTGGAACAGCTGAATACAAAACCGAATATGTGAAAACGGCTGTAAAGCGCTGGGAGTCCGAACTGCAGAGGCTGAGCGAGATCGCCAAAACAGAACCGCAGGCAGCCTACGCAGCATTTACGTACGGTGTCAAGCATAAATGGAACTACCTCATGAGGACAGTTCCTGATGTTGCTCCGTTACTAAAACCTCTGGAAGATGCTATCAGAAACACCTTCATACCGGCGATAGCAAATGGGAGATGTCCCAGTGACCAGGAGAGAAGATTGCTGGAGTTGCCGCCAAGAATGGGTGGGCTCGGCATCACCAACCTGCAAAATCTGGCTGAGTCTGAATTCGGGAACTCAATCCGAATCACAGCCTCCTTGACCGGATATATTACCAATCAAAATGAAAGGGGAAGACAACCTCAAGATATTAGGTCACTAAGGAATGAAATCTCCAAAACAGAGAAGGAAAACAGAGAGACACTCTGAGTGACCTAATGAGAGAACTCCCAGAAGACACAAGGAGGAGGACAGATATTGCACAGGAAGTGGGCGCTTCAAACTGGCTAACCACACTACCTATCAGGGCAAAAGGCTTCAACTTAAACAAAAAAGAATTTACTGATGCCCTTGCCCTCAGGTATGGCTGGCCAGTGGATGGGCTCCCAAACATGTGTAACTGTGGCTCACCCTTCAACCAAAATCATGCCATGACATGCAAGAGAGGAGGTTTCGTCTGCATGAGACATGATGAAGTAAGAGACGTAACAGCTCAGATGCTGAAAGAAGTCTGCCACGACGTGACTGTGGAACCCATGCTGCTCCCTCTGCAAGGCGAACACCTCGCCAGACGCACCGCTAATGTTTCGAACGAAGCACGAGTGGATGTTAGCGCCAGAGGGTTTTGGACTCGTGGACAAAGGGCATATTTTGACATAAGGATCTTTGATCCCATGGCCCATTGCCACAGAGACCTGACCCTTGATGCAGCCCACATAAGAAACGAACAAGAGAAGAACAGAGCATATGAAGAAAGAATACAGAATGTGGACCAGGGCCCCTTCACCCCGGTAGTATTCACGACGGCAGAAGGGATGGGACCAAGGGCGCAGAGCTTCTACGCAAGACTCGCCGAAACACTGGCGAATAGGAAACAGCAGCCAAGAAGCAGTGTGGTCGCCTGGATGAGGTGCAGGCTGTCCTTCTCCTCCTGAGGTCAGCCTTAGTCTGCCTGAGAGGAACCAGGTCACCTGCACCCAAAACCACCCGCATTGCTGACCTGGACTTTGAGGCGACGGTGGTTGATAGTCGTATCAACCACAAGCTCTGTTAGCTTAAAAATAAAATGTTTAGTAAAGTTTGTAATATTAAATAAAGATGGTTGTCGGCCACAGTCATTAGCGGGTAGGGGCCAATGAATTGCTTTGTGAAAGGATATGAGAAAATATACCGCTCACAACGCAACTCTAATAGATGGAGGCCCGTAGTAGTAATAGTAATAGTAGTAGTAGTAGTAGTAGTAGTAGTAGAAGTAGTAGTAGTTGTAGTAGTAGTAAGGGGGATCTAGATGTAATAGATGATAGGTGATTTAGTGTCAGGTAGTATTAGTAATATGGTTGGATGCCACAGTCATTAGCGAACAGGAAATCTTTTTGAACCACCCAGATGTGGAGCCACGACATTTATCATCAAAGAAATTGTCACCCTGTTAAATAACTACATCCAGAACACACCACTGGCGCCCCTATCCCTGAAAATTGTATTCACTCTCCCCCATCTCTTCCTCCAAAGAGCACACCCAAAGACCAAACAAGCCGAAAATATCGAGGCATTAAGAAGGCGAGTTGCCTTGTGGCAAACTAACGAGTTAGGTGCCCTCCTTGGAGAAGCCAGAGCCATACAGGAGAGGCTCCCCGGACCCCAACAAAACAACACCTCCACAGAAGACAGGGCCCGGAAGTTTGCAGACAAAATGCGACAAGGCAACGTTGCGTCTGCAACACGAGCCTTGTCAGAAAATTCAACACGGGGTGTGCTTCCACTCACCAGGGACACGATCAATCAACTCAAGGAAAAAATTCCAGAACAGAGTTACATGAAGGTACTTAGACTCTCAGGATGTCACAAACCACCGAATCCAGTTATAAACGTAAGGATAACAGGAGAGATGGTGTGGAAGAAGGCCCTCCAGACTCGTGGCAGCGCGGGGCCCTCAGGACTTGATGCACGGGGATGGCGAAGCTTGCTGAGCAGCGCCAACTTTGGCAATGCAGCTGGTGACTTGCGCAACACCGTTGCAGCACTGGCAAGAAAACTCGCCTCCTCCAGCTGCCACTATGTGGACGCCCTGACGGCATGCCGCCTCATTCCCCTGGACAAGAGGCCGGGATGCAGGCCAATAGGAGTCGGAGAAGTCCTGCGGCGCATCGTAGGCAAATGCATCATGGCTGTCGTCAAAGAAGATGTGAAAATGGCAGCAGGGAACCTCCAAGTTTGTGCGGGGCAGCAGGCAGGAGGAGAAGCAGCAGTCCATGCCATGCGGGAGATATTCGACCACGTGGAGTGCGAAGCAGTGCTTCTTGTTGACGCCAAAAATGCCTTCAACACAATAAATGGAAAGACTATGATACACAACATTAAAACCAAGTGCCCTAGCTTAGCTATGTATGTCGAAAATACCTATACATACCCGACCGACTTATATATAAATAGCCACAGCGGAAAAGTGAAAGTGTTAAAATCATCTGAGGGAACAACACAAGGTGACCCAATAGCCATGGCTATGTACGGCCTGGGCCTATCAGTCCTCCAAAATGAAATCGCGTTCGCAGAAACACGGGTGAAACAGGTGGCTTATGCGGATGACCTCTCAGGTGCTGGTAAAATCTCAGACTTAAAGGGTGGTGGGACACTGTGAACACCGCCGGCCCTGAGATAGGATACATCCCTAACGCCACCAAGTCTGTCCTTATTGTCAAACCTGAACATTATGACCATGCCGCAGAAACTTTTAGAGGAAGTGGCGTCATTGTGACAAACGACGGACAACGACACTTAGGTGCAGTGATCGGGACAGAGGTATATAAGAAGGAGTACGTGGGAGACAAAGTAGCTGAATGGGTGAAGGAAATAGAAGCTTTGTCTGCCATTGCCAAGACTGAGCCACACGCTGCCTATTCAGCGTACACCCACGGCATCCAACATCGGTGGACGTTCCTGATGCGCACCATCCCCGGCATCAGTCCACTCCTCCGACCACTGGAAAATGCCGTCAAGAATGTATTCTTGCCGGCGCTGGTGAAATCTCATGCTTTGGGGGAGGAGGAGAGGGATATGCTAGCACTTCCCCCAAGACTGGGTGGGATGGGGATCACCAACCCTGAGAAGCTGGCAGATAAGGAGAACCAAAACTCCATCAGCCTTACCAGGTCACTCATCAACAGGATCATCGCTCAGGAGGCAGAGGGCGAGATAGACCAAACAGAAATAAGAGATATTAAAAGAAAAATCTCAGAAGAAAGGCAACAGGCCCAAAAAGACGAGCTGGACCGTCTTACACACCACCTGTCCACAGAAATGGGTAGAAAAATACACACAGCACAGGAGGCAGGCGCCTCTAACTGGCTAACGTCATTACCAATCAGAGCAAAGGGCTTCAGCCTCAACAAACAAGAATTTGTCGACGCCATTGCTCTGAGATATGGCTGGCCGATTGAGGGACTGCCTGATCTCTGTGCATGTGGATCACCAAATGATGTCACCCACACCATGACATGTAAAAAGGAGGCTTCGTCTGTATTCGACACGATGAAGTGAGGGATCTGACAGCCAGCATGCTCGGGGAGGTATGCCAAGACGTCACTACCGAGCCGGCACTGCTTCCCCTGGACGGCGAACACCTTCGGTACAGGACAGCCAATACCTCACAGGAGGCACGGGTTGATGTAAGTGCCCGCGGATTCTGGGTGCGCGGACAGCGGGCGTTCATGGACATCCGCATATTCGACCCGATGGCTGCCTGTCACCGTGAGCTGCCCCTGCAGGCCGCCCACCACAGGAACGAGCAGGAGAAGACAAGGGCATACGGTGAAAGAATCCAACATGTGGATCAGGGCAGCTTCACCCCCCTCGTCTTCACCACATCCGGCGGGATGGGTCCCAGGGCCCAATGCTTCTACGCACGCCTCGCGGAACTAATCTCAGAAAAGAAGCATCAGCCAAGGAACCACGTTGTCGCCTGGATGAGGTGTCGCCTCTCGTTCTCCCTGCTCAGGTCGGCCATACTATGTCTCAGGGGCACCAGACACTCTGGCCCAAAAGCCACCACCATCTCCAATATGGACTATGAAGCCACAGTGGTGGAGAGTGACATTAGGGTGGGTCGGGAGTGACTTGAGTAGGGAAGGAAAGGGGGATCTAGACGTAATAGACGATAGGTGATTTAGTGTCAGGTAGTATTAGCGATATGGTTGGATGTCACAGTCATTAGCGAACATAGTTGGGGCTAATGACCTCCAAACTATGGAGCCCTCCATGATTATGTGTCGGGAAAATAAACATGGGTGGAGGTATCATTTATGTTGTAGTAGAAAAAAAAAGTAGTAGTAGTAGTAGTAGTAGTAGTAGTAGTAGTAGTAGTAGTAGTAGTAGTAGTAGTAGTAGTAGTAGTAGTAGTAGTAGTAGTAGTAGTAGTAGTAGTAGTAGTAGTAGCAACAGCAGCAGTAGTAGTAGTAGTAGTAGTAGTAGTAGTAGTAGTAGTAGTAGTAGTAGTAGTAGTAGTAGTAGTAGTAGTAGTAGTAGTAGTAGTAGTAGCAACAGCAGTAGTAGTAGTAGTAGTAGTAGTAGTAGTAGTAGTAGTAGTAGCAGTAGTAGTAGTAGTAGTAGTAGTAGTAGTAGTAGTAGTAGTAGTAGTAGTAGTAGTAGTAGTAGTAGTAGTAGTAGTAGTAGCTGCAGCAGTAGTAGTAGTAGTAGTAGTAGTAGTAGTAATATAAGTAATAGTAGTAGTAGTAGGAGGAGGAGAAGCAGCAGAAGTAGTAGTAGTAGTAGTAGTAGTAGTAGTAGTAGAGATAGTAACAATAGTAATACAGATGAAGATAGTAATAATAATGCTTATAATAATAATTACAATAATAATAACATAATAATCTTTGGCTTTTTTAACACACTCATTCTTCATAATTTCTCATCATTCCACACTCCTCACGTCTTTCTTATTCTTCACTTTCCTCTCCTTTTATCTTTTTCTTTTCTCTTCTCTCTTCTTATTCTTTATCTTTCGTCACCATCTTCTCTCTTTTTCTTCTTCTCTCTCTTCTTACTCCTCACCTGGTCATCCTCATATCCTCTATACAAAGACTTCCATCGTATATACTCCATTGCAAGATCTCTTTTTTCATCATGACACGCAACACCTACACGAGGAATGACTCAGACAACACACACACACACACACACACACACACACACACACACACACACACACACACACACACACACACACAGACACACACACAGACACACACACATACACACAGCACACTGCAACTTTTTTTCTCTTCCTTCCTTTCTTCCTTCATCCTTCTTCCATCGCTAACTCTTTCCTTCCATCCTCAACTATTTCTTACCTTCCTTTCTTCCTGCAACACTCAACACTCAAATATACACACGCACAACACACTGCAACCCTTTCTTACTTTCTTTTCCTACCCGCAACACTCAAGACTCATACAACACACATACATTCCCTCCACAACACTTCCCGTCCTTATATATATTCCCACCACAACACTTCCCTTCCTTTCCTTCCTTCATTCTTGCAACACTCAAGAAAGGAATCGCCTTGTATTGAAGTAGATTAAGGTCTCCGAGATGACAAATAGTAAACAGCTTTAACAACAACAACAACCATCTCGAGTACGGGGGTTCGAAGTCAATTATATACAATTCAAAGCGGTGCCAATGCTCTTATACACATGTCACTCGGAGCTTATGTATTAAAGGTCAGGAAATAGCGACGTTGTTTGGCCCCTTACACACGGGGACACTTAGAGCGCTGCAGCAGCGCTACTCACGCGTGACTCAGTTTTAGCAGCGCTGCTGTGAAGCGCAACTTATCTTTCTAGAAAGTGTTGTGGGGTGAGTGTCGAATTAGCGGCGCTTCTCAGCATCGCTACTAAAATTGAGTAGGGCGTTAGCAGCGCTACAATCGCCCCACGCACGCGCTGCTAAAAAAGTGACGCTGCTGCAGCTACGTGTGAAAACTCCCATTGAATGCCATGTATCGTGACGAGCAGCGCTACTTTTTGTGGTCGCCACCGGCAGCGAGGCCAACCACGCAAATCTGTTTGTAGCGCTACTTTTTGTGGTCGTGAGTGCGTGTGAAAGCATCCATTCATCTCCATTATTCATCAGCGGCAAATATGCTGAGCAGCGCTGCAAAGATTCCGCGTGTGAAAGGGGCGTTAGGCTCGTATTCCCAGACGCTATCGGCCCCACAGCAACGATTTCCAAAGTCCGTAGAGGAGATTAGATTCTCAGGAGTGCTTTTTCACTTTCATGGTGCAGAAGCCTTGTCAAACTATCAATAGGCTCTTAAAACTACTCATGGAAGAACCCACAACAACCTCTATGAATCCCCTGTCAGGTGTGGCAGGTGGTCGAGCCCCGAAATGTTTCAGAATATGGCCCTTAGTTTTTTTTATTTTTAGAGACGCCTCCTCACCCTCTTTTTCCTTCTTTTCTCCAATGATAAAAATATTTCGTCAGTTTCTTTATTTTTCCTCCCTTCAAAGGCCTCCCGTTTACCTATCCTAGCTTTTACTACTTATTTTAGTCGGTATAAGTTATCTATACCGTATTATCTATTTCTTATCGTGTTCTTCAAGTTTTCATTCCGTTTGAGCTTTTGTTATACTTTTATTTTCGTGAGTGTATGTATCACCTCTAAATTTACCCCCGTTTTTATCGATTCTTTCTATTATATATTTTATCTTTCTATATTTTTTTTCTTCAGTATGTCGTATTATCTATTTCTTATCGCATTCTTTAAGTTTTCATTCTGTCTGAGCTTGTATTATGCCTCCATTCTCGTTTTATCCATTTATGTTATCCTTCTGTTCGTCCCATCACTCCCCTAAAAATACTTCTTAAGTTCCTGTCCTTTATTCTGTTCCATATAAAATCTTCATATTCTCTATTCAAAGACTTCCATCGTTTATATATTCCAGTCATCTTTTTATTTTCCTTTTGTTTATCGACACAAAATTCCCTTACAAATGCTTCCTATATCCTTATCCTATATTTTGTTCCATTAAAAATCTTCATATTCTCTGTACAAAGCCTTCCATCGTTTATATAATTCACTTATCTTCTTATTTTTCTTCTATTTCTCGTCCTATCATTTCCCCTACAAATGCTTCTTAAATTTCTATTCTGTATTTTGTTCCATATAAAATCTTCATATTCTCTATACAAAGACTTCCATCGTTTATATATTCTACCTTTCTTTTTTTTATTTTCCTTTAGTTTCTCGTCTGAATATTCTCGTCTAAATATTCTTGAACGCTTATCCTATATTTGGTTCCATTAAAAATCGTCATGTCTTCTATACGAAGACTTCCATCGTTTATATATTACAGGAACATCTTTACAGAGTGGAGTCTAAGGCTCTTCGTATCATCAGCTCTCCTCCTCCTACTGATAGTCTTCTACCTCTTAAATTCCGCCGCGATGTTGCCTCTCTTTCTATTTTCTATCGATATTTCCACGCTGACTGCTCTTCTGAACTTGCTAACTACATGCCTCCCCCCCTCCCACGGCCCCGCTGCACACGACTTTCTACTCATGCTCATCCCTATACTGTCCAAACCCCTCATGCAAGAGAAACCAGCATCTTCACTCTTTCATCCCTCACGCTGGTAAACTCTGGTACAATCTTCCTTCATCTGTATTTCCTCCTGCCTACGACTTGAACTCTTTCAAAAGGAGGGTATCGGGACACCTCTCCTCCCGAAATTGACCTTTCTTTCGGCCACCTCTTTTGATTCTTTTTTGGGAGCAGCGAGTAGCGGGCCTTTTTTTTATTGTTTTCTTTTTTTTGTGCCCTTGAGCTGTCTCCTTTGTTGTTGTTCCATTAAAAATCATCATTATCCTCTATACAAAGACTTGTATCGTTTATATATTCCAGTCATCTTTTTATTTTCCTTATGTTTGTTGTCCTAAAATTCCCCTACAAATGCTTCTTATATGCTTCTTAAATGCTTCTTCTATTTTGTTCCATTAAAAATCATCATTATCCTCTATACAAAGACTTCAAACGTTTATATATTCCTCTGTAACATCTCTTTATTTCCTCTCTGCCGCTTATAAAGGTCTGCCTACCTACTGTTATCACCTGCTGTACAAAGGTTCCTACTATACTGTATAATACGATATTTTACAGTACAAAGATCCGGGTTGGTTACTGCCTGTTCTGTCTACAAAGAGTTATCTATGGGTTAGGCTGTACAAAGGTCTTTATAGTTTATCTCTTACTAGGAAGAGATACGCATTGTTTCTTTTGTTTCTCTTTACTTCCTTTGTCTTTAGAATCTATATTTTACTAGGAAGAGATAGCGATTCTTTTGTTTATAGCTTACAGAGGCCTCGGGTTGTAGTTTTTTCTAGTTTTTCTTCCTCTCGTATAAACAGCACACTTCGTTTCACATAAGACATATCGCTTCTCTTGTTTTTCTTTACTTTCAGAGGACTCGGTATTAGTTTTTCTTCTCCTTGTATGTACAAACTTCACTTCTTTCAGCTTCACTGTTCCTCGTAGCTCCGTGAGGCCTTGGTTTTCTTGTTTTTAGTCCTACTGTAGAGAGCTCACTTCGTTATGCTGTTTGTCTAGCCTCGTAAGCCCTTGGTGTTTTGTTTTTAGTCCTGTTAGAGAGAGCTCACTTCGTTATGCTGTTCCTCGTAGCTCCGTGAGGCAATGGTTTTCTTGTTTTTAGTCCTGTTATAGAGAGCTCACCTCGTTATGCTGTTCCTCGTAGCTCCGTGAGGCCTTGGTTTTCTTGTTTTTAGTGCTGTTGTAGAGAGCTCATTTTGTTTTGGTGTTTGCCTAGCTTCGTGAGGCCTTGGTCTTAGGTTTTCTTTCTCTTATAGAAACCTCACTTGCATGTCTTTCACTGTTCCTCGTATCTTATCTCTCCTGAGGCCTCGGGTCTAGGTTTCAGTCCTCTTGTAGAAACCTCGCCTTAATTTGTTTCATTGTTCTTCGTCCTTTATCTTTCCTCTTACACAAACCTCCCACTTGTTTCACCGTTCCTCTTAGCTGTCTCACGTGCTTGTAGAGATTTCTTCGGTTAAGTTTTCTTGCAGCCTTAGGAGTGTCACCTCTATTCCTCGCCTTAATTTGTTTCATTGTTCTTCGTCCCTTATCTTTCTTCCCTTCCACTTGTTTCACCGTTCCTCTTAGCTCTGTCTCACGTGCTTGCAGAGGTCTCGTCGGTTTAGTTTCCCAGCAGCCTCAGGAGTGTCACCTCTATTCCTCCTGCCGTACATAGAACTGCTTGGCGGCGGCTATCTCATATCGAGCATCTCACACCTGTTGGCTTCACCTGACACTTAGCGCTGCAGGTATATTGACAGGTAAATTGCCTCCTTGTGTTCTGCTGGAGAGTTTCGTTCGGGGTAGACATCGCCCTCGTTTTCGATTTCTTTCCATCGCGTACAAATTGGCGCACACAATACTGATCCTATACCTTCCTTATCGCGATCCTATACCTTCCTTATCGCGTACAAACTGGCGCACACAATACTGATCCTATACCTTCCTTATCGCGTACAAATTGGCGCTCACAATACTGATCCTATACATTCCTTATCGCGTACAAATTGCCTCACAATACTGATCCTATACCTTCCTTATCTCGTACAAATTGGCGCACACAATACTGATCCTATACCTTCCTTATCGCGTACAAACTGGCGCACAATACTGATCCTATACCTTCCTTATCGCGTACAAATTGGCGCACAAAATACTGATCCTATACCTTCCTTATCGCGTACAAATTGGCACAAAATACTGATCCTATACCTTCCTTATCGCGTACAAATTGGCACAAAATACTGATCCTATACCTTCCTTATCGCGTACAAATTGGCACACAAAATACTGATCCTATACCTTCCTTATCGCGTACAATTGGGCTCACAATACTGATCCTATACCTTCCTTATCGCGTACAAATTGGCACACAAAATACTGATCCTATACCTTCCTTATCGCGTACAAATTGGCGCACAAAATACTGATCCTATACCTTCCTTATCGCGTACAAATTGGCGCACAAAATACTGATCCTATACCTTCCTTATCGCGTACAAATTGGCACAAAATACTGATCCTATACCTTCCTTATCGCGTACAAATTGGCGCACAAAATACTGATCCTATACCTTCCTTATCGCGTACAAATTGGCGCACACAATACTGATCCTATACCTTCCTTATCGCGTACAAATTGGCGCACAAAATACTGATCCTATACCTTCCTTATCGCGTACAAATTGGCACACAAAATACTGATCCTATACCTTCCTTATCGCGTACAAATTGGCACACAAAATACTGATCCTATACCTTCCTTATCGCGTACAAATTGGCACACAAAATACTGATCCTATACCTTCCTTATCGCGTACAAATTGGCACAAAATACTGATCCTATACCTTCCTTATCGCGTACAAATTGGCGCACAAAATACTGATCCTATACCTTCCTTATCGCGTACAAATTGGCACACAAAATACTGATCCTATACCTTCCTTATCGCGTACAAATTGGCACATAAAATACTGATCCTATACCTTCCTTATCGCGTACATATTGGCACATAAAATACTGATCCTCGTTTAACATTTTTCTTACCGCGTACAAATTGGCACACGTATTACTGATCCTATACCTTCCTTATCTCGTGCAAATTGGCACACGTAATACTGATCCTATACCTTCCTTATCGCGTGCAAATTGGCACACGTTATCCTCACCCTTGTTAAACATACATTATATTCATATACCGCGTACATATTGGTACAAGTTATGTTATGGGGGGTCAGTGCCAGGCGGGAGACGTGGTGGGGTCAGCCGGGGAGGGTGAGCGGGGGACTGGCAGCGTGTCTGGGGTGATACCGGTGGCCGTGTCCCTCTGCAGCAGGAGGTAGAGGCGGTTGTTGAGGCCGCGGTGGGTGTCCGTCACCACGCCCACGGTCCCCTCGGAATCCGTAAGCGGCCCCTCGTCCTCCTCGCTGCTGCCGCCCACCGCCATCACCACGTCCTCGTCCGCTCCCTCACGCCTCCCACATGGGCCTGGTTTTGCTACGCCCTCGGGCAAGGAGAAACCCACACACCAGCAAGGCCACGCCCACTGAAGAGGCCACAACGCCCGCGCCCACTACCGCCCAGTCGTTGACGTGGCCGCGGCTGAGACGACCGAGAGGCAGCGGCTGGCCGGGACTCAGGCCGTGGTTGCCAGCGCCGCGGAACACCCAGAGGTCCTTGGTGTGCTCCAGGATGTTGGAGGGCCGCGCGGGGGGTCTTGATGCGTGGCGCTTCTTCTCTGTGACTTCTGCGTGGCTTGTGTGCCTTGAGCGTCGCCTTCTCCCGGACCGTCTCACCGTGCAGTGCCACCCCCAGGCGAGGCTTTGCGCTCCTCCGTGGGGCCGCTGGGGGGTGTACGGTGGCATGGTGGTCAAAGGGCGGCATTCGGTTGTATATGATCCAGTATGGCAGCGTGGTGGGCGTGGGGGCGTTCGTGGGAGTCGTTGTAGGCGTGGGTTGGCGTGGATAAGGCGTGGGTGCCCTTTGGGAGGATGTCGCAGTCGTCGGGGTGGTGCTGTGTCCCTCTGGTGTTGTCTGTGGGTGGATGTCTGTCGTGGCCGCTGTCTCCACGTCCACGTAACTCACTGAGGCGTTGACTGGCGGGGGTTCGTGACGTGGGGCGCTGGTCAGGGCTGCATCATCCTCATCATCCATTATAGAATTACTCTCTTCCGTCATCCTCATCGTAGCGTTACTCTCCTCACTGCTGTTGTGTGTGTCCGTGATGATGTCCAGAGTCGCAGAGATGCTAGTGGTAGTGGTGGTGGTAGTGGTGGCTGTCGTAGTGGGGATCGTGGTGGTAAGGTGGGAGGCGATGATAGTTGTGGTCGGGAAGTCGCTGTCCTCAAGGAGCATGACTGGTTTGTAGCCGAGAGTGGTGGGAACGGCGCACCTGAGGAGAGAGAGAGAGAGAGAGAGAGAGAGAGAGAGAGAGAGAGAGAGAGAGAGAGAGAGTGTAGAAAAGTTAGTGAAATAGGGAACTGATTGTCCGTAGAGTAACATATGTGGCAAAATAAAACCAGATCACCTAATGGAAATGAAAGATATGTAAAGAAAGGTTAATTTAGTGAAAATAAAGACAGGTAGAAAGCTATATTAGTGAGAACTGGAACCGACTATTCGTAGAGTAAACAAAATAGGCAATATACAACCTGCGCAGAAGATATATAAGATAGATATAGGAAAAAGGTTAGATTAGTGGAAAATGGAACCGATTATTAGAAGAAAATAATATAAAAGAAAGATACAGAAAATAAGGTAAGATTAGTGAGAAGTCTAACCGAATATCCAAAGTAACATAAATGGCAAAATACAACCTGTGAATTTAGATGTAAAAAAAAAAGTAGAGGTAGAAGAGATAGAAAAGAGATAGAAAAAGCTAAGTTTCTGAAAAGTAGAACCCGTAGAGTAAGCAGAATCGTCAAAATACAACCTGCGCATCAAAAGGAAAAGAAATGATGAAAAGGTTAGATTAGTGAAACGTGGAACCGAGAATCCGTAGAGTAACACAATAAGCAATATGCATCCTACTCAGAAGATACAGAGGGAGGCTATGTAAGAAAGGTTAAAGTAGTGAAAAAACAGAACCGATTTAACTTAGAGTGACACAAATGGCAAAATAAAACCTGATCATCTAAAGGAAAAGAAAGATGTATATAAAAAAGTTAAGTTAGTGAAAAGAAAGATAGGTAGAAAGATACATTAGTGAAAAGTGAAACCGATTATCCGTAAAGTAACAGAATCGGCAAAATACAAACTGCGCAGAAGATATAAGATATCCATATAGAAACAAAAGGAAAAAGTAGTGAACAGTGAAATCAATTATACAAAGAATAACACAATTGGTAAACTAAAAGTAAACTAAAACGTAGGAACCAAAGGAAAAGAATGACATAGAGAAGAAAGGTCAGATTAGTGAAAGATAGAACCGGTTATTACGTAGTAGAAAGAAAGGGACGAATTCGTTACGCACAGAGATGGTAACGAAATAGCAACAAAACGACAACAAAAACTGCGCATCTGAAGAAAAAAGTAATAGTGGGATAGAAGAAAACAAGGTAAATATGAGTAAAAAAATCGAAGAGGCTTTTAGTAGAGCGAAAAAATGGAAATATTTAGGAATAAAACAACTGCGCATCTGAAAAAAAAGTGATAGTGGGATTGAAGAAAAAAGGTAAATATGAGTAAAAATCGAAGAGGCTGTTAGTGAAATGAAAATATAGAATTGATAACCATTTAATCGGGTAACAAAATAGGAACAGAACAACACCAAAAATTACGCAGCTGAAGAGAAAAAGAGATCGAGGGAGAGAAAAGAAAAAGATAAAGTAGTAAAAAAATAGAAGAGGCTTTTAGTAGAATGAAAAAAAAAATGGAAATAATTATCCGTCGGTCGAGCAACAAAATAGGAACAAAATTAAAACTGCGCATCTGAAGGAAAAAAAGTGATAGTGGGCTAGAAGAAAAAGGATAAATATGAATAAAAGATCGAAGAGGCTTTTAGTAGAATGAAAAGAAGGAAATAATTAGGAATAAAACAAGACCTACGCATCTGAAGAAAAAAAGTGAGAGAGGGATAGAAGAAAAAAAAAGGTATATATGAGTAAAAAAATGAAGAGGCTTTTTAGTTGAATGAAAAAAAAATGGATGTAATTAGCCGTGGATCGAATAACAAAATAAATAAAACAACAAAAAATACGAGACTAGAAGGGAAAAGAGATAGAGGATATAAAAAAAGATAAATTAGTAAAACCTAGAAGAGTCTTTTAGTAGAATGAAAAAATGGAAATAATTATCCGTTGATCAAGAATAAAAACAACAACACAAACTACGCTTTTGAAGGGAAAAACAGATAGATAAATAGAAAAAAGGAATTTAGAGTTAAAAGTATAAAAGATTAACAGTATAATGAAAAATATGGAAATCGAAAAAAACACCAAAAACTGAAATGAAAAAAACGATGGAGTAATAAAATAAAAAAGATAATTTAGAGTGAAATATAGAACAGTTTATCAGCAGAAAGAGGAAGCAAAAAAATGAAAAAAGATAGAGATAGGAAAAATGGTGAAAATAATAAAAGACAAAACCGATTATACTTAGAGAAGGAATATTGGCGAGTGGATAAAGTGCAGTTACGGATTATAACAGAACACTTACGGACATATAAAAATGGAAAGGGGAGAGAGAGAGGAGAGAGAGAGAGTAGAGAGAGAGAGAGAGAGAGAGAGAGAGAGAGAGAGAGAGAGAGAGAGAGAGAGAGAGAGTGGACGAAATAGAGAGAAATGAAAACACTGAATAAAAAATACTTACACAAAGTAAGAGAATTGAAGTCTAGAGAACACTGAACAGTTGGAAGATGAAGGAAGGAAGGGAAAGAAAAACAAGACTAAAATCTGTCAGAGAATACAGGAAGATAAGGAGAGGAGGAAGGAGGAAGAGAAGAGGAAGGGAGATGAAAGAGAGATGGAGAAGAATTAGAAGAAGTAAGGTGTTGACATTTTCTATTGATAAAAGAAGTTTTGGTAAGTCGGAAAATAGATTTGGCACGATTCCGGGCTGAAATGTAAAGGTCATAGTTAGCGGGAGTTCGAAGGCTCTGGAACCCTTTGTGAGCTGCCTCTCTATCTTTAATAGCACGAGAACAAGCATGATTAAACCAAGGCTCTTTAGCATGAGGAGTAGAAAAAGAACGTGGAATGTATGCCTCCATTCCAGAGACAATCACTTCTGAGATGCGTTGGGCACACACACAGGGGTCTCTCTCCTGGAAGCAGTAATCATTCCACGGGAAATCGGAAAAGTACATCCTCAGGTCGTCCCACCGAGCTGAAGCAAAATGCCAGAAGCATCGCCTCTTAGGTGGGTCCAGAGGATGTACAGGAGCGATAGGACAGGAAGCAGAAATACGGGTATGATCGGAGGAGCCCAACGGAGAGAACAGTTTGACGGAGTAAGCTGAAGGATTAGAGGTAAGGAAGAGGTCTAGAATGTTGGGCCTGTATCCAAGACGGTCGGGAATACGTGTAGGGTGCTGAACCAACTGCTCTTGGTCGTTGAGGAGAGCAAAGTTGTAGGCTTGTTTACCAGGCTGGTCAGTGAAAGAGGATGAAAGCAAAAGCTGGTAGTGAACATTGAAATCTCACAAGATGGGGTTTCATCGAAGGGAGAGTGAGACAAGATGTGCTCCACTTTAGAATTCAAATAGTCAAAGAATTTACATAGTTAGTAGAGTTAGGTGAGAGATAAACAGCAGATATGTATTTAGTAATAGAATGACAATGAAGTCTTAGCCAGATGGTGGAAAATTCAGAAGAGTCAAGGTCGTGGGCACAAGAGCAAGTGATGTCGTTGCACGTAGGCGCAACATCCAGCTTTGAATTGAATTTTAGGATAGAGATAGTAGGAGGAACAGAGTAGAGGCTGCTGTCAGTAGCCTCAGCCACCTGTGTTTCAGTAAGGAAGAGAAGATGAGGTTTAGAGGAGGAAAGATGGTGTTCCACAGAATGAAAATTAGAACGAAGACCGTGAATGTTGCAAAAATTGATAAGGAGGAGGTTCGAGGAGTTATCAGGACACCTCTCAAGTCGGCAGCCGGAAGAGGAGTCCTCCCTGGGGGAATTTATGGTCCCCCCACAGGCGGCAGCTGTATTATACCCTGTGTTGCGATACTGTTCAAAGAATGCCATAGTAGTAGTCACCCTGCCTGCAACACACCAATTGTTATGTCTGATGACTGAATAAGCTTGCTGGTCTTATTGATATGAAATAAAATGTCATACCATAAGCAAACTGCTGATAGAAATAGCCATTAGCTCAATATGTCCATGAGTGCACCTGCTCCTGTGGCCACGCCATCTTTTTCTCGAGCATATTCTCTCAGCACTGATAAAGGCATTGTTAATTTCCTTCATATGATATCAGGAGGTTTAACAGCTTCAATTCGTGACTCCACCTGTTACCTGATGGACCTTTAACTGTAATAGGCAAACATTCTTCAAGAATAGCCCATCGAGATGTAGATGAGCTAAATATCACATACATTCTGTTCATGATGCCCAAAATTCAATGGCATAATTTGAGGATTTCGCTGCATCTACAATCACCAAATTCCAGGTATGAGCCACGCAGTACACACAAAGCACGTTGATTCGGTTCTAATGTACGTGCTTGTACTCCTATTCTTTCCACTCATGTTAGCACCATGATCGTAAGCTTGTCCTCTCATATCAGATATATCTATCCCAACCCCATTCACCTTGTCAAGGAATGAGTTCAGTAAACCGTCACCAGTTGTATCATGCACATTCAAGAAACCAAAAAGGCCTCACAATTTTAATCTCGCTCTCTCTCTCTCTCTCTCTCTCTCTCTCTCTCTCTCTCTCTCTCTCTCTCTCTCTCTCTCTCTCTCTCTCTCTCTCTCTCTCTCTCTCTCTCTCTCTCTCTCTCTCTCTCTCTCTCTCTCTCTCTCTCTCAGGCAAGGCAAAGCCTCCAAGAGAATTGCACAAAATTTCAGCTTGGTCGGATAAATGGGAGATGCCCTTTAACGTAGACAAGTGCCAGGTCCTTCAAGTAGGAACAAAAAATAAGAAGTTCGATTACGAAATGCGCGGCGTTAAACTCATAGGAGCTCAATGAGTTAAGGACCTGGGGGTCAAAATCGCGTCAAACCTCAAATTCTCACAGCAATGCATCGATGCAGCAAATAAAGCAAACAGAATGTTGGGCTTCATTAAAAGAAACTTCTTATTCAAGAATAAAGATGTCATACTCCCGCTCTACAACAGTTTAGTCAGACCCCACTTGGAATATGCGGTACAGTTTGGTCTCCCCACCATGCAAGGACATTGCTAAGCTAGAGGTGTTCAGCGTCGAGCAAAAAAAAATGATCCCTTCCTTGCGCAACAAATTCTACGAAGAAAGATTTTCGACCCTTAACATGTTCTCTCTTGAGAAACGTCGCCTCCGAGGAAAACTGATCTCTCTCTCTCTCTCTCTCTCTCTCTCTCTCTCTCTCTCTCTCTCTCTCTCTCTCTCTCTCTCTCTCTCTCTCTCTCTCTCTCTCTCTCTCTCTCTCTCTCTCTCTCTCTCTCTCTCTCTCTCTCTCTCTCTCTCTCTCTCTCTCTCTCTCTCTCTCTCTCTCTCTCTCTCTCTCTGTCACACCCCCACCCCCCTCCACAATGCATGGCTCTCAATGAAGGTGATTAGACAGTTCCGAAGTTGCTGTTGTGTTTGCAAAGGTAACGATCCCCCTCTCGGCCTTCGGGAATAATGATGTGAGAGTCAAGCGCCTGAAAACACACATGTTAGAGCACTGGGGTCCGTCTGCAGGAGCCACCAACTACAGTCAAGTCTCTGACATCCCCGGTGGCACCTGGCAGACCTGTGTCGCTGCGCCGCAGGTGATTTTAATTATCGAAAAGAGAACTCGTGTCTCCATTGTTCTTTTCTTATTTCTAAGCAGGAGCGTGTGGCCAGCAGGCAGGCACGCATGACACACACACACACACACACGGCCCGGTAGCTCAGTTGATAGAAAGTCGGCCTTACAACCAGAAGGACCGGGTTCGATTCCCCAACCAGGTGAAGATAAATTGGGTTAATCTTCTTTCACGTGTAGCCCCTGTTCACCTAGCAGTGAGTAGGTACGCGACATCAGGCAAGGAGTTGTGACCTCGTTGTCGCGGTGTGTTGTGTATGAGTGGTCTCAGCCCTACCCAAAGATCAATACTACAGGCTCTGTGCTCCTCCGCAGAAACGGCTGGCTGTCTCGAGCATAGCTGGGCGTTATCGCGATAAGTTATCGCTGATAACAAAATCAGGTTATCGGCCATCGCTACTTATTTAAATATATATCAGTATCTTCGTTACTTTTGTAACCAAACTAGCGATAATCACTACTTTTTCCGCCTCAGAAAAAAACGTCTCCTCCCTACTGCGCATGCGTGGCCGGGCGCGGTGTTGTATGAAAAAACTTCCGGGGTATGAAATATCTTCGTGTGAAGAGATTTCATACTTGAATCATCAACATTAAAAAACTAAGTTATGTTTTATATTAGACTCAAAAGTCAATATATCATAGAGAGAAATCACTTAACTTTCCCCCAAAATGATTATTCACTGCCTCAAATTTGATATTCCATATTAGTTTGTGAGCATGCCATGGTGTTGAAGGCACCCGGTGTTGTGTTATTTGGTGTCCCATCGTCAAAAGCTGGCGATTTTGTTTACAAACACTAGTCTCTCGTGAACTGCGCATGTTTCAGACCAGTAAGTGAAACCCTGTACAGTCTCACAAAGCTTTTTAACACATTAAGAGTTGCTGGAAAGCTGAATCAGACATACAGTACCACCATCCTCGCTGTTTCTAGAACGACACTCGGTACATATAAATACAACTCGTACAGAGTGTCGTTCTAGAAACAGCGGGGATAATGGTAGTGGTACTATGTCTGATTCAGCCTTCAACAACTCTGATTCAATTAAAAGCTTTGTGAGACTGTACAATCTACGCTTGCTGGTCTGAGCATACGCAATTCGAAAGAGTTGTTGACAGTGAGACGCCAAATAACACAACACCAACTCAAGCATTCTAGTATTACCGTCCATAGGTACGTGTCAACGTGTAGTTTTCAGGTTTTGTAAGTTTTTCTAAATACAGATAATGAAAATTTAATTCATCTATGTTTTCTATTTGAAATATGAATATAGTATCGTTTTCACCTATCGGACTTATCGCTAGCTAGTATCAGAATTGTGGATTTATATCGGGTATCGGTTATACTTTCTTGGCTATAGTTGTGTCTCCAGTAAACTAATATCGGATATCACCTATAAGGTTTTCATTATCAGTTATCGGTTATCGGGAATAAGGTTTTCTGTTATAGTGCAGCTATGGTCTCGAGAGAGACCCGCAACGAACTCAAGAGGTGAATTACACACACACACACACACACACACACACTCCACCACCATTCCAAAGTCTGTCGCTTCAATACTTTCATTTTCTATAAATTCTGCGTGCTAGAAGGGCGTGTGTGGAGCATCTCAAGGTCGCAGTGCGGGGAGGGATGAATGTGTGCCTCTGAGCAGTGCGGCGGGCAGCGCAGTGTGTGTGTGTGTGTGTGGTCACTCAGTGTGTCCAGGCAGCCCGTCACTGAGGAATGCGAGGAATGCAGCGCGGGTGGACTTTAAACCGGGGTACGCGAGGTCCGTGGAACGCTTTTGAATGACGCGGCGCCGGCTATTTATAGATTTGAGGCCATTACTCGCGTGCTCTCAGGAGGGCTGCTGCCCCTGATGGTCCATGACGCAGCCTATTAGCGACATCAGCACGGCACAGGGAGTCTTCTTGCTGCTATACAGGCTAATCAGCAAAGTGTAATACCCGGGCCTGTCTTCCTAGACATATCGGTGTCTCGGTTCGCCTGTTTGAAAAGCCTCTCGTTGACGTTGCTGGGATTGTCGTGGACTGTTTCGTTATTTCGGCGTTCCTTCTCCTCCTCCTTTTCCTTCTCATCTTTCTATTTCTCATTCATCACAGTCTTCCTTATTCTGTCTTCCTCCTCCTCCTCATCATCATCATCATCATCATCATCATCCCCTTCCTCCGTCCACCTTCTCATTTATCTTTCTACTTCTTTTTCATAGTCTTTCTTCTCTTCTCCCCTCCTCCTCCTCCTCCTCCTCCTCCTCCTCCTCCTCTTCCTCTTCTCGTTCCTCCGTCCACCTTCTCATTTATCTTTCTACTTCTTTTTCACTCAGGAAGGCTTTACCATGACTCATCTCCTCTCTCCGAAAATAAGATGACTCAAAAGGAATATAGCGTGACTCACCTCTTCTCTGCAAGCATTATGACTCAGAAAGACTTGTGTGACACACCTTCCCTGCATACACAAGCCGACTCAGGAGGGACCTCGTGTGACTCACCTCTCTGCATGCTGGAAGTAATGACTTAGCCCCGTAGACTAAAGGAGAATGCATGCATATTTGTGAGTCATTGAAATATAGACTTTGGGAGAATTAGAGTCAGTGAAGGGAGGAAGAAATGGAGAGGGGGAGGAGGAAAGGGATGAGTCATGAGTCAGCTGTATAAGGTGGATGATGAGAGAGAGAGAGAGAGAGAGAGAGAGAGAGAGAGGAGGAGGAGGAGGAGGAGGATAAGAAGAAGAAATAAGATTAGGAGGAAGGAAAAAAAAAGCCGTGGGGGAGTAAATAAAAGAAGAGAAGGAATAAGAGGATTGGGAAGAGGAGAAGGAGGAGGAGGAGAATACATAGGAATACATAGAAAGAACAGACACCAGAAGACCTATCGGTCTATGGCGAGGTGTCTGTTTACTACCACTACTACTTGTAATCGACGTGTGGTAGGATAGGACATAAAGATGAAGGCTCCTCCCCACCCACCTCTCCCTCCGGCAACGATGCCGGCAGGAAATAGTTAGAAGAACACCATGTACCTTTAAGGAGGAATGGGACATGGAAATTTACAGTAAAGAGAGAAATAAGAGTACTACTCTTAACTTACACTACTGGTAACCTAAGCTGTGGGGAAAATGACTTCATTATATAAGAACATAAGAACATAGAAACACAGGGAGACTGGAAGAGGACGAGTGGCCTACACAGGGCAGCCCAGAATCCCCACTAAGACCCGATGGGTGAGGTGTAGTTTCAGGGGCACAGGTGGAGGCTTGATCCTCGTTTTACCGGCAGTACAGGCACGCACCAGTAACCTGTCACCTTACTGCACCACCTCACTCCACCTGCCATACGGACATTAACTGTTGCTTTACTCTATTTTGACTTTCGCTACTTGCAATCTAGGTTGTGGGGGAGAATTATATGAATATAGGTTGAGATCGTGCTGCAATCTGTCTAAAAAACATGCGAAAAAAGGTCAGTATAATCTTATATCCATGAAGTACTTATCCAAAGAAGACTTAAAGCTATTGATACTCTGTGCGCTAACTACTGACGGTGGGAGTCTATTCAATAATCGACGACTCTGTTATTGAAAATAACTACTGTGCACCAATAATGTTACATCGATTTCCTTTTAACTGCATACCGTTGCTGCGTGTTCTTGTGTTGGTGTCTCTCTGAAATATACTATCTGGGTTAATGTTGTCGAATCCATTAAGGATTTTGAACACTTCAATTAAGTCCCTCTTATCCTTCCTTTTTAGGAAAACATATCTAAAAGCTTTAAACGCTCGTCATATGGCAAGTTTCAGACACAGGAATTTGTTTGGTTGCTCGTCGCTGTATCTTTTCTGTAAAACTTGATCTTCGATATAGTTCGGTGACCAGAACTGAACAGCGTGTTCTAGGTGTGTTCTTACTAATGCAAATATAATCTCTTCATAAGTTCGGGTGATTTATAATCAAAGTTTTTAGATTAATCCCAACATCATATTGGCTTTTTTACTCGCTGCAGAACATTGATCACTCATTTTAAGAGTGTTACTGATAATGACACCAAGATCTTTTTCTTGTTTTACCTCGCTGAGCTCATGTCCTTGAATCTGATATTTAAAGTTAAGATTTTTTTTCACCTATGTGCATTAAATAAGGAGGTGAATGAAAAAGGAGAGAAGGAGAATAAGCAAACAGAATGATATATATATATATATATATATATATATATATATATATATATATATATATATATATATATATATATATATATATATATATATATATGAGAGAGATTTACATAGATAGATTTACAGAAAATCAGACCACAGACCCCATGGTCCAGACTAGGTGGTCTGTCCTTAAACTAAGTGATTTTACATTAATCAGAAGGCTCCTAAACGTTGCATTTCTACTCTAATTGATATTAAGTTGAAGGAAGTGACGGTCAGGCTTATTTTGAAAGAGTCAATCGTGTCACATTGGACCACTGACGGTGGAAGCTTATTCCATTCTCCTTTTCTAACGTTGGTGAAGAAAAATTTGGTGCAGTCTGAATTTACTTGTCTACATTTGAGTTTACGCCATTGTTCCTCTTTGCAAAGTGTCATCGATCATAAACAATGTTGATCTGTCTACATTCGTGAAACCATTAAAGTATTTTAAGACATTCGATCAGTTTTCCTCAGGCGACGTTTCTCAAGAGAACATATTAAGGGTAGAAAGCCTTTCTTCGTGGGATTTGTTGCGCAAGGAAGGGATCATTTTCGTTGCCGACGCTGAACACCTTCTAATTTAGCAATATCCTTTGCATGGTGGGGAGACCAAAACTGTACCGCATATTCAAGTGGGGTCTGACTAACTTATTGTAGAGCAGGAGTATTACATCTTTATTCTTGAATAAAAGTTTCTTTTAATGACCCAACATTCTGTTCCTTTATTTGCTGCATCAATGCATTACTGTGAGAATTTGAGGTTTGACGCGATTTTGATCCCCAAGTCCTTGACGCATTGAACGCTATTGAGTTTAACGCCGAGCATTTCGTAATTGAACTTTTATTCCTCGTTCAACGAAGAACCTGGCACTTGCTTACGTTAAAGGGCATCTCCATCTATCCGACCAAACTGAAATTTTGTGCAAATCCTCAAGAGACAAAGAAAGACAAAAACTAGATATTAGATTCCATAGAGTACAGACGAAGGGAAGAGAAGAGAGAGAGAGAGAAGGAAAGAGAGGAGAGGAGAAAGAGGATTGTACTATGGGGCGAAAATTAGCTGAGGGATGAGTCTGTGGTGAGGAGAAAGGGAGAGAAAGGGGAGAGGGTGAAGGAAAGCGAAAGGGGAGAGGAAAGTAAATGAAGGAGGAAGGGATGAGGCTAAGACAGTGAGGGGAAGGAGAGGAAGGAGGGTGACGGAAAGCGAAGGAAAGGGAAGGTAAGTGTGGGGCAGGAAGGAGAGAGAAAGGGAAGGGAGGAAGAGGAGAAGGGAGGAGGAAGAAAGAAGAGAGAGAGACTAAAGAGCAAGGTAGGAGGTGTTATGTACAAATGATGATGATCGTGAAAGAAACAAGATTCATCGATTTTAACAGGGCACTTTAGGTCTGACGTATGTTTGTTGATTTACCTTTAGCTTTTTGGGGTATATAGATCTTACTACTTAGCACACACACACATATATATATATATATATATATATATATATATATATATATATATATATATATATATATATATATATATATATATATATATATATATATATATATATATATATATATATATATATATATATATACATACTTACAAGTGGATATTTTCATATATTTTTAGACTTTGTTTTGGGGAGATTATTTTATTATTTTCTACCTGGCTGTCATACATACGTACATACATACATACATATACATACATACGGATGGTTGAATTCATGCACTTCTAGATATCGTTTTGGGAGTTTTTTGTATTTTGGAGAGTTTAAAAAAGTTCGTCACACACACACACACACACACACACACACACACACACACACACACACATCGATCACCAGCCATTCGACCAACCAACCTACAAGCCAGCACCACCTCCCCCTTCCCCCTCCTTCCCCTCCCTCCCTTTGTTAGCTTCTAAAGACCCCGTACGTAAAGTTCTCTCCCATATTCCTTCTTCCGTACTTACATTGTTCTCTTACCTCCATTCCTCCTATCCCTCCTCTTCTCTTTATTTATCTAACTTTACCGTACCTAACCTAACATTACCTGACCTAACAAACCCAATCTAACCTGAGCTCTTCCTTATCTTACCTAACCGTACCTCGCCGAACCAATCCATACCTCCCCTTACCTAATCTTACCTTACCTAAGTTAACCTAACCTTAGCTAACCTAACCTTTCCTAACCTTATCTAATCTTATCTAACCTTACCTTACCCAGCCTAACGTAGCCTAACCTAACCTCCTACATCTGTTTTGTGTGTCGCTGTTATCCTTTCTCCTTCATTTTAAGGTGACCTCCTCCTCCTCCTCCTCCTCGTCCCCTACCACCGACCAATATTCCGTCCCTTCCTTCACGTCTTCCTTTCCATTAGTGTGTGTATTTTCCTCTTCTCCCCCTTATTCTTCCTCTCTCTCTCTCTCTCTCTCTCTCTCTCTCTCTCTCTCTCTCTCTCTCTCTCTCTCTCTCTCTCTCTCTCTCTCTCTCTCTCTCTCTCTCTCTCTCTCTCTCTCTCTCTCTCTCTCTCTCTCTCTCTCTCTCTCTCTCTCTCTCTCTCTCTCTCTCTCTCTCTCTCACCGACCTCTGCTGAAGGTCGTGACCCCACCCCTTGCGCTCCACAACATCCCAGCTTGCCTGTGTTTTCGTTGTGCTCTTGGGATTGCGTTTGTGTGTTCTCGCTAGTGGACCTTGTGTGTTGCCTGTGATTTCCCGACACGTGTTTGGTGTGTGTAATACGCTTGTGGTTTCTGCCTGTGGTTGCCTCTGTGATTTGTGTTTCCGGTGTTTTGCGTGTGATCTGGCTGTTTCCGGGTGTTCTGCGTGGGTTCAGAGTGATTCAAGTGTGTTGTGTTTCGGTGTTTTTGCGTGTGTTTGGCTGTTTCTAAGTGTACTGCGTGTGTTTCAGTGTTTTGAGTGTGCTGTTTTGTTTCCGGTGTTTTGCGTGTGATTTGGCTGTTTTTCAGGTGTTCTGCGTTTCGAGGTGTTGTGTCTCCAGTGCTTTTGCGTGTGATTTGGCTGTTTATAGTGCTGCCTGTGGTTGCCTCTGTGATTTGTGTTTCCGGTGTTTTTGCGTGTGATCTGGGTGTTTCCGGGTGTTCTGCGTGGGTTTCAAAGTGATTCAAGTGTGTTGTGTTTCCGGTGTTTTTGCGTGTGATTTGGCTGCTTCCAAATGTACTGCGTGGGTTTCAGTGTTTTGAGTGTGCTGTTTTGTTTCGGTGTTTTGCGTGTGATTTGGCTGTTTTCAGTGTTCTGCGTTTCAGTGTGTTGTGTCTCCAGTGCTTTTGCGTGTGATTTGGCTGTTTATAGTGCTGCCTGTGGTTGCCTCTGTGATTTGTGTTTCCGGTGTTTTTTGCGTGTGATCTGGCTGTTTCCGGGTGTTCTACGTGGGTTTCAGAGTGACTCAAGTGTGTTGTGTTTCCGGTGTTTTTGCGTGTGATTTGGCTGCTTCTAAGTGTACTGCGTGTGTTTCAGTGTTTTGAGTGTGCTGTTTTTGTGTCCGGTGTTTCTGCGTGTGATTTGGCTGTTTTCAGGTGTTCTGCGTTTCGAGAGTGTTGTGTCTCCAGTGCTTTTGCGTGTGATTTGGCTGTTTATAGTGCTCTGCGTGGGTTTCAGAGTGTTTTGAGTGTGCTGTTGTATTTCAGGTGTTTTTGCGAGTGACTTGAGGGTGTTTAGTCGTGCTTGTGCTTGGGTTTCTGTGTGTTTCGTGTGTCCCGAGTGTGACTTTGTGTTCCCGAGTGTCTCACGCGTGATTTGGGTGTGTCGACAACCCACCCTTTGAATTCCCTGAGTTCAATCTGCTCCTCCTCACTACATCCTCTTTAAATCTAGAGGATTAACACTTCCTACACCCTTTCCTCACCTCACCTAAGCCCCCCACCCTCGCTCACCTCCATCCTTTGCTCCTCCTCATCCCTAGAGGATTAGCCCTTCCTACTCCTCCTCACCACATATTTCTAAGCCCTCCCCCTCACTCCACCTTACCTCACATCCTATTTACCCATCCCTTCACCCACCTTACCTCGCCTCTTTCTTAACCTTTCTTGTTCTCACACCTCCTCACCTCCATCCCTTCCTACTCCTCCTCTCTCCCACTTACCTCCTTTCCCAAACTCCCTCTCACTCATCTCACCCTATTTCCTAATCCTCCTTGATCTCACCTCCTCCTCACCGCCTCCCTTTCCCCTCTTTACTCACCTCCACATCCTTCCTCCTCCTCTCTCCCCCTCACCTATTTCCCTAACCCTCCTTGATCTCCACACCTCACTCACCGCCTCTCTTTCCCCTCTTCTCACCTCCCATCCTTCCTACTCTCCTCTCCCCACCTCACCCTATTTCCTAACCTCCTTGATCTCACACACCTCACTCCCTCCTCTTTCCCCTCTTTACTCACCTCACATCTCTTCCTACTCCTCCTCTCTCCCCTCACCTGTTCCCTAACCCTCCTTGATCTCCACACACCTCCTCCGCCTCTCTCCCCTCTTTACTCACCTCACATCCCTTCCTACTCCTCCTCTCCCACCTCACCTATTTCCCTAACCTCCTTGATCTCACACACCTCCCTTTCCCCTCTTTACTCACCTCCCATCCCTTCTACTCCTCCTCTCTCACTTTTCCTCCATTACTAAGCTTCCTCTCACACACCTCACCCCTTTCCTAATCCCCTTCACTTTGTGTTTTATCTCTTTCATTTCAGCTAGATGGCGCCTAAGAAGTGCAGTACTTGTAACAGTAGCTTCTCAGCTCACTTTTACAGGGCGTTCTGCTGTCTGTCGACTGTGTCTGTCAGGCAGCATCTCGAGACAAGACTGCAGGAGCAGGAAGAAAGATGGAAGAAGGCCAGAATAAAATAATGGGCTTTCTCTCCAGGCAGCATCTCGAGACAAGACTGCAGGAGCAAGAAGAAGATGGAAGCAGGTCAGAATAAAATAATAGAGCTTTCTCGCACTGTTGCCTCCTTGCAGTAATTCATCCAGGCTAACGTTGCTGTGGTGCCAAACCCTTCTCAACCGCCCCTTGCCCTCAGCGGTACCGTCGACACCAGCGGACAACACCACGCAACAGGAAGATGCTAGTGGCACCGACCATGATGGCTTCACCGTCGTGAATGGAGGAGCCAAACCAGCCAGACAAGCGATTTATCCTGTTCATTGCTTCAACAGGTTTGCCATTCTGGAGGAGGAGGACGAGGAGAGCACCTTCCTGGTGGGTGACTCCATGATTCGCCAGCAGGTCGTTGAGTTCTGCGGCAGAGTTCCTCGTCGAAGACGGAACTGTGCTATCCTGGTGCTGGGATCGACGACATAACTGCTGCTCTTGAGGAGATCTCCCCCAGGCTACTAATGATTCACTGTTTGTTATCCACAGGTACGAACGACGTCACCACGACCCGGTCTGAGAACTCTGGAAGTACCGTAGGCTCATCCAGCAGTATAAGACTAAATCCCCTAACATTTTGATTTCAGGAGTTCTACCACGGACTTGGGCGGAAGCGACTTTTTCAGTAAGCCTTCAGCCTAAACAACCGCTTACAGACTCTTTGCAGGGAGCTTGACGTGGAGTTCCTAAACGCATGGGACAATTTCTATGGACAAAATGAACTTTTCCACAGGGACGGATTGCCTTTCTCCCCATCAGGGCAGCCAGACTCGGAAGGCTCTCAACGAAGCAGTTACGTGTCATCGAGCAAAAACGAGTCACATACGTCCTCCACCCGCCCGTGTAAATAGACGCCGTGCATCATAACAAACCCGTAACCGTGATCCCATAGTACCACCACCTGTATTACCAAGCCTCTAGATAACTTAAAATCCTTAGTTTCAATGCGCGTAGCCCTAAGAAACAAATTTGATGAACTGAGATGTCTTGCTCTAACAGAAAATTTTGACATAATTGCTATAACCGAAACATTTATCGACACCACAAATATTGATTTAAGTACCGAATACAACATAGATGGCTACAGACTCTTCAACAAAGATCGTGTAAACCGTAGAGGCGGTGGCGTCGCCCTTTATGTCAAAAGCTATTTGCAACCCACCGACAAAACACCGGGAAACAGTAACGTTGAACATTTGTGCGTGCGAGTAAACATTGCAAAGAAGTCAATTTAAATATATCTGTCACCTACAGACCTCCCGGGCAATCACTCGATGACGACAGCGGAAATGTACAGCGTCTTAAGGCGGTCACTTAATAACAACGACTCACTGATATTAGGAGACTTTAACCTCCCCATATCGACTGGGCGACACTGTCAGGCACAGAAGGCGAGTCATAGAATGATCGAATTTCTAGAAGAAAATTATCTAAGCCAAATGGTTTCTGAGCCAACTCGACAAAATAGCCTACTCGACCTTGTTATAACGACCCAGATAACCTTGTCATTAGTGTCACGGTAGGAGAACACCTCGGTTCTTGCGATCATAAATTAGTGCGCGTGGACATTAAAACTCAATCATCAGTGACTGAAAATAAAGTAAGGTGCCCAATTTCAAAAGAGCTAACTTCGTAGAAATCCGACAAAACTAACAGAAATACAACTATCAGATGACGGCAGCGTAGAGGAAGCCTGGCTAAGCCTTAAAATCACTTACTCACTCAGCCAGAACACATTCGTCCCCTTGTGCGAAGCGAATTAACACTAATAAAAAGCCCACCGTGGTTTAATAGCGAAATTAAACAATCAGTCAATGAGGAAAATTGTTTTACAGGTTAAAGAAAAGAACAAAGCACGCCCGAGAACATTAGACTCTATAATGATGCAGGCGACAGTAAAAAAGACTAGTAGGTCAGGCAAAGCGTAGACATGAAGAAAATATTGCAGCCAACTGTAAAAATAACCCGAAATCTTTCTTCAGTTACATAAACAACAGAAAGGCGATCAAAAAGTAGTGGACCAACAAACAGCGACGGTGCACTAGTGACTGACAGCCAACACATTGCAAACCTCTTAAACAATTACTTTTCCTCGGTGTTTAATACTAACAGTCTTCCTCTCGCTACCACCAACACCAGTACTATTATAAATCTCGAGCATGCATTGCCTAATTTTGAAATAACAAAAGATTAAGTCCTTAAACCACACAATTCACTAAAAACAAATAAAGTCCTGGACCTGACAAAGTATATCAACTCTGCTGAAAGAAACAAAGAGCGAAATACTCTCCTCCCTCACAACCGTATTCAATATGTCCTTGCGACAAGGCATCGTCCCTTCAGATTGGAAAAAGGCTAACGTGACACCGATTTTCAAGAAAGGAGACAAAAAAAGTACCAAGTAATTACAGGCCCATTAGTCTAACTTCGGTTGTAGGTAAGCTACTTGAGGGCATAATTAGAGACAAATTGTGAGTTACCTTGAAAGCCACTCATTGATTGAGGACTCAAATCATGGCTTCCGAAACAAAAGATCCTGCCTATCAAACCTATTAACCTTTTATAACGACCTCTTCACTGTTTATGACGTAACCAAATCACTGGACGTAGTCTATCTTGATTTCAGAAAGCGTTTGATAAAGTCCCGCATCATAAATTACTTTACAAATTAAAGCAAATAGGTATTGACGGTCAAGTAAACCAATGGATCGCGAATTGGTTGAGCAACAGACAACAAGAGTAGTGATTGACGGATTTAACTCAGGTGGGCGCCTGTCACTAGTGGCGTCCCTCAGGGCTCGATCCTTGGCCAGTGCTCTTCATTATTTACATCAACGACGTGGATGTTGGACTCAATAACCGCATTAGTAAATTTGCAGACGACACAAAGATTGGTAACTCGGTTCTCACTGACGAAGACAGGCCAAAAGCCTCAAGAGGATTTGCACAAAATTTCAACTTGGTCGGATAGATGGGAGATGCCTTTAACGTAGACAAGTGCCAGGTCCTTCAAGTTGGAACGAGAATAAGAAGTTCGAATGCAATGCGCGGCGTTAAACTCAAAAGCGTTCAATGCGTCAAAGACTTGGGGGTCAAAATCGCGTCAAACCTCAAATTCTCACAGCAATGCATCGATGCAGCAAATAAAGCGAGCAGAATGTTGGGCTTCATTAAAAGAAACTTTGTATTCAAGAATAAAGATGTAATACTCCGCTCTACAACAGTTTAGTCAGACCCCACTTGGAATATGCGGTACAGTTTGGTCCCCCACCATACAAGGATATTGCTAAATTAGAAGGTGTTCAGCGTCGGGCAGCGAAAATGATCCCTTCCTTGCGCAACAAATCCTACGAAGAAAGGCTTTCTATCCTTAACATGTTCTCTCTTGAAAACGTCGCCTCCGAGGAAAATTGATCGAATGTTTGCAAAATGCTTAATGGTTTCACGAATGTAGAGCAGATCCAGCATTGTTTATGATCGATGACAGTCTGCGCACGAGGAACAATGGCGTAAAACTCAGATGTGAACAAGTAAATTCAGATTGCACCAAATTTTTCTTCACCAACGTTGTAGTGCGAGAATGGAATAAGCTTCCACCATCAGTGGTCCAGTGTAACACGATTGACCCCTTCAAAAATAAGCTCGACCGTCACTTCCTTCAACTTAATATCAACTAGAGTAGAAATGCAACGTTTTTGGAGTCTTCTGATTAATGTAAAATCACTTAGGTTTAAGGACAGACCACCAAGTCTGGACCATGGGGTCTGTGGTCTGATTTTCTATGTTAATCTATGTAATTCTCTCCCTCTCTCTCTCTCTCTCTCTCTCTCTCTCTCTCTCTCTCTCTCTCTCTCTCTCTCTCTCTCTCTCTCTCTCTCTCTCTCCTCTCTCTCTCTCTCTCTCTCTCTCTCTCTCTCTCTTCTTCTTCATTTTCTCGTGTTTTCCCTCTTTTCTAACTTTATCACTCTCTTCTTTTTCACCTCAAAATATCTATCTATCTCTTTTTACATCGAATAAAATAACGTAAATTTAACAACAAACTATATACAAAAATACACAGAAGTAATTAAATTTGTATGAAAATATACAAAACACACAGAAAATAAGCTAAATTTGAATTGAAATATATATACAAAGAAATATATGAAACAATGTAAATTGGTATCAAAATATTTATTACGAATACACATATAATAACGTAGAATTTGTATGAAAATATATAAACAAAATAATAACATTAAATGTTACAAATATGCAATATAAAAAATGTGTACAAAATACACATATAATCATGTAAACTCGATTTAAAATAAATAAACAAAAATACCAATAAAAAGTAATGTGATTTGTATAAATATAAATATACAAAATACATACAAAACTCAAACATAGGAAATAAATTAAATTTACCAATGAAATATATGTACAAAATACACATAAAATAATGTGAAAATTTTATATGAAAATATATATATAAATACACATAAAATACCATGAATTTAGCCCTAAAATTATATATTCAAAATAAATATTAAATAATGTAAATAAATATAAAAAATATATATAAAAAGTAATATATAAAATAATGTAAATTCGTATCAATACAATATAAATCAACAAAATACAATAAAATAATATATATTTGAATAGAAAATGGATTTACAAAATACACATAACATAACTAAAATTTGTATTGAAATATATACAAAAATACATAAAATAATTTGAGTTTGTATGAAAATAGATAATTCAAAATACATAAAACTAGAAAATTTCTTTGAAATATATATACAAAATACCCATAATATATTGTAAATTTGTGTCAAAATATATATAAACAAATACACATAAAATAACGGTAAATTTGTATGAAAAAATATTTACAAAATACACATAGAATAATATGTCAGATCGTATCAAAAATGAATGAGCAGAATATCAATAAAATAACGTAAATTTGTATGAAAATAAAGATGCAAAATACCCATAAAATAAAAGTATATTTTATAGTAAAAAATACATATACAAAAATACACATGGAATAATTAAATTTGTTTAAAATTAACTATACAAAATGCATATACAATAAGGTAAATTTGTATTGAAAAATATGCAAAATATACATAAAAGTTTAAATTTGTTTAAAATCTATATACGAATACACATAATATAACGTAGATTTCTATAGAAATATATATGGCTGTAAAATACACATGAAATGATGTAAATGCACGTATAAAATATATATATAAAATACACATTAAATAATTTAAATTTCTCGTCAAAATAAATAAACAAAATATCAATAAAGAATGTATTTGTATGAAAATAGATATACAAAATACTCATAAATAACCTAAGTTTGTATAAAACTATATACAAAATACACAAAAAATCATTTAAATTTGTATGAAAATAAATATACAAAATATTAATAATAAATTAGAGTAAATTTATTAAATACATATACAAAATACACATAAAATAATGGAAGTTTGAAAGAAAATATATAAACATATACACTTAAAATAACGTAAATTAGTATCAAATATAAATACAAAATACTAATTAAATAATTTAAATATGTATAAAAAAATATATTTCAAAACCACAAATAGAATAATGCAAAATCGTGTCAAAATAAATACACAGAATATTAATAAAATAATGAAATTTGAATGAAAATAAAGATGCAAAATAGCCATAAAATAACGCATTTTTTATAAATATATATATACCAAATTACAAATAAATTATTAAAATTTGTATTAAAATAAATATAAAAATGCACATACTGTAAAGTTAAATTTATATTGAAATAGATATACAAAATACATAAAAACAATGTATATTTGTTTCAAAATATATATACGAATACATAAAAAATAACGTTGATTTATATAAAATATATACAAAATAATATAAAATGAAATTATTTGATATATATATTTATACTTATTCTATAATTTATATGTATTTTGAATATATATTTTCATAGAAATTTACTCTATATGTATATGTATAGAAAATACCCATGAAAATACTTTAAATTGCATCGAAATAAATTGAATAAATATACCGATAAAATACTGTAATTTTAAATGAAAATATATAGAAAATACACATAAAAATAACTTAAATACAAATAAATATATACACATAAAATGATTTGAATTTGAATGAAAATAGATATAAAATAAACCTAAAATAAGGCAAATTTATAATGAAATATATATACAAATACACATAAAATAATGTAGATTTGTTTCAAAATATATATATACGAATACACACAAAATAACGTAGATTTGTATAGAAATATATATACAAAATACACATGAAATGTTGTAAATACGTATAAAAATATATATACAAAATACACATTAAATACTGTAAATTCGTGTCAAAATAAATAATAAAAATATCAATAAAAGAATGGGTATTTGTATAGAAAATACATATACAAAATACACATGAAATAACGTAAATTTGTATAAAACTATATATAAAAATACACAAACACAAGTTAAATTTATATGAAAATAAATATAAAATACATAAAATTAGGTAAATTTAAAAGAAATACATATACAAAATAATACACATAAAATAATGTAAATTTGAATGAAAATATATAAACAAATACACTTAAATTAACATAAATTTGTATAAATATATAAAAATACTTCCATTAAATAATGTAAATAATGTATATAAAAATATATATATATACAAACCACAAAATAGAATAATGTAAAATCGTATTAAAATAAATACACAGAATGTAAATAAAATAATGTAAATTTGTATGAAAATAAAGATGCAAAATACCCATAAAATAACGCATTTTTTATAAATAAACAAAATACACATGAAAGGAGGTAAATACGTATAAAAATATATATACAAAATACACATGAAAGGATGTAAATACGTATAAAGATATATATACAAAATAAACATTAAATAATGTAAAATCACGTCAAAATAAATAAACAAAATGTCAATAAAAGAATGTGTATTTGTATGAAAATAAATATACAAAATACACAAAGATAACATAAATTTGTATAAAACTATATACAAAAATACACAAAATAATTTAAATTTGTATGAAAAATAAATATACAAAATACACATAAAATTAGGTAAATTTGTATTGAAATACATATACAAAAATACACATAAAAATACTGTAAATTTGAAATGAAAATACATAAACAAATACACTTAAATAACGTAAATTTGTATAAAAAATATATACAAAACACAAATAGAATAATGTAAAATCGTATCAAAATAAATACACAGAATATTAATAAAATAATGTAAATTTGTATGAAAATTAAAGAAGCATAAAATACGTAAAATATATACAAAAAATACACAAAAAAGTTATTTGTATTAAAATAAATATACAAAATACACATACAATAAGGTAAATTGTATTGAAATAGATATGTAAAATACATATAAAACAATGTAAATTTGTTTCAAAATATATATACGAATACACATAAAATAACGTAGATTTGTATAAATATATACAAAATACATGTAAAATAGTAAATACGTATAAAAAATGTATACAAAATACACATAAAAATAATGTACCTTGTATCAAAATAAATAAACAAAATACAATTAATAAAGAATGTGTATTTGTATAAATATAAATATACAAAATACACATAAATAACGTAAATTTGTATAAAACTATATACAAAAATACACAGAAGTAATTAAATTGTTTGAAAAATAGATATACAAAAATACAGATAAAATAAGCTAAATTTGAATTGAAATGTATATACAAAATACTACATAAAATAATGTAAATTTGTTTCAAAATATTTATAAAAAATACATATAATAGCATGTAAATTTGTTTTAAAATATATAAACAAAATACATTAAGTAATGTAAATACGTATAAAAATATATGTACAAAATACATATAATCATATATAATTCGTATCAAACTAAATAAACAAAATAGCAATAAAATAATGTACCAATTTGTATGAGGAGAATAGCATACAAATACATATAAAATAACGCTAATTTCTTTATAAAATATATGTTCAAAATGAACGTAAAATAAATTAACTTTTTAATAAAAATATATATACAAAACTGACATTAAATAATGTAAATGCGTACATAAATAACCTAAATTTGTATAAAACTATATACAAAATTACACAAAATAATTTAAATTTGTATGAAAAGAAAATATACAAAATACACATAAAATTAGGTTGTTTATATTAAATACTATATACAAAAATACATATAAAATAATGTAAATTTGAAGAAAGAAAATATATAACAAATACACATATAATAACGTAAATTTGTATGAAATATATATACAAAATAATACATATTAAATAATGTAAATATGTATAAAAAAAATATATACAAAAAAAAAAACACAAATAGAATAATGTAAATCATTATCAAAATATATACACAGAATATTAATAAAAATAATGTAAATTTGTATGAAAATTAAGATGCAAAAATACTCCTGAGAAAATAACGCATTTTTTTATAAAATTATTGATACCAAAATACATAAAATATTTGAATTTGTATCAAAATAAATATACAAAATGCATACACAATAAAAGGTAAATTTGTGACATTGAAATAGATGCATAAAATACATATAAAATAATGTAAAATTGTTTAAAATATATAATGTGAATACACATAAAATAACGTAGATTTAAGTATAAAAATACATATACAAAATACACATAAATTAAGTAAATACGTATAAAAAATGTATACAAATACACATAAAATAATGTAAATTGCATAAATATAAATAAACAATATAGCAATGAAAGAATGTGTATTTGTATAAATATAAATATACAAAATGCACATAAAATAACGTTAATTTATATAAAACTATATATAAAAAACGCATAATTTATATAAAAATATATGTACTGAAAATGAACATAAAATAAATTTCCCATAAAATATATATACAAAACACACATTAGATAATGTAAATGAGTATAAAAATATGTATACAAAATACCTATGAAATAATCTAAATTGTATCGAGTTAAATTAAGAAAATACCAATATAATAATGTAATTTTGGATGAAAATATATATACAAAATACACATAAAATAAATCCTTTAAATATAAATACAAATATACACATAAAATAATTTAAAATTGAATGAAATAAATATACAAAATAAACATAAAATAAGGTAAATTTGTAATTGAATATATGAAAAATACACACAATAAAATAATATAAATTTGTATGAAAATATATATACAAATACACATTAAATAACATGAATTTGTATAAAATTTTGTATCAAAAATATATACGAATACACACAATAAAATAAATAACGTAATTTTTTTTATGAAAATGTATATACAATACACATAAAATAATGTGAAATTTGTATAAAATTATATAAATAAATACACATAAAATAATGTAAATTTGGATAAAATATATATACAAAATAGAAAACCTTAAATAATGTAAATATGTAAAAAAAAATGTATACAAAATACAATAGAATAATGTTAAATCGTATGAAAATAAATAAAGAGAATCAATAAAATAATGTAAATTTATGAAAAAAACTGCAAATATCCATATAATAATTTATATATTTGCATAAAAATATATATACCAAAATACATATAAAATAATTAAATTTGTATTAAAATAAATACACAAAATGCACGTACAAATTAAGAAAATTTGTAGTTGGAATAGATATGCAAAAATACAATATCAATAATGTAAATTTGTATCAAAATATATATACGAATACTCTGAAATAGAGAAAATTTCTATGAAAATATACATACAAAATAGATATACAAAATACACATATAACTAAGTTAAATTTGTATTTAAATACATGTACAAAAACACATAAAAATAATGTAGATTGTATGAAATGAAAACAAATACATTTTATATAAAATATATATACAACACAAATATAGAATAATGTAAAATCATACCAAATAAATACACAGAATATCAATAAAATAATGTAAATTTGTATGAAAATAAAGATGCAAATACCTATAAAATAAAGCGCAGTATTTATTTTTAGCAAAAAATACATACACAAAAATACATTATAGATTAATCAAATTTGTATTAAAATTAATATACAAATGCACATACAATAATGTAAATTTGTTTCAAAATATGCAAAATACACATAAAACAATGTAAATTTGTTTCAAAATATATATACGAATACACATAAAATAACGTAGATTTCTATAGAAATATATATACAAAATACACTTGAAATAATGTAAATACGTATAAAAATATATATACAAAATACACATTAAATAATGTTAATTCGTGTCAAATAAATTAAAAAATATCCATGAAAAGAATGTGTGTACTTCACTTGTGAAAATAGATATACAAAATACTTATATAAATAACTAAATTTACCTATAAAACTACACAAAATAAAGCAAAAGTAATTTAAACTTGAAGGAAAATAAATATACAAAAACATATAAAAATAGGAAAATTTGTATTAGAGATACTACTGAAATACATAAAATAATGTAAATTTGAATGAAAATATAAACATATAGACTTAAAATAACGTAAATTTGTATCAAATATATATACAAAAACACTTTAAATAATGTAAATATGTATAAAAAATATATACTGAAAACACAAATGAAATAATGTAAAATCTTATCAAAATAAATACAGAAAATATTAATAAAATAAATGTAAATTTGTATGAAAATTAAGATTCAAAATACCCATGTCATGTGTATTCGTAGCCATATTTTGAAACAAATTATATTGTTTATATATTTTGCATATCTATTTTGTGTATTCTGGTATTTATTGTTATACATAAGGCAGAATAATGTAAAATCGTATCAAAATAAGTACACAGAATATCAATAAAATAGTTTAAATTTGTGAAGTGAAAACATGGAAGATGCAAAATACCCATAAGATAAAAACATATTTTTTTTAAAATACATATACAAAAATACACATAGAATAATTAAATTTATATTAAAATTAATACAAAATGCACACATTAATGTCAATAAGGTAAATTTATTGAAAAAAGCAAAAGAAATACAACGTAAAACATTGTAAATTTGTTTCAAAATATATATACGAATACACATAAAATAACGTAGATTTCTATAGAAATATATGTCAAAATACATATGAAATTATGTAAATACGTATAAAATATATATAAAATACAAATTAAAATTAATGTAAATTCATGTCAAATAAATAAACAAAATATCATGAAAAGAATGTGTATTTGTATGAAAATAAATAATAGATAATAAATTTATGAAATATATGATGCAAGATATACATTAAATAATGTAAATATGTATAAAAACATATATACAAAAAAACAAATAGAATAATGTAAGATCGTATCAAAAAAAATTCACTGAATACAATAAAATAATGTAAATTTGTATGAAAATAAAGATGCAAAATTCCCATCAAATAGCGCATTTCTAATAAAAATACTATATACCAAAAATGCCCACATAAAATATTTAAATTTGCATTGAAATAAATGTACCAAATGCACATACAATAAGTTAAACTTCTCATTGAAACAGATATGCAAAATACATATAAAACAAAGTAAATTTGTTTCAAAAATATACATACGAATACACATATATATAAAATAACGTAGATCTCAGCCATAAAAATTTATATACAAAATACACATAAAATTAGGTAAATGCGTACAAAAAAATGTAAACAAAATACACATAAAATAATAAATTGAAACAAAAATATAAATAAACAAATAATGCCAATAAAAGAATGTAGTATTTTATAAATATAAATACAAAATACGCATACAAAATAAACATAAAATAAGGTAAATTTGTAATAAAATATAAACAAAATATACATAAAAATCTATGTAAATTTATATGAAAATATATATACAAATACACATAAATACCATGAATTTGTATAAAATTATATATTCAAAATAAATATTAAATAATGTAAATGCGTATAAAATAAAAATATATAAAAGTACATAAAATAATGTAAATTCGTATCAATATAAATCAACAAAATACCAATAAAATAATATATATTTGATTGAGAAAATAGATTTACAAAATACACATAACATAACTAAAATTTGTATTGAAATATATACAAAATACAAAAAATAATTTGAGTTTAGTAGTGAAAATAGATATTCAAAATACTATACACGCAAAATAAGTAGATTTCTTTTGAAATATATACAAAATACCCATAAAATATTGTAAATTTGTGTCAAAATATATAAACAAATACACATAAAATAACGCAAATTTGTATGAAAAATATATACAAAAAACACATAGAATAATGTCAAATCGTATCAAAATGAATGAGCAGAATATCAATAAAATAACGTAAATTTGTATGAAAATAAAGATGCAAAATACCCATAAAATAAAGCATATTTTCATAAAAGTACATATACAAAATACACATAGAATAATTAAATTTGTATTAAAATTAATATACAAAATGTATATACAATAAGGTAAATTTGTATTGAAAAATATGCAAAATACATAAAAGTTTAAATTTGTTTAAAAAATCGATATACGAATACACATAATATAACGTAGATTTCTATAAAAATATATATACAATACACATGAAATGATGTAAATACGTATAAAAATATATATACAAAATACACATTAAATAATTTAAATTTCGTCAAAATAAATAAACACAATATCAATAAAAGAATGTGTATTGTATGAAAATAGATATACAAAATACTCATAAAATAACCAAAGTTTGTATAAAACTATATACAAAAATACACAAAAATAATTTAAATTTGTAAGAAAATAAGTATACAAAATATATATAAAATTATTTTGTATATCTATTTTATACAAATGCACCGTTATTTTATGTGAATTTGTTTCATTTCATACAAATTTACATATTATGTGTATTTTGTACATGTATTTAAATACAAATTTAACTACATATATTTTATAAAATACATATACAAAAATACACATAGATTAATCAAATTGTATTAAAATTAATATAGAAAATATACATACAATAAGGTAAATTTGTATTGAAAAATATGCAAAATACACATAAAACAATGTAAATTTGTTTCAAAATATATACGAATACACAAAAATAACGCAGATTTCATAGAAATTTATATACAAAATACACATTAAATAAGTTAAATAATTATAAAAATATATAGACAACATACACCTTAAATAATGTTAATTCGTGTCAAAATAAATAAACAAAATATCATGAAAAGAATGTGTATTTGTATGAAAATAAATATACAAAATACACATAAATAATCTAAATTTGTATAAAACTATATACAAAATACACAAAAATAATTTAAACTTGTATGAAAATAAATATACAAAATACATACAAAATAAGGTAAATTTGTATTTAAATACATATACAAAATACATATAAAACAATGTAAATTTGAATGAGAATATATACACATATAGTAGACTTAAATAACATAAATTTATCAAATATATATACAAAAACACATTAAATAATGTAAATATGTATAAAAAATATATACAAAACACAAATAAAATAATGTAATTCGTATCAAAATAAATACAGAAAATATTAATAAAATAATGTAAATTTGGGTATGAAAATTAAGATGCAAAATACTAATTAAATAACGCATTTTTTAAAGTAAAAACATAAAATATTTGATTTGTATTAAAATAAATAGAATATACAAAACACACATAAAAATAAGTAATTTGAATTGAAATATATATACAAAATACATAAAAATAATGTAAATTTGTATCAAAATATATATAGAAAACTAAATACCTATACAAATACACATATATATATAAAATTGTATAAAATATATAAACAAAATACATTAAATAATGTAATACGTATAAAAAAATATATAGTCAAAATACACAATAAAATAATGTAAATTTGTATACAAATACCATAAATATCAATAAAAATATATATTTATATATATCTATATATATATATATATATATATATATATATTTATATATATATATATATATATATATATATATATATATATATATATATATATATATATATATATATATATATATATATATATATATATATATATATATATATATATATATATATATATATATATATATATATATATATATATATATATATATATATATATTTTATCCAAATTTACGTGATTTTATGTATTTGTTTATATATTTTCATACAATTTACATTATTTTATGTGAGTTTTGTATATGTATTTCATTACAAATTTGCTAACTTTATGTGTATTTTGCATATCATTTTCAAACAAATTTAAATTATTTTGTGTATTTTTGTATATATTTTATACAAATTTAGTTATTTTATTAGTTTTTGTATATATATTTATAAATATTTACATTATTTTATTGAATTTTGTGTATTTAATTTTTACGAATTTACATTATTTTATGTGTATTTTGTATATATATTTTTCTACGTATTTACATTATTTTATGTATTTTATATATATATTTTCATAAAATTGCTATTTTATTGTGTGTTGTATATATTTTGAAACATTTTATACAAAATCATGTTATTTTATGTGTATTTGTATATATTTTCATACAAATTTATATTATTTTATGTGTATTTTGCATATTAATTTTATTACAAATTTACCTTATTTTATGTTTATTTTCTATATTTATTTTGATTCAATTTTAAATTATTTAATGTGTGTATTTGTATTTGTATTTATTATTTAATGTTTTCTATATATATTATCCAAAATTACATTATTTTATTGTTATTTTATATATTTAACTCGATACAAATTTAGATTATTTCATAGGTATTTTGTACACATATTTTTATACTCATTTACTATCTAATGTGTGTTTTGTATATATTTTTTCAAACTAATTTTATGTGCATTTTGTACATATATTTTATACAAACAATAGTTATTTTATGTATTTTGTATATGTTTTCTCATACAAATTTACATTATTTAATTAGTTTTTGTTTATTTATTTTGATACAAATAACATGATTATTGGTTATTTTGTATAAAATTTATACGTATTTACATTATTTAATGTGTATTTTGTATATATATTTTTATAGAAATTTACGTTATTATATGTATTTGTTAAAATATTTTGAAACAAATTTATTTATTTTATGTATTTTGCATATATATTTCAATACAAATTTAACTTATTTTATGTGTATTTTGTATATCTATTTTAATGCAAATTTAATTAATCTATGTGTATTTTTGTATATATATTATAAAATTTACTTTATTTTATGTGATTTTGCATCTTTATTTTTATACAAATTTACATTATTTATTGATATTCTGTTTATATTTATATTATTTTATATATTTACATTATTCTATATGTATATATATATATATATATATATATATATATATATATATATATATATATATATATATATATATATATATATATATATATATATATATATATATATATATATATATATATATATATATATATATATATATATATATATATATATATATATATAAATTTATATATATAGTATTTGTATATATATTTTGATACAAATTTACATTATTAATGTGTATTTATATATCTATTTAATAAATTTACTTTATTGTACGTGCATTTTGTATATTTATTTTAATACAAATTTAATATTTTATATGTATTTTGTATATAATTTTATGCAAATATGCGTTATTATATGGATATTTTGCATCTTTATTTTCATACAAATTTACATTATTTTATTGATATTCTCTTTATTTATTTTGATGATTAACATTATTCTATGTTTTTTTTATATATATTTTATATATATTTACATTATTTAATGTTCATTTTGTATATATATTTTATCAAATTTACATTCTTTTATGTGTATTTTTTTATAATGTTCATTCAGAGTTATATTAGTTTGGTTGTGTGGTTTAGATATATTTTCCTACGTATTTAAATTATTTTATGTGGATTTTCTATATACATTTTAATAAAAAAATTACGTTATTTTATTGTGTGTATTCGTATATATTTTGATACAAATTTTACACAAATTCATGTTATTTAATGTGTATTTGTATATATATTCTCATACAAATTTATATTATTTTATGTGTATTTTTACATATATTTCATTATAAATTACCTTATTTTATGTTTATTTTGTATATTTATTTCATTCAATTTTAAATTATTTTATGTGTATATTTGTATTTGTATTTAGGTTATTTTATGTGTATTTTGTATATATATTTTCATTCAAAATTACATTATTATATTGGTATTTTCTTAATTTAATTCGATACGAGTTTAGATTATTTCATAGGTATTTTGTATACGTATTTTTATACTCATTTACATTATCTAATGAGTGTTTTGTATATATATTTTTATGCAAATTTATTTTATGTTCATTTTTGTACATATATTTTTATAGAAATTTGAGTTATTTTATGTATATAGTTTTATATAAATTTACGTTATTTTATGTGTATTTTGTATATTTATATTTATACAAATACACATTCTTTAATTGCTATATTGTTTATTTATATTTATACGAATTTACATTATTTTATGTGTATTTTGTATACATTTTTTTTATACGTATTTACTTAATTTTATGTGTATTTTGTATATGTATTTTTATACTAATCTACGTTATTTTATGTGTATTCGCATATATATTTTGAAACAAATTTACATTATTTTATATGTATTTTGCATATCTATTTCAATACAAATTTACCTTATTGTATGTGCATTTTGTATATTTATTTTGATACAAATTCAAATATTTTATGTGTATTTTGGTATCAATAATTTTATAAAAAATGCGTTATTTTATAGGTATTTTGCATCTTAATTTTCATACAAATTTACATTATTTTATTAATATTCTGTGTATATATTTTGATACGATTTTACATTATTCTATTTGTGTTTTGTATATATTTTTTATACATATTTACATTATTTGATGTGTATTTTGTATATATATTTCATACAAATTTACGTTATTATATGTGTATTTGTTTATATATTTTCTTTCAAATTTACATTATTTTATGTGTATTTTGTATATGTATTTCAATAGAAATTAACCTAATTTTATGTGTATTTTGTATATTTCTTTTCATACAAATTTAAATTATTTTTGTGTATTTTGTATATAGTTTTATACAAATTTAGGTTATTTATGTACGCATTTACATTATTTAATGTGTGTTTGTATATATATTTTATCCAAAGTTAATTTATTTACGTTCATTTTGGACATACATTTTTATAGAAATTAGCGTTATTTTATATGTATTTGTATATGTTTTCTCATACAAATTTACATTATTTTATTGCTATTTTGTTTATTTAGTTTGATACGAATTACATGATTATATATGTATTTTGTACATATTTTTTATACGTATTTACATTACTTAATGTGTTTTTTGTTTATATATTTTTAAAAAAATTTACGTTATTATATGTATTTTTATAAATATTATGATACAAATTTACATTATTTTATGTATTTTATGTATTTCAATTCAAATTTAGCTTATTTTATCTGTATTTTGTATATCTATTTTCATACGAATTTAATTACTTCTGTGTATTTTTGTATATAGTTTTATACAAATTTACGTTATTTTATGTGTAATTTGTATATCTATATTTATACAATTACACATTCTTTTATTGGTATTTTGTTTATTTATTTTGATACGAATTTACATTATTTTATGTGTATTTTGTATACATTTTTTTATACGTATTTACTTCATTTTACGTATATTTTGTATATATATTTTTATACAAATCTACGTTATTTTATGTGTATTCGTATATATATTTTGAAACAAATTTACATTGTTTTATATGTATTTTGCATATCTATTTCAATACAGATTTACCTTATTGTAAGTGTATTTTGTATATTTATTTTAATACAAATATTTTTTTTATGCGTATTTTTGTATATATATTTAAAAAAAATGTGTTATTTTATGGGTATATATTTTGCTTTTTTATTTTCATACAAATTTACATTATTTTATTAATATTCTGTGTATTTATTTTGATACGATTTTACATTATTCTATTTGTGTTTTGTACATATTTTTTTTATACAAATTTACGTTATTTTAAGTGTATTTGTTTATGTATTTTCATTCAAATTTACAGTATTTTATGTGTATTTTGCATATGTATTTGAATACAAATTTACCTAATCTTATGTGTATTTTGTATATTTATTTTCATATAAATTTAAATTATTTTTGTGTATTTTTGAATATAGTTTTATACAAATTTATATTATCTTATGTGTATTTTGTATATTTATTTTCATACAAATACACATTCTTTTATTGACATTTTGTTTATTTATTTTGACGCGAATTTACATTATTTAATGTGTATTTTGTATATATATTTTTATACGTATTTACATCCTTTCATGTGTATTTTGTATATTTATAAAAAATGCGTTATTTTATGGGTATTTTGCATCTTTATTTTCATACAAATTTACATTATTTGATATACATTCTGTGTATTTATTTTAAAACGATTTTACATTATTCTATTTGTGTTTTGTATATATATTTTTTATACATATTTACATTATTTAATGAGTATTTTTTATATATTTTATACAAATTTATGTTAATTTAAGTGTATTTGTTTATATATTTTCATTCAAATTTACATTATTTTATGTGTATTTTGTATATGTATTTCTTTACAAATTTACCTAATTTTATGTGTATTTTGTATATTTATTTTCATAAAAATTTAACTTATTTTTGTGTATTTTTATATATAGTTTTATACAAATTTACGTTATTTTATGTTTATTTTGTATATATATTTTCATACAAATACTCATTCTTTTATTGATGTTTTAATTATTTATTTTGACACGAATTTACATTATTTAATGTGTATTTTGTATATATATTTTCATACGTATTTACAACATTTCATGTGTATTTTGTACATATATTTCTATAGAAATATACGTTATTTTATGTGTATTCGTATATACATTTTGAAACAAATCTACATTATTTTATGTGTATTTTGTATTTATATTTCATTATAAATTTGCCTTATTTTAAGTTTATTTCTATATCTATTTTCATTCAAATTCAAATCATTTTATGTGTATATATTTATTTGTGTTTACGTTATTTTATGTGTATTTTCTATATTAATTTTCATTCAAAACTACACTATTTTATCGGTATTTTGTTCATTTATTTCGATACGAATTTAGATTATTTCATGTGTATTTTCTATACATATACATATAGAGTAAATTTCTATGAAAATATATATTCTAAATACATATAAAATTATGTAAATAAGTATAAAAATATATATATCAAATACACCTAAAAAAAAAATTCGTATCAAAATAAATAAACAAAAATCCGATAGAAGAACGTAAATTCGAATTAAAATAAATAAACAAAATACCAATAAAAGAATGTGTATTTGGATAAATATAAATATACAAAATACACATACAAAATAAACATAAAATAAGGTAGATTTGTAATAAAATATATGTACAAAATACACATAAAATAATGTAAATTTATATGAAAATATATATACAAATACACATATAATACCATGAATTTGTATTAAAATATATATTCAAAATAAATATTAAATAATGGAAAAGCGTATAAAAATATATATACAAAGTACATATAAAATAATGTAAATTCGTATCAATATAAATCAACAAAACACCAATAAAATAATATATATTTGAATGAAAATAAATTTACAAAATACACATAACATAACTAAAATTTGTATTAAAATATATACAAAAATACATAGAAATAGTTTGAGTTTGTATGAAAATAGATATACAAAATACACATAAAACTAGGTAAATTTCTTTTGAAATGTATATACAAAATACCCATAAAATATTGTAAATTTGTTTCAAAATATATAAACAAATACAAATAAAATAACGTAAATTTGCATGAAAAATATATACAAAATACACATAGAATAATGTCAATTCCTATCAAAATGAATGAGCAGAATATCAATAAAATAATGTAAATTTGTATGAAAATAAAGATGCAAAATACCCAAAAAATAAAGAATATGTTTATAAAAATACAGATACAAAAATACACATCGAATAATTAAATTTGTATTAAAATTAATATACAAAATGCGTATATAATAAGGTAAATTTGTATTGAAAAAATATGCAACATACACGTTTACTCATACAAATTTATATTATTTTATTGGTATTTTGTTTATTTATTTTGATACGAATTACATGATTATATGTGTATTTTGTACATATTTTTTTATACGTATTTACATTATTTAATGTGTATTTTGTTTATAGATTTTCATACAAATTTACGTTATTATATGTGTATTTGTATAAATATTTTGATACAAATTTACTTTATTTCATGTATTTTGTATATATATTTCAATTCAAATTTAGCTTATTTCGTGTGTATTTTGAATATATTTTCATACAAATTTAATTATTTCTGTGTATTTTTGTATATAGTTTTATATACATTTACGTTATTTTATGTGTATTTTGTATATTTATATTCATACAAATGCACATTCTTTTTTTGGTATTTTGTTTATTTATTTTAATACGAATTTACATTATTTTATGTGTATTTTGTATACATTTTTTTATACGTATTTACTTGTATATATATTTTTATAGAAATCTACGTTATTTTATGTGTATTCGTATATATATTTTGAAACAAATTTACATTGTTTTATATGTATTTTGCATATCTATTTCAATACAAATTTACCTTATTGTATGTGTTTTTTGTATATTTATTTTAATACAAATTTAATTTTTTGATGTGTATTTTGGTATATATATTTTTATAAATAAAAAAAAAGCGTTATTTTATGGGTATTTTGCTTCTTTATTTTCATACAAATTTACATTATTTTATTAATATTCTGTGTATTTATTTTGATACGATTTTACATTATTCTATTTGTGTTTTGTACATATTTTTTTATACAAATTTACGTTATTTTAAGTGTATTTGTTTATGTATTTTCATTCAAATTTACATTATTTTATGTGTATTTTTTGTATGTATTTCAATACAAATTTACCTGATTTTATGTGTATTTTGTACATTTATTTACATACACATTTAAAATAGTTTTGTGTATTTTTTTATATAGTTTGATACAAATTTAGGTTATTTTATGTGTATTTTGTATATCTATTTTCATACAAATACACATTCTTTTATTGATATTTTGTTTATTTATTTTAACGCGAATTTACATTATTTAATGTGTATTTTGTATATATATTGTTATACGTATTTACATCATTTCATGTGTATTTTCTATAGTTTTAAACAAATTTATATTATTTAATGTGTATTTTGTACATATATATTTATACATATACACATTCTTTTATTGGTATTTTGTTTATTTATTTTGATTCTAATTTACATTATTTTATGTGTATTTTGTAAACATTTTTTATAGGTAATTACTTAATTTTATGTGTATTTTACATATATATTTTATAGAAATCTACCTTATTTCATGTGTATTCGTATATATATTTTGAAACAAATTTACATTGTTTAAATGTATTTTGCATATCTATTTTTGTGTATTCCGTATTTTTTTTTTATACATAGAATAATGAAAAATCGTATCAAAATAGGTACACAGAATATCAATAAAATAATTTAAATTTGTATGAAAATAAAGATGCAAAATACCCATAAGATAAAGCATATTTTTTAAATGCATATACAAAATACACATAGAATAATTAAATTTGTATTAAAATTAATATACAAAATGCACACACATAAAATAAAAGATTTGTATTGAAAAATAACGCAAAATACAAATAAAACAGTGTAAATTTGTTTCAAAATATATATACGAATACACATAAAATAGCGTAGATTTCTATAGAAATATATATACAAAATACACATGAAATTATGTAAATACGTATAAAAATATATATATAAAATACATATTAAGTAATGTAAATTCTTGACAAAATAAATAAACAAAATATCATGAAAAGAATGTGTATTTGTATGAAAATAAATAATGATAATAAATTTGTGTAATATATATGCAAGATACACATTAAATAATGTAAATATGTATAAAAAATATATACAAAAACAAATAGAATAATAAAATCGTATCAAAATAAATACACCGATTATTAATAAAATAATGTAAATTTATATGAAAATAAGATGCAAAATTCCATCAAATAGCGCATTTCTTATAAAAATATATGCCAAAATACACATAAAATATATAAATTTGTAATGAAATAAATATACAAAATGCACATACAATAAGGTAAACTTCTGTTGAAAGAGATATGCAAAATACATATGAAAATTGTAAATTTGTTTCAAAATATATACGAATACACATAAAATAACGTGATTTCTATAAAATATATATACAAAATACACATAAAATTAGTAAATACGTATAAAAAATGTAAACAAAATACACATAAAATAATATAAATTCAAAACAATAAATAAACAAAATACCAATAAAAGAATGTGTATTTGTTCAGTATATTTTGTATATAGTTTTATACAAATATACGATACAAATACAAATACAAATATACACATTAAATAATTTAAAATTGAATGAAATAAATATACAAAATAAACATAAAATAAGGTAAATTTGTAATAAAATATATGTAAGAATACACATGAAATAATATAAATTTGTATGAAAATATATATACAAATACACATAAAATAACATAAATTTGTATAAAATTTGTTTCAAAATATATACGAATACACACAATAAAATAACGTAAATTTTTATGAAAATGTATATATAAAATACACATAAAATAATTTAAATACGTGAAAAATATATACAAATACACATAAAATAATGTAAATTCGTAAAAATTAAATACACGAAATTCAAATAAAAGAATGTATATTTGTAGGAAAATATATATACAAAAAACAAATAAAATAACTAAAATTTGTATAAAAATATATACAAAAATACACAAAAATAATTTGTTTGTTTGAAAATAGATATGGAAAATACACATAAAGTTAGGCCAATTTGTATTTTGTATATCTATTTTTATACGTATTTACTTAATTTATGTGTATTTTGTATATATATTTTTATAGAAATCTACGTTATTTTATGTGTATTCGTATATATATTTTGAAACAAATTTACATTGTTTTATATGTATTTTTGCATATCTCTTTCAATACAAGTTTACCTTATTGTATGTGCATTTTGTATATTTACTTCATTACAAATTTAAATATTTTATGTGTATTTTGGTATATATATTTTTATAAGAAATGCGCTATTTGATGGGAATTTTGCATCTTTATTTTCATACAAATTTACATTATTTTATTAATATTCGGTGTATTTATTTGGTAAGATTTCCCATTATTCTATTTGTTTTGTATATATTTTTTTATACATATTTACATTATTTAATGTATCTTGCATATATATTTCCTTTAAATTTATTATCTATTATTTATTTTCATACAAATACACATTCTTTTCATGATATTTGTTTATTTATTTTGACACAATTTACCTAGATATGTATTTTGTATATATATTTTTATACGTATTTACATAATTTCATAGTATTTTGTATATATTTCTATAAAATCTACGTTATTTATGTGTATTCGTATATATATTTTTGAAACAAATTTACTTTGTTTTATATGTATTTTGAATATCTCTTTCAATACATATTTACCTTACTGTATATGCATTTTGTATATTTATTTCAATACAAATTTAAATATTTTATGTGTATTTAGGTATATATATTTAAAAAAAATGCGCTATTTATAGAATTTTGCATCTTTCTTTTCATACAAATTTACATTATTTTATTGATATTCTGTGTATTTATATTGATAGGATTTTACATTATTCTATTACTTTTATGTATATATTTTATTATACAAATTTACATTATTTAATGTGTATCTTGCATATAAATTTTATACAAAATTACGTTATTTTAAGTGTATTTTTTTCTATATTTTCATTCAAATTTACATTATTCTATGTGTATTTTGTGTATTTCTTTTAATACAAAATTTAAATCTTTTTGTGTATTTTTGTATTTAATTTTATACAAATTTAGGTTATTTTATGTACGCATTTACTTTATTTAATGTGTGTTTTGTATATATATATTTTTATGCAAATTTACTTTATTTTATGTGCATTTTTGTACATATATTTTTTTAGAAATTTGCGTTAATTATGTGTATTTGTATATGATTTCTCATACAAATTTACATTATTTTATTGTTATTTTGTTTATATATTTTGATACGAATGAAAATAGATATACAAAATATACATAAAATAAACTAAATTTGTATTGAAATATATATACAAAAAAAAATAATGTAAATTACTATCAAAATATTTTAACAGATGCGCATAAAATAACGTAAATTTGTTTTAAAATATACAAAATACACATTAAATAATGTAAATATGTATAAAAAAATATATACAAAACACAAATAGAATAATGTAAAATCGTATCAAAATAAATACACAGAATATTAATAAAACAATGTAAATTTGTATGAAAATAAAGATGCAAAATACCCATAAAATAACGCATTTTTTATAAAAATATATAAACCAAAATACACAAGAATAAATAAATTTGTATTTAAATAAATATACAAAATACATGCAATAAGGTAAATCTGTAATGAAATAGATATACAAAATACATAAAACAATGTAAATTTGTTTCAAAATATATATACACATAAAATAACGTAGATTTCTATAAAAATATATATACAAAAGACATAAAATGAAGTAAATACGTATAAAAAAATGTATACAAAATACACATAAAATAATGTAAAGTCATATCAAAATAAATAAACAAAATACCAATAAAGAATGTATTTATATAAATATAAATATACAAAATACACATAAAATAACGTAAATTTGTATAAACTATACAAAATACACAAGTAATTAAATTCGTATGAAAATAGATATACAAAATACAGATAAATAAGCTAAATTTGATTGAAATGTATATACAAAATACAATATTTCATGTATATTGTAATTGTATTTAAGTTATTTTATGTGTATTTTGTATATATATTTTCATCAAAATTACATTATATTATTGGTATTTTCTTAATTTAATTCGATACGAATTTAGATTATTTCATAGGTATTTTCTATACATATTTTTATACTCATTTACATTATCTAATGTGTGTTTTGTATATATATTTTTATGCAAATTTACTTTATTCTCATTTTTGTACATATATTTTTATAGAAATTTGCGTTAATTTTATGTGCATTTTGTATATTTATATTTATACAAATTTACATTATTTTATTGCTATATTGTTTATTTATTTTTATACGAATGAAAATAGATATACAAAATATATAAAATAAACTAAATTGTATTGAAATATATATATACAAATACATAAAATAATGTAAATTTGTATCAAAATATTTTAACAGATGCGCATAAAATAACGTAATTTGTTTTTAAAATATACAAAATACACATTAAATAATGTAAATATGTATAATAAAATATATACAAAACACAAATAGAATAATGTAAAATCGTATCAAAATAAATACACAGAATAGTAAAGAAACAATGTAAATTTGTATGAAAAAAAAGATGCAAAATACCCATTAAATAACGCATTTTTTATAAAAATATATATACCAAAATACACATGAAAAATAATTTGTATTAAAATAAATATACAAAATACACATACAATAAGGTAAAACTGTATTGAAATAGATATACAAAATACATATAAAACAATGTAAATTTGTTTCAAAATATATATACGAATACTCATAAAATAACGTAGATTTGTATAAAAAATATATATACAAAATACACATAAAATGAAGTAAATACTTATAAAAATTAATACAAAATACACATAAAATAATGTAAATTCGTATCAAAATAAATAAACAAAATACCAATAAAAGAATGTGTATTTGTATAAATATAAATATACAAAATACACATAAAATAACGTAAATTTGTAGAAAACTATACAAAAATACAGAAGTAATTAAATTCGTATGAAAATAGATATATAAAATACAGATAAAATAAGCTAAATTTGAATTGAAATGTATATACAAAATACAATATTTTATGTATATATTTGTATTTAGGTTATTTTATGTGTATTTTGTATATATATTTTCATCCAAAATTACATTATTTTATTGGTATTTTCTTAATTTAATTCGATAAGAATTTAGATTATTTCATAGGTATTTTCTATACATATTTTTATACTCATTTACATTATCTAATGTGCGTTTTGTATATATGTTTTTATGCAAATTTATTTTATGTTCATTTTTGTACATATATTTTTATAGAAATTTGCGTTATTTTATGTATATAGTTTTATATAAATTTACGTTATTTTATGTGCATTTTATATATTTATATTTATACAAATACATATTCTTTTATTGGTATATTGTTTATTTACATTTATACGAATTTACATTATTTTATGTGTATTTTGTATACATTTTTTTATACGTATTTACTTAATTTTCTATGTATTTTGTATATGTATTTTTTATAGAAATCCACGTTATTTTATGTGTATTCGTATATATATTTTGAAAAAAATTTACATTATTTTATATGTATTTGCATATCTATTTCAATACAAATTTACCTTATTGTATGTGCATTTTGTATATTTATTTTAATACAAATTGAAATATTTTATGTGTATTTTGGTATCAATAATTTTATAAAAAAACGTAAATTTGTATAAAAAAATATGTACAAAACACAAATAGAATAATGTAAAATCGTATCAAAATAAATACACAGAATTTTAATAAAATAATGTAAATTTGTATGAAAATAAAGAAGCAAAATACCCATAAAATAACGCATTTTTTTTATTTATAAAAATATATATACCAAAATACACATAAAAAAATTAAATTTGTATTAAAATAAATATACAAAAAACATACAATAAGGTAAATTTGTATTGAAATAGATATGCAAATACATATAAAACAATGTAAATTTGTTTCAAAATATATACGAATACACATAAAATAAGGTAGATTTCTATAAAATATATATACAAAATACACACAAAATGAAGCAAATACGTATAAAAAATGTATACAAAATACACATAAAATAATGTAAATTCGTATCAAAATAAGTAAACAAAATACCAATAAAAAATATGTATTTGTATAAATATAAATATACAAAATACACATAAAATAACGTAAATTTATATAAAACTATATACAAAAATACACAGAAGTAATTAAATTGTATGAAAATATATACAAAATACACACAAAATAAGCTAAATTTGAATTGAAATATATATACAAAATACACATATTTGCATATCTATTTTCAAACAAATTTAAATTATTTTGTATTTTTATATATTGTTTTTTATACATATAATAATGTAAAATCGTATCAAAATAAGTACACAAAATATCAATAGAATAATTTAAATTTGTATGAAAATAAAGATGCAAAATACCCATAAGATAAAGCATTTTTTTTTAATACATATACAAAAATACACATAGAATGATTAAATTTGTATTAAAATTAATATACAAAATGCACACACAAAAGGTAAATTTGTATTGAAAAAAAACGCATAAATACAAATAAAACAGTGTAAATTTGTTTCAAAATATATATACGAATACACATAAAATAACGTGTATATCTATTTTCATACAAATACATTCTTTTATTGATATTTTGTTTATTTATTTTGACATGAATTTACATTATTTAATGTCTATTTTATATATATATATATTTTTATACGTGTTTACATCATTTGATGTGTATTTTATATATATTTCTATAGAAATCTACGTTGATTTATAGTATTCGTATATAGATTTTGAAATAAATTTACACTGTTTTATGTGTATTTTGCATATTTTTCAATACAAATTTACCTTATTGTATATGCATTTGTATATTAATTTTAATACAAATTTAATTATGCTATGTGTATTTTGTATATGTATTTTATAAAATATGCTTTATTTTATAGGTATTTTGCATTTTATTTTCATACAAATTTACATTATTTATTTATATTCTGTTTATTTTTTTTACAATTTTACATTATTCTATGTGTATTTTGTATATCTATTTTATACGTATTTACTTAATTTTATGTGTATTTTTGTATATATAATTTTATAGAAATATGCGTTATTTTATATGTATTCGTATATATATTTTGAAACAAAATTACATTGTTTATTATGAATTTTGCATATCTATTTCAGTACAAATTTACCTTTTTTTATGTGCATTTTGTATATTTATTTTAATACAAATTTAAATATTTTATGTGTATTTAGGAATATATATTTTTATAAGAAATACGCTATTTGATAGAATTTTGCATCTTTATTTTCATACAAATTTACATTATTTTATTAATATTCAGTGTATTTATTTTGTTACGATTTCACATTATTCTATTTGTTTTTGTATATATTTTTTTTATACATATTTACATTATTTAATGTGTATCTTACATATATATTTCATACAAATTTATTATCTATAATTTATTTTCATACAAATACATTCTTTTCATGATATTTTGTTTATTTATTTTGACATGTATTTTGTATATATATTTTTTATTTACATAATTTCATTTGTATATATATTTCTATAGATATCTACGTTATTTTATGTGTATTCGTATATATATTTTGAAACAAATTTACTTTGTTTTATATGTATTTTGAATATCTCTTTCAATACATATTTACCTTACTGTATATGCATTTTGTATATTTATTTCAATACAAATTTAAATATTTTATGTGTATTTTGGTATATATTTTATAAAAAATGCGCTATTTATAGAATTTTGCATCTTTCTTTTCATACAAATTTACATTATTTTATTGATATTCTGTGTATTTATATTGATAGGATTTTACATTATTCTATTTCTTTTTGTATATATTTTTATACACATTTACATTATTTAATGTATCTTGCATATATATTTTATACATATTTACGTTATTTTAAGTGTATTTGTTTATATATTTTCATTCAAATTTACATTATTTTATGTGTATTTTGTATATGTATTTCAATACAAATTTACCTAATTTTATGTATTTTGTATATTTCTTTTCATACAAATTTTAAATATTTTGTGTATTTTGTATATAGTTTTATACAAATTTAGGTTATTTTATGTACGCATTTACATTATTTAATGTGTGTTTTGTATATATATTTTATGCAAATTTACTTTATTTGATGTGCATTTTTGTACATATTTTTTTTAGAAATTTGCCTTATTTTATATGTATTTGTATATGTTTTCTCATACAAATTTACATTATTTTATTGCTATTTTGTTTATTTATTTTGATACGAATGAAAATAGTTATACAAAATATACATAAAATAAACTAAATTGTATTGAAATATATATACAAAATACATAAAATAATGTAAATTTGTATCAAAATATTTTAACAGATGCGCATAAAATAACGTAAATTTGTTTTAAAATATACAAAATACATTAAATAATGTAAATATATAAAAAAATATATACAAAACACAAATAGAATAATGTAAAATCGTATCAAAATAAATACACAGAATATTAATAAAACAATGTAAATTTGTATGAAAATAAAGATGCAAAATAATAATTAAATAACGCATTTTTTTATAAAATATATACCAAAATACACATGAAAAATTAATTTGTATTAAAATAAATATAAAAATACACATACAATAAGGTAAATCTGTATTGAAATGAATATGCAAAATACATATAAAACAATGTAAATTTGTTTCAAAATATATACGAATACACATAAAATAACGTAGATTATAAAAATATATATACAAAATACATAAAATGAGTAAATACGTATAAGAAAATGTATACAAAATACACATAAAATAATGTAAATTCGTTTCAAAATAAATAAACAAAATACCAATAAAAGAATGTGTATTTGTATAAATATAAATATACAAAATACACATAAAATAACGTAAATTTGTATAAAACTATATACAAAAATACACAGAAGTTATTAAATTCGTATGAAAATAGATATACAAAATACAGATAAAATAAGCTAAATTTGAATTGAAATGTATATACAAAATACATAAAATAATGTAAATTTGTATCAAAATATTTATAAAATACATATAATAACGTAAATTTGTTTAAAATATATAAACAAAATACACATTAAGTAATGTAAATACGTATAAAAATATGTACAAAATACATATAATCATGTAATTCGTATCAAACTAAATAAACAAAATATCAATAAAATAATGTAAATTTGTATGAAAAAAAACATATACAAATACATATAAAATAACGCTAATTTCCATAAAAATATATGTCCAAAAATGAACGTAAAATAAAGTAACTTTGGATAAAAATATATACAAAACACACATTAAATAATGTAAATGCGTACATAAAATAACCTAAATTTGTATAAAACTATATACAAAAATACACAAAAATAATTTAAATTTGTATGAAAAGAAATATACAAAATACACATAAAATTAGGTTAATTTGTATTGAAATACATATACAAAATACATATAAAATAATGTAAATTTGAAAGAAAATATATAAACAAATACACTTATAATAACGTAAATTTGTATGAAATATATATTCAAAATACACATTAAATAATGTAAATATATATTCAAAATATATACAAAACACAAATAGTATAATGTAAAATCGTATCAAAATATATACACAGAATATTAATAAAATAATGTAAATTTGTATGAAAATTAAGATGCAAAATACCTATAAAATAACGCATTTTTTAAAAAATTATTGATACCAAAATACACATAAAATATTTGAATTTGTATTAAAATAAATATACAAAATGCACATACAATAAGGTAAATTTGTATTGAAATAGATATGCAAAATACATATAAAATAATGTAAATTTTTTCAAAATATATATGCGAATACACATAAAATAACGTAGATTTCTATAAAAATACATATACAAAATACACATAAAATTAAGTAAATACGTATAAAAAAATGTATACAAAATACACATAAAATAATGTAAATTCGTATAAATGTAAATAAACAATATACCAATAAAAGAATGTGTATTTGTATAAATATAAATATACAAAATGCACATAAAATAACGTAAATTCATATAAATCTATATACATAAAATAACGCAAATTTCTATAAAAATATATGTACAAAAATGAACATAAAATAAATTTGCATAAAAATATATTTACAAAACACACTTTTGTATAAAAATATGTATACAAAATACCTATGAAATAATCTAAATTCGTATCGAATTGAATTAAGAAAATATCAATCAAATAATGTAGTTTTGGATGAAAATATATATACAAAATACACATAAAATAACCTAAATACAAATACAAATATACACATAAAATAATATAAAATTGAATGAAATAAATATACAAAATAAACATAAAATAAGGTAAATTTGTAATGAAATATATGAAAAAATACACATAAAATAATATAAATTTGAAAATATATTTACAAATACACATTAAATAACATGAATTTGTATAAAATTTGTATCAAAATGCATACTTATACACACAATAAAATAACGTAATTTTTTTATGAAAATGTATATACAAAATACACATAAAATAATTTAAATACGTAGAAAAATATATATACAAAAAACACATAAAATGATGTAAATTTGTATGAAAATATATAAACAAATACACATAAAATAATGTAAATTTGGATAAAATATATTTACAAAATAAACATTAAATAATGTAAATATGTATAAAAAAATATACAAAATACACATAAAATAATGTTAAATCGTATCAAGAAAAATAAAGAGAATATCAATAAAATAATGTAAATTTGTATGAAAATAAAGATGCAAAACATCCATATAATAACGCATATTTGCATAAAAATATACATACAAAAATACACATAAAATAGTTAAATTTGTATTAAAATAAATATACAAAATGCACGTACAATAAAGTAAATTGGTATTGAAATAGATATGCAAAATACACATCTATAATGTAAATTTGTATCAAAATATATATACGAATACTCATAAAATAGAGTAATTTTCTATGAAAATATACATACAAAATAGATATACAAAATACACATATAACTAGTTAAATTTGTATTTAAATACATGTACAAAAAAATAAAATAAAAAAAATATATACAAAACACATAAAATAATGTAAAATCGTATCAAAATAAATACAGAAAATATTAATAAAATAATGTAAATTTGTATGAAAATTAAGATGCAAAATACTCATAAAATAACGCATTTTTTATAAAAATATATATACGAAAAAACATAAAATATTTGATTTTGTATTAAAATAAATAGATATACAAAATACACATAAAATAAGCTAAATTTGAATTGAAATATATATAAAATACATAAAATAATGTAAATTTGTATCAAAATACCTATACAAATACACATATAATAACGTAAATTTGTATAAAAATATATAAACAAAATACATATTAAATAATGTAAATACGTATAAAAAATATAAAAATACACAAATAATCATGTAATTCGTATAAAATTAAATATAAAAAATCCCAATAAAATAATACAAATTTCTATGAAAACATATACAAAATACACATAAATAACATAAATATCAATAAAATATATATAATATAATATATTTTTATACATATTTAAAATATTTAATGTATATATATATATATATATATATATATATATATATATATATATATATATATATATATATATATATATATATATATATATATATATATATATATATATATATATATATATTTTTTACAACAAAGGAGACAGTTCAAGGCACACAAAAGCAAACATTAATGACAAAAAAGCCCGCTACTCACTGCTCCTAAAAAGAATCCAAAGAGGTGGCCGAAAGATAGGTCAGTTTTGGGAGGAAGGTGTCCTGATACCTCCTCTTGAAAGAGTTTAAGTCGTAGGCAGGAGGAAATACAGATGAAGGAAGATTGTTCCAGAGTTTACCAGCGTGAGGGATGAAAGAGTGAAGATGCTGGTTAACTCTTACATAAGGGTTTGGACAGTATAGGGATGAGCATGGTAGAAAGTCGAGTGCAGCGGGGCCGCGGGAGGGGGAGGCATGCAGTTAGCAAGTTCAGAAGAGCAGTCAGCGTGGAAATATCGATAGAAGATAGAAAGAGAGGCAACATTGCGGCGGAATTTAAGAGGTGAAGACTATCAGTATGAGGAGGAGAGCTGATGAGACGAAGAGCCTTAGCCTCCACTCTGTCCAGAAGAGCTGTGTGGTGGAGCCCCCACATGAGATGCATACTCCATACGAGGGCGGACAAGGCCCCTGTATATGGACAACAACTGTGCAGGGAGAAGAACTGGCGGAGACGGTACAAAACGCCCAGCCTCGAGGAAGCTGATTTAGTAAGAGATGAGATATGAAGTTTCCAGTTGAGATTTTTGAGTTAAGGATAGACCGAGAATGTTTAGTGTTGAGGAAGGTGATAGCTGTGTGTTGTCAAAGAATAGGGGATAGTTGTTTGGAAGATTGTGTCGAGTGTATAGGTGGAGAAACTGTGTTTTTGAGGCGTTGAAGGACACCAGGTTCTTCTTGCCCCAATCAAATAATAGTAATGTCTGAGGCTAAGCGTTCTGCAGTCTCAGCCTTGAGTCGTTAAGTTCCTGAAGGTGGGTCTTCTATTAAAGAAGTTGAATAATGCAGAGTGGAATCATCGGCGTAGGAATGGAAATCATCAGCGTAGGAATATATATATATATATATATATATATATATATATATATATATATATATATATATATATATATATATATATATATATATATATATATATATATATATATATATATATATATATATATATATATATATATATATATATATATATATATATATATTTATCAAATTACGTGATTTTGTATGTATTTGTTTATATATTTTCATACAAATTTACATTATTTTATGTGAGTTTTGTATATGTATTTCAATACAAATTTGCCTTACTTTATGTGTATTTTGCATATCTATTTTCAAACAAATTTAAATTATTTTTGTGTATTTTTGTATATATTTTAATACAAATTCTAGTTATTTTATTTGTTTTTTGTATATATACTTTCCTACAAATTTTCATTCTTTTATTTGAATTTTGTGTATTTAATTTTTACAATTTACATTATTTTAAGTGTATTTTGTATATATATTTTCTACGTATTTAAACTATTTTATGTGTATTTTATATATACATTTTCATAAAATTTACGTTATTTTATGTGAGTATTCGTATATATTTTGAAACAAATTTTATACAAATTCATGTTATTTTATGTGTATTTTTATATATATTTTCATACAAATTTATATTATTTTATAATGAAACAATGTAAATTTGTATGAAAATAAAGATGCAAAATACCCATTAAATAACGCATTTTTTATAAAAATATATATACCAAAATACACATGAAAAAATTAATTTGTATTAAAATATTTATACAAAATACACTTACAATAAGGTAAATCTGTATTGAAATAGATATGCAAAATACATATAAAACAATGTAAATTTGTTTCAAAATATATATACGAATACACATAAAATAACGTAGATTTGTATAAAAAGATATATACAAAATACACATAAAATGAAGTAAATACGTATAAGAAAATGTATACAAAATACACATAAAATAATGTAAATTCGTATCAAAATAAATAAACAAAATACCAATAAAAGAATGTGTATTTGTATAAATATAAATATACAAAATACACATAAAATAACAAATTTGTATAAAACTATACAAAAATACACAAGTAATTAAATTCGTATGAAAATAGATATACAAAATACAGATAAAATAAGCTAAATTTGAATTGAAATGTATATACAAAATACAATATTTTATGTATATTTGTTTTAGGTTATTTTATGTGTATTTTGTATATATATTTCATCAAAATTACATTATTTTATTGGTATTTTCTTAATTTAATTCGACACAATTTAGATTATTTCATAGGTATTTTCTATACATATTTTATACTCATTTACATTATCTAATGTGTGTTTTGTATATATATTTTATGCAAATTTATTTTATGTTCATTTTTGTTCATATATTTTTATAGAAATTTGCGTTATTATATGAATATATTTTAAAATAAAATAACTTAATTATATGTGAATATTGTATATTTATATTTATACAAATACATTCTTTTATTGGTATATTGTTTATTTACATTTATACAATTTACATTATTTTATGTGTATTTTGTATACATTTTTTTAAACGTATTTACTTGATGTTATGTGTATTTTGTATATGTATTTTTAAAGAAATCTACGTTATTTTATGTGTATTCGTATATATATTTTGAAACAAATTTACATTATTTTATATGTATTTTGCATATCTATTTCAATACAAATTTACCTTATTGTATGTGCATTTTGTATATTTATTTTAATACAAATTGAAATATTTTATGTGTATTTTGGTATCAATAATTTTATAAAAAACGTAAATTTGTATAAAAAATTTGTACAAAACACAAATAGAATAATGTAAAATCGTATCAAAATAAATACACAGAATATTAATAAAATAATGTAAATTTGTATAAAAATAAAGCAAAATACCCATAAAATAACGCATTTTATTTATAAAAATATATATACGAAAATACATCAAAAATTAAATTTGTATTAAAATAAATATACAAAAACACATACAATAAGGTAAATTTGTATTAAAAAGATATGCAAAATACATATAAAACAATGTAAATTTGTTTCAAAATATATATACAAATACATAAAATAACGTAGATTTCTATAAAATATATATACAAAATACACATAAAATGAAGTAAATACGCATAAAAATGTATACAAAATAAAATAAAATAATGTAAATTCGTATCAAAATAAATAAACAAAATACCAATAAAAGAATGTGTATTTGAATGAATATATATATACAAAATACACATAAAATAACGTAAATTTATATAAAACTATATACAAAATACACAGAAGTAATTAAATTTGTATGAAAATATATACAAAATACACATATAATAAGCTAAATTTGAATTGAAATATATACATACATGAATAAAAATAAAATGTATTCAAATATTTATACAAATATACACATATAATAACGTAAATTTGTATGAAAATATATAAACAAAATACACATTAAATAATGTAAATACGTATAAAAAATATGTACAAAATACACATATAATCATGTAATTCGTATCAAAATAAATTAACAAAATACCAATAAAATAATATAAATTTGTATGAGTAAACGTGTATGTTGCATATTTTTTCAATACAAATTTACCTTATTATATACGCATTTTGTATATTAATTTTAAAACAAATTTAATTATTCGATGTGTATTTTTGTATCTGTATTTTTATAAACATATGCTTTATTTTTGGGTATTTTGCATATTTATTTTCATACAAATTTACATTATTTTATTGATATTCTGCTCATTCATTTTGATACGAATTGACATTATTCTATGTGTATTTTGTATATATTTTTCATGCAAATTTACTTTATTTTATGAGTATTTGTTTATATATTTTGGCATAAATTTACAATATTTTATGGGTATTTTGTATATACATTTCAAAAGAAATTTACCTAGTTTTATGTGTATTTTGTATATCTATTTTCATACAAACTCAAATTATTTCTATGTATTTTTGTATATATTTTAATACAAATTTTAGTTATGTTATGTGTATTTTGTAAATTTATTTTCATTCAAATATATATTATTTTATTGGTGTTTTGTTGATTTATATTGATACGAATTTTCATTATTTATATGTACTTTGTATATATCTTTTTATACGATTTTACATTATTTAATATTTATTTTGAATATATATTTTTATACAAATTCATGGTATTTTACGTGTATTTGTATATATATTTTTATATAAATTTACATTATTTAATGTGTATTTTGTACATATATTTTTTTACAAATCTACCTTATTTTATGTTTATTTTGTATGTGTATTTTGTATATTTATATTTATCCAAATACACATTCTTTTATTGGTATTTTGTTTATTTATTTTAATTCGAATTTACATTATTTTATGTGTATTTTGTATAGATTTTTTTATACGTATTTACTTAATTTTAAGTGTATTTTGTATATATATTTTAATAGAAATCTACGTTTTTTTATTTGTATTCGTATATATATTTTGAAACAAATTTACATTGTTTTATATGTATTTTTGCATATCTCTTTCAATACAAATTTACCTTATTGTATGTGCATTTTGTATATTTATTTCAATGCAAATTTAAATATTTTATGTGTATTTTGGTATATATATTTTTATAAGATTACGAAAATTTGATTAAAAATATATACAAAAAAACAAAAAAATAAATTTCAATTTGTATGAAAATAGATATACAAAATACACATATAATTAAATTTGTATTTAGTTACATGTACAAAATACACATAAAATAATGTAAATTTGTATGAAATGAAAACAAATTCACATAAAATTCGCTTCAAAATAAATAAACAAAATATCAATAAAAGAATGTGTATTTGTATGAAAATAGATATACAAAATACACATAAAATAACCTAAATTTGTATCAAACTATATACAAAAATACACAAAAATATTTTATATTTGTATGAAAATAAATATACAAAATACACATAAAATTAGGTAAATTTGTATTGAAATACATACACAAAATACACATAAAATAATGTAAATTTGAATGAAAATACATAAACAAATACACTTAAAATAACGTAAATTTGTATAAAAAATATGTACAAAACACAAATAGAATAATGTAAAATCGTATCAAAATAAATACACTGAATATTAATAAAATAATGTAAATTTGTATGAAAATAAAGAAGCAAAATACCCATAAAATAACGCATTTTTATTTATAAAAATATATATACCAAAATACACATCAAAAAATTAAATTAGTATTAAAATAAATATTCAAAAAACACATACAAAAAGGTAAATTTGTATTGAAATAGATATGCAAAATACATATAAAACAATGTAAATTTGTCTCAAAATACATATACGAATACACATAAAATAACGTAGATTTCTATAAAAATATATATACAAAATACACATAAAATGAAGTAAATAAGTATAAAAAAATATATACAAAAAACACAAAATAATGTAAATTCGTATCAAAATAAATAAACAAAATACCAATAAAAGAATGTGTATTTGTATAAATATAAATATACAAAATACACATAAAATAACGTAAATTTATATAAAACTATATACAAAAATACACAGAAGTAATTAAATTTGTGTGAAAATATATACAAAATACACACAAAATAAGCTAAATTTGAATTGAAATATATATACAAAATACATGAAATAAAGTAGATTTTTATCAAAATATTTATACAAATACACATATAATAACGTAAATTTGTATGAAAATCTATAAACAAAATACACATTAAATAATGGAAATACATATAAAAAATATGTACAAAATACACATATAATCATGTAATTCGTATCAAAATAAATAAACAAAATACCAATAAAATAATATAAATTTGTATAAGTAAACGTGTATGTTGCATATTTTTTCAATAAAAATTTACCTTATTATATACGCATTTTGTATATTAATTTTAATACAAATTTAATTATTCGATGTGTATTTTTGTATCTGTATTTTTATAAAAATATGCTTCATTTTTTGGGTGTTTTGCATCTTTATTTTCATACAAATTTACATTATTTTATGATATTCTGCTCATTCATTTTGATACGAATTGTCATTATTCTATGTGTATTTTGTATATATTTTTCACACAAATTTACGTTATTTTATGTGCATTTGCTTATATATTTTGACACAAATTTATAATATTTTATGGGTATTTTGTATAAACATTTCAAAAGAAATTTACCTAGTTTTATGTGTATTTTGTATATCTATTTTCATACAAACTCAAATTATTTCTATGTATTTTTGTATATATTTTAATACAAACTTTAGTTATGTTATGTGTATTTTGTAAATTTATTTTCATTCAAATATATATTATTTTATTGGTGTTTTCTTGATTTATATTGATACGAATTTACATTATTTTATATGTACTTTGTATATATATATTTTTATACGCTTTTAAATTATTTATTATTTATTTTGAATATATATTTTTATACAAATTCATGGTATTTTATGTGTATTTTTATATATATTTACATATAAATTTACATTATTTCATGTGTATTTTGTACATATATTTTTTTACAAATCTACCTTATTTTATGTTTATTTTGTATGTGTATTTTGTATATTTATATTTATCCAAATACACATTCTTTTATTGGTATTTTGTTTATTTATTTTAATTCGAATTTACATTATTTTATGTGTATTTTGTATACATTTTTTTATACGTATTTACTTAATTTTATGTGTATTTTGTATATATATTTTTATAGAAATCTACGTTTTTTTATTTGTATTCGTATATATATTTTGAAACAAATTTACATTGTTTTAATGTATTTTTGCATATCTCTTTCAATACAAATTTACCTTATTGTATGTGCATTTTGTATATTTATTTCATTGCAAATTTAAATATTTTATGTGTATTTTGGCATATATATTTTTATAAGATTACGAAAATTTGAATAAAAATATATACAAAAAACAAAAAAAAATTTTTCAATTTGTATGAAAATAGATATACAAAATACACATATAATTAGTTAAATTTGTATTTAAATACATGTACAAAATACACATAAAATAATGTAAATTTGTATGAAATGAAAACAAATTCACATAAAATTCTCGTCAAAATAAATAAACAAAATAACAATAAAAGAATGTGTATTTGTATGAAAATAAATATACAAAATACACATAAAATTAGGTAAATTTGTATTGAAATACATACACAAAATACACATAAAATAATGTAAATTTGAATGAAAATACATAAACAAATACACTTAAAATAACGTAAATTTGTATAAAAAAATATGTACAAAACACAAATAGAATAATGTAAAATCGTATCAAAATAAATACACAGAATATTAATAAGATAATGTAAATTTGTATGAAAATAAAGAAGCAAAACCCCATAAAATAACGCATTTTTTTTATTTATAAAACTATATATACCAAAATACACATCAAAAAGTTAAATTTGTATTAAAATAAATATACATAAAACACATACAATAAGGTAAATTTGTATTGAAATAGATATGCAAAATACATATAAAACAATGTAAATTTGTTTCAAAATATATATACGAATACACATAAAATAACGTAGATTTCTATAAAAATATATATACAAAATACACATAAAATTAAGTAAATACGTATAAAAAAATGTATACAAAATACACATAAAATAATGAAAACTCGTATCAAAATAAATAAACAAAATACCAATAAAAGAATGTGTATTTGTATAAATATAAATATACAAAATACATATAAAATAACGTAAATTTATATAAAACTATATACAAAAATACACAGAAGTAATTAAATTTGTATGAAAATATATACAAAATACACACAAAATAAGCTAAATTTGAATTGAAATATATATACAAAATACATGAAATAAAGTAAATTTGTATCAAAATATTTATACAAATACACATATAAAAACGTAAATTTGTATGAAAATATATAAACAAAATACACATTAAATATTTATAAATACGTATAAAGAAATATGTAGAAAATACACATATAATCATGTAGTTCGTATCAAAATAAATAACCAAAATACCAATAAAATAATATAAATTTGTATGAGTAAACGTGTATGTTGCATATTTTTTCAATATAAATTTATCTTATTATATACGCATTTTGTATATTAATTTTAATATATGTGTATATGAATATATATTTTGATACAAATTTACATTATTTTATGTATTTTCTATATTTATTTCAATTCAAATTTAGCTTATTTTATGTCTTTTGTATGTCTATTTTCATACAAATTTAATTATTTTTTGTTTATTTTTGTATATAGTTTTATACAATTTTACGTTATTTTATGTGTATTTTGTATATTTATATTTATACAAGTAAACATTCTTTTATTGGCATTTAGTTTATTTATTTTGACACGAATTTACATTATTTTATGTGTATTTTGTATATATTTTCTTATACGTATTTACTTCATTTTATGTGTAATTGTATATATATTTTTATTGAAATCTACGTTATTTTATGTGTATTCGTATATATATTTTGAAAGAAGTTTACATTGTTTTTTGTGTATTTTGCATATCTATTTCAATACAAATTTACCTTATTGTATGTGCATTTTGTATATTTATTGTAATACAAATTTAAATATTTTATGTCTATTTTGGTATATATATTTTTATAAAAAATGCGTTGTTTTATGGGTATTTTGCATCTTTATTTTCATACAAATTTACATTATTTTATTAATATTCTGTGTATTTATTTTGATACTATTTTACATTATTCTATTTGTGTTTTGTATATATTTTTTTTACATATTTACATTATTTAATGTGTATTTTCTATATATATTTCATACAAATTTACGTTATTTTAAGTGTATTTCTTTATATATTTTCATTCAAATTTGCATGATTTTATGTGTATTTTGTATATGTATTTCAATAGAAATTTAACTATTTTATGTGTATTCTGTATATATATTTTTATTCAAATTTAAATTATTTTTGTGTATTTTTTTAATAGAGTTTTATACAAATTTACAATATTTTATGTGTATTTTGTATATCTATTTTCATACAAATACACATTCTTTTATTGATATTTTATATATTTATTTTGATGCGAATTTACATTATTTAATGTGTATTGTGTATATATATTTTTATACGTATTTACGTCATCCGTATTGTATGTGTGCATTTTGTATATTAATTTTAATACAAATTTAATTATTCTATGTGTATTTTTGTATATGTATTTTAAAAAAAAAAATATGCCTTATCTTATGGGTATTTTGCATCTTTATTTTCATACAAATTTAAATTATTTTATTGATATTCTGTGTACTTATTTTGATACGATTTTACATTATTCTATGTATAACAAAAATAAAGACAGAATACATAAAAATAGATATGCAAAATACATATAAACAATGTAAATTTGTTTCAAAATATATATACGAATACACATGAAATAAGGTAGATTTCTATAAAAATATATATACAAAAAACACATAAAATTAAGTAAATACGTATAAAAAATGTATACAAAATACACATAAAATAATGTAAATTAGTATCAAAATAAATAAACAAAATACCAATAAAAGAATGTGTATTTGTATAAATATATATATACAAAATACACATTAAATAATATGAATTTGTTTAAAACTATACAAAATACACATGAAATGATATAAATACGTATAAAAAAATATATACAAAATACACATTAAATAATGTAAATTCGCGTCAAAATAAATAAACAAAATATCAATAAAAGAATGTGTATTTGTATGAAAATAGATATACAAAATACACATAAAATAGCCTAATTTTATATCAAACTATATACAAAAATACACAAAAATATTTTAAATTTGTATGAAAATAAATATACAAAATACACATAAAATTAGGTAAATTTGTATTAAAATACATTCACAAAATACACATAAAATAATGTAAATTTGAATGAAAATACATCATCAAATACACTTAAAATAACGTAAATTTGTATAAAAAAATATGTACAAAACACAAATAGAATAATGTAAAATCGTATCAAAATAAATACACAGAATATTAATAAAATAATGTAAATTTGTATGAAAATAAAGAAGCAAAATACCCATAAAATAACGCATTTTTTTATTTATAAAAATATATATACCAAAATACACATCAAAAAATTAAATTTGTATTAAAATAAATATACAAAAAACACATACAATAAGGTAAATTTGTATTGAAATAGATATGCAAAATACATATAAAACAATGTAAATTTGTTTCAAAATATATATACGAATACACATAAAATAACGTAGATTTCTATAAAAATATATATACAAAATACACATAAAATGAAGTAAACACGTATAAAAAAATGTATACAAAATACACATAAAATAATGTAAATTCGTATCAAAATAAATAACCAAAATACAAATAAAAGAATGAGTATTTGTATAAAAATAAATATACAAAATACACATAAAATAACGTAAATTTATATAAAACTATATACAAAAATATACAGAAGTAATTAAATTTGTATGAAAATATATACAAAATACACACAAAATAAGCTAAATTTGAATTGAAATATATATACAAAATACATGAAATAAAGTAAATTTGTATCAAAATATTTATACAAATACACATATAATAACGTAAATTTGTATGAAAATCTATAAACAAAATACACATTAAATAATGTAAATACGTATAAAAATATATGTACAAAATACACATATAATCATGTAATTCGTATCAAAATAAATAAACAAAATACCAATAAATAATATAAATTTGTATGAGTAAACGTGTATGTAGCATATTTTTTCAATACAAATTTACCTTATTATATACGCATTTTGTAAATTAATTTTAATACAAATTTAATTATTCGATGTGTATTTTTGTATCTGTATTTTTATAAACATATGCTTTATTTATTAGGTATTTTGCATCTTTATTTTCATACAAATTTACATTATTTTATTGATATTCTGCTCATTCATTTTGATACGAATTGACATTATTCTATGTGTATTTTGTATATATTTTTCATACAAATTTACGTTATTTTATCTGTATTTGTTTATATATTTTGACACAAGTTTACAATATTTTATGGGTATTTTGCATATACATTTCAAAAGAAATTTACCTAGTTTTATGTGTATTTTGTATATCTATTTTCATACAAACTCAAATTATTTCTATGTATTTTTGTATATATTTTAATACAAATTTTAGTTATGTTATGTGTATTTTGTAAATTTATTTTCATTCAAATATATATTATTTTATTGGTGGGTTGTTGATTTATATTGATACAAATTTACATTATTTTATATGTACTTTGTATATATATATTTTTATACGCTTTTACATTATTTAATATTTATTTTGAATATATATTTTTATACAAATTCATGGTATTTTATATGTATTTGTATATATATTTTCATATAAATTTACATTATTTTATGTGTATTTTGTACATATATTTTTTTTACAAATCTCCCTTATTTTATGTATATTTTGTATGTGTATTTTGTATATTTATATTTATCCAAATACACATTCTTTTATTGGTATATTGTATATTTATTTTAATTCGAATTTACATTATTTTATGTGTATTTTGTATACATTTTTTTATACGTATTTACTTAATTTTATGTGTATTTTGTATATATATTTTTATAGAAATCTACGTTTTTTTATTTGTATTCGTATATATATTTTGAAACAAATTTACATTGTTTTATATGTATTTTTGCATATCTCTTTCAATGCAAATTTACTTTATTGTATGTGCATTTTGTATATTTATTTCAATGCAAATTTAAATATTTTATGTGTATTTTGGTATATATATTTTTATAAGATTACGAAAATTTGTATAAAAATATATATAAAAAAACAAAAAAATAAATTTCAATTTGTATGAAAATAGATATACAAAATACACATATAATTAGTTAAATTTGTATTTAAATACATGTACAAAATACACATAAAATAGTGTAAATTTGAATGAAATGAAAACGAATTCACATAAAATAACGTACATTTGTATAAAATAGATATACAAAATATACATAGAATAATGTAAAATCGCATCAAAATAAATACACAGAATATCAATAAAATAATGTAATTTTGTATGAAAATAAAGATGCAAAATACCCATAAAAAAAGAACATTTTTTTAAAAATACATATACAAGAATACACATAGAATAATTAAATTTGTATTAAAATTAATATACAAAATGCACGTACAATAAGGGAAATTTGTATTGAAAAAATATACAAAATGCACATAAAACAATGTATATTTGTTTCAAAATATATATACGAATACACATAAAATAACGCATATTTCTTTAGAAATATATATGCAAAATACACATGAAATGACGTAAATACGTATAAAAATATATATACACAATACACATTAAATAATGTAAATTCGCATCAAAATAAATAAACAAAATATCAATAAAAGAATGTGTATTTGTATGAAAATAGATATACAAAATACACATAAAATATTGTAAATTTGTATAAAACTCTATTAAAAAAATACACAAAAATAATTTAAATTTGTATAAAAAATATATACAAAATACATATAAAACTAGGTAAATTTATATTGAAATACATATACAAAACACACATAAAATAATGTAAATTTGAATGAAAATATATAAACAAATACACTTAAAATAACGTAAATTTGTATGAAATATATATAGAAAATACACATTAAATAATGTAAATATGTATAAAAAAATATATACAAAACACAAATTGAATAATGTAAAATAGTATCAAAATAAATACACAGAATATTAATAAAATAATGTAAATTTGTATGAAAATAAAGATGCAAAATATCCATAAAACAACGCATTTTTTATGAAAATATATATACCAAAATACACATAAAATATTTAAATTTGTATTACAATAAATATACAAAATGCACATACAATAAGGTAAATTTGTATTGAAATAGATATGCAAAATACACATAAAACAATATAAATTTGTTTCAAAATATATATACGATTACACATAAAATAACGTAGATTTCTATAAAAATATATATACAAAATACACATGAAATGAAGTAAGTACGTATAAGACAATGTATACAAAATACACATAAAATAATGTAAATTCGTATAAAAATAAATAAGCTAAATGCCAATAAAAGAATATTTACTTGTATAAATATAAATATACAAAATACACATAAAATAACGTAAATTTGTATAAAACTATATACAAAAATAAACAATAATAATTAAATTTGTATGAAAATAAATATACAAAGGACACATAAAATAAGCTAAATTTGAATTGAAATAAATATAGAAAATACATAAAATAATGTAAATTTGTATCAAAATATATATTCAAATACACATATATTAAAATTAATATACAAAATGCGTATATAATAAGGTAAATTTGTATTGAAAAATATGCAACATACACGTTTACTCACACAAATTTATATTATTTTATTGGTATTTTGTTCATTCATTTTAATACGAATTACATGATTATATGTGTATTTTGTACATATTTCTTTATACGTATTTACATTATTTAATGTGTATTTTGTTTATATATTTTCATACAAATTTACGTTATTATATGTGAATTTGTATAAATATTTTGATACAAATTTACTTTATTTCATGTATTTTGTATATATATTTCAATTCAAATTTAGCTTATTTTGTGTGTATTTTGTATATATTTTCATACAAATTTAATTACTTCTGTGTATTTTTGTATATAGTTTTATACAAATTTACGTGATTTTATGTGTATTTTGTATATTTATATTTATACAAATACACATTCTTTTATTGGTATTTTGTTAATTTATTTTGATACGAATTTACATTATTTTATGTGTATTTTGTATACATTTTTTTATAAGTATTTACTTCATTTTATGTGAATTTTGTATATATATTTTTATAGAAATCTACGTTATTTTATGTATATTCGTATATATATTTTGAAACAAATTTACATTGTCTTATATGTATTTTGCATATCTATTTCAATACAAATTTACCTTATTATATGTGTTTTTTGTATATTTATTTTAATACAAATTTAATTTTTTGATTTGTATTTTGGTATATATATTTTTATAAATGCGTTATTTTATGGGTATTTTGCTTCTTTATTTTCATACAAATTTACATTATTTTATTAATATTCTGTGTATTTATTTTGATACGATTTTACATTATTCTATTTGTGTTTTGTACATATTTTTTTATACAAATTTACGTTATTTTAAGTGTATTTGTTTATGTATTTTCATTCAAATTTACATTATTTTATGTGTATTTTGTGTATGTATTTCAATACAAATTTACCTAATTTTATGTGTATTTTGTATATTTATTTTCATACAAATTTAAAATATTTTTGTTTATTTTTGTATATAGTTTGATACAAATTTAGGTTATTTTATGTGTATTTTGTATATCTATTTACATACAAATACACATTCTTTTATTGATATTTTGTTTATTTATTTTGACGCGAATTTTATGTGAATTTGTTTTCATTTCATACAAATTTACATTATATAAACATATACACTTAAAATGACGTTAATTTGTATAAAATATATATAAAAAATACACATTAAATAATGAAAATATGTATAAAAAAATATATACAAAACACAAATAGTATAATATAAAATCGTATTAAAATATATACACAGAATATTAATAAAATAATGTACATTTGTATGAAAACTAAGATGCAAAATACCTATAAAATAACGCATTTCTTATAAAATTATATATACCAAAATACACATCAAATATTTAAATTTGTATTAAAATAAATATACAAAATGCACATACAATAAGGTAAATTTGTATTGAAATAGATTTGCAAAAAACATATAAAACAATGTAAATTTGTTTCAAAATATATATACGAATACACATAAAATAACGTAGATTTCTATAAATATATACATACAAAACACAAATAAAATTAAGTAAATACGAATCATAAATGTATACAAAATACACATAAAATAATGTAAATTCGTATAAATATAAATAAACAAAATACCAATAAGAGAATGTGTATTTGTATAAATATAAGTATACAAAATGCACATAAAATAACGTAAATTTGTATAAAACTATATACAAAAATACACAGAAGTAATTAAATTTGCATGAAAAAAGATATACAAAATACACACAAAATAAGCTAAATTTGAATTGAAATATATATACAAAATACATAAAATAAAGTATATTCGTTTCAAAATATTATTAACAAATACACATATAATAACGTAAATTTGTAAAAAAAATATATAAACAAAATACACATTAAGTAATGTAAATACGTATAAAAATTTTTTTACAAAATACACCAATAATCAAGTCATTCGTATCAAAATAAATAAACAAAAAACTAATTAAATAATGTAAATTTGTATGAGAAAACATATACAAAATACACATAAAATAACGTTTTAAGTTTCTATAAAAATATATGTACAAAAATGCACAGAAAATTAGTTTGCATAAAAAAATATATACAAAACACACATTAGATAATGTAAATGAGTATAAAAATATGTATACAAAATACCTATGAAATAATCTAAATTCGTATCGAGTTAAATTAAGAAAATAACAATAAAATAATGTAATTTTGGATGAAAATATATATAGAAAACACACATAAAATAACCTAAATACAAATACAAATATACACATTAAATAATTTAAAATTGAATGAAATAAATATACAAAATAAACATAAAATAAGGTAAATTTGTAATAAAATATATGTAAGAATACACATAAAATAATATAAATTTGTATGTAAATATATATACAAATACACATAAAATAACATGAATTTGTATAAAATGTTTCAAAATATATACGAATACACACAATAAAATAACGTAAATTTTTATGAAAATGTATATATAAAATACACATAAAATAGTTTCAATACGTAGAAAAATATATATACAAAATACACATAAAATGATGTAAATTCGTAAAAAATTAAATACACAAAATTCCTATAAAAGAATGTATATTTGTAGGAAAATATATATACAAAAAACAAATAAAATAACTAGAGTTTGTATAAAAATATATACAAAAATACACAAAAATAATTTAAATTTGTTTGAAAATAGATATGCAAAATACACATAAAGTTAGGCAAATTTGTATTGAAATACATATACAAAACTCACATAAAATAATGTAAATTTGTATGAAAATACATAAACAAATACATATAAAATCACGTAAATTTGGATAAAATATATATATATATATATATATATATATATATATATATATATATATATATATATATATATATATATATATATATATATATATATATATATATATATATATATATATATATATATATATATATATATATATATATATATATATATATATATATATATAAAAAATATACATTTAATATTATAAATATATATAAAAATATTTTATTTTATATATTTTATTGATATTTGCGTTATTTATGTGTATTTTGTATATGTATAGTGATAGAAATTTAGAATATTTTATTGGTATTTTGTCTATTTATTTTGATACGAATTACATGATTATTTGTGTATTTTTTAAATTTTTTTATTCGTATTTACATTATTTAATGTGTATTTTGTTTATATATTTTTATACAAATTTACGTTATTATATGTGTATTTGTATAGGTATTTTGATACAAATTTACATTATTTTATGTATTTTGTATATATATTTCAATTCAAATTTAGCTTATTTGATGTGTATTTTGTATATCTATTTATTTTAATACAAAATCAAATATTTTATGTTTTTTCGTATATATATTTTAAAAAAAAAATGCGTTATTTTATGATTATTTTGCATCTTAATTTTCATACAAATTTACATTATTTTATTAATATTTTCTGTATTTATTTTGATACGATTTTACATTATTTTATTTGTGTTTTGTATATATTTTTTTATACATATTTACATTATTTAATGTTTTTTTTGTATATATATTTGATACAAATTTACGTTATTTTAAGTCTATATGTTTATATATTTTCATTCAAATTTACATTATTTTATGTGTCTTTTGTAAATGTATTTCAATAAATTTACCTATTTTTATGTTTTTGTATATTTATTTTCATACAAGTTTAAATTATTTTGTGTATTTTGTATATAGTTTTATACAAATTTAGGTTATTTTATGTGTTTTTGTATATCTATTTTCATACAAATACATTCTTTTCATGATATTTTGTTTATTTATTTTGACACGAATTAACATTATTTAATGTGTATTTTGTATATATATTTTTATACGTATTTACATTATTTCAAGTGTATTTTGTATATATATTTCTATAGAAATCTGCGTTATTTTATGTGTATTCGTATATATATTTTGAAACAAATTTACATTGTTTTATGTGTATTTTGCATATTTTTTCAATACAAATTTACCTTATTGCATGTCCATTTTGTATATTAATTTTAATACAAATTTGATTAATCTATGTGTATTTTTGTATATGTATTTTTATTAAAATATGCTTTACTTTATGGGTATTTTGCATCTTTATTTTCATACAAATTTACATTATTTTATTGATATTCTGTGTATTTATTTTGATATGTTTTTACATTATTCTATGTGTATTTTGTATATATATTTTATATAAAATGTATTTCTTTTCATTTCATACAAATCTACATTATTTTATGAGTTTTTTGTACATGTATTTAAATACAAATTTAACTAGTTATATGTGTATTTTGTATATCTATTTTGTATGTATATTTTCATAGAAATTTACTCTATTTTATGAGTATTCGTATATATATTTTGATACAAATTTACATTATTAATGTGTATTTTGCATATCTATTTCAATACAAATTTACTTTATTGTACGTGCATTTTGTATATTTATTTTAATACAAATTTAACTATTTTATATGTATTTTTGTATATATATTTTTATGCAAATATGCGTTATTATATGGATATTTTGCATCTTTATTTTCATACAAATTTACATTATTTTATTGATATTCTCTTTATTTATTTTGATACGATTTAACATTATTCTATGTGTTTTTTGAATATAACTTTTTTATACATATTTAAATTATTTAATGTTCATTTTGTATATATATTTTATCCAAATTTACATTATTTTATGTGTATTTGTTTATATATTTTCATTCATATTTATATTATTTTGTGTGTTTTTTGTATATATATTTTCCTACGTATTTAAATTATTTTATGTGTATTTTCTATATACATTTTCATAAAAAAAATTACGTTATTTTATTGTGTGTATAAGTATATATTTTGATACAAATTTTATACAAATTCATGTTATTTAATGTGTATCCGTATATATATTTTCATACAAATTTATATTATTTTATGTGTATTTTTTCATATATTTCATTACAAATTTACCTTATTTTATGTTTATTTTGTATATTTATTTCATTCAATTTTAAATTATTTTATGTGTATATTTGTATTTGTATTTAGGTTATTTTATGTGTATTTTGTATATATATTTTCATCCAAAATTACATTATTTTATTGATATTTCTTAATTTAATTCGATACGAATTTAGATTATTTTATAGGTATTTTGTATACATATTTTTATACTCATTTACATTATCTAATGTGTGTTTTGTATATATGTTTTTTATGCAAATTTATCTAATGTTCATTTTTGTACATATATTTTTATAGAAATTTGCGTTATTTTATGTATATAGTTTTATATAAATTTACGTTATTTTATGTGCATTTTGTATATTTATATTTATACAAATACACATTCTTTTATTGGTATATTGTTTATTTACATTTATACGAATTTACATTATTTTATGTGTATTTTGTTTACATTTTTTTATACGTATTTACTTAATTTTATGTGTATTTTGTATATGTATTTTTATAGAAATCTACGTTATTTTATGTGTATTCGTATATATATTTTGAAACAAATTTACATTATTTTATATGTATTTTCCATATCAATTTCAATACAAATTTACCTTATTGTATGTGCATTTTGTATATTTATTTTAATACAAGTTCAAATATTTTATGTGTATTTTGGTATCAATAATTTTATAAAAAATGCGTTATTTTATAGGTATTTTGCATCTTAATTTTCATTTTATATGTACTTTGTATATATATTTTTATACGCTCTTACATTATTTAATATTTATTTTGAATATAATTTTTTATACAAATTCATGGTATTTTATGTGTATTTGTATATATATTTTCATATAAATTTACATTATTGAATGTGTATTTTGTACATATATTTTATTACAAATCTACCTTATTTTATGTTTATTTTGTATGTGTATTTTGTATATTTTTATTTATCCAAATACACATTCTTTTATTGGTATTTATTTTAATTCGAATTTACATTATTTTATGTGTATTTTGAATACATTTTTTTATACGTATTTACTTAATTTTATGTGTATTTTGTATATATATTTTTATAGAAATCTACGTTTTTTTATTTGTATTCGTATATATATTTTGAAACAAATTTACATTGTTTTATATGTATTTTTGCATATCTCTTTCAATTCAAATTTACCTTATTGTATATGCATTTTGTATATTTATTTCAATACAAATTTAAAAAAATTATGTGTATTTTGGTATATATATTTTTATAAGAAATGCGCTCTTTTATGGGAATTTTGCATCTTTATTTTCATACAAATTTACATTATTTTATTAATATTCGGTGTATTTATTTTGATACGATTTTACATTATTCTATTTGTTTTTTGTATATCCTTTTTTATACATATTTACATTATTTAATGTGTATCTTGCATATATATTTTATACAAATTTATTATCTATTATCTATTTTCATTCAAATACACATTCTTTTCATGATATTTTGTTTATTTATTTTGACACGAATTTACATTATTTGATATGTATTTTGTATATATATTTTTATACGTATTTACATAATTTCATATGTATTTTGTATATATATTTAATAGATATTCAAAAAACACATAATATAACCTAAATTTGTATCAAACTATATACAAAAATACACAAAAATATTTTAAATTTGTATGAAAATAAATATAAAATACACATAAAACTAGGTTAATTTGTATGGAAATACATATACAAAATGCACATAAAATAATGCAAATTTGAATGAAAATACATAAACAAATACACTTAAAATAACGTAAATTTGGATAAAAAAAATATATACAAAACACAAATAGAATAATGTAAAATCGTATCAAAATAAATACACAGAATATTAATAAAATAATGTAAATTTGTATGAAAATAAAGAGGCAAAATACCCGTAAAATAACGCATTTTATTATTTATAAAAATATATATACCAAAATACACATAAAAAAATAAGATTTGTATTAAAATAAATATATAAAAAACACTTACACTAAGGTAAATTTGTATTGAAATAGATACGCAAAATACATATAAAGCAATGTAAATTTGTTTCAAAATATGTATACGAATACACATAAAATAACGTAGATTTCTATAAATATATATATACAAAATACACATAAAATTAAGTAAATACGTATAAAAAAATGTATACAAAATACACATAAAATAATGTAAATTCGTATCAAAATAAATAAACAAAATACCAATAAAAGAATGTGTATTTGTATAAATATAAATATACAAAATACACATAAAATAACGTAAATTTATATAAAACTATATACATAAATACACAGAAGTAATTAAATTTGTATGAAAATATATACAAAATACACACAAAATAAGCTAAATTTGAATTGAAATATATATACAAAATACATGAAATAAAGTAAATTTGTATCAAAATATTTATACAAATACACATATAATAACGTAAATTTGTATGAAAATATATAAACAAAATACACATTAAATAATGAAAATACGTATAAAAAAATGTGTACAAAATACACATATAATCATGTAATTCGTATCAAAATAAATGAACAAAATACCAATAAAATAATATTAATTTGTATGAGTAAATGTGTATGTTGCATATTTTTTCAATACAAATTTACCTTATTATATACGCATTTTGTATATTAATTTTAATACAAATTTAATTATTCGATGTGTATTTTTGTATCTGTATTTTTATAAACATATGCTTTATTTTTTGGGTATTTTGCATCTTTATTTTCATACAATATACATTATTTTATTGATATTCTGCTCATTCATTTTGATACGAATTGGCATTATTCTATGTGTATTTTGTATATATTTTTCATACAAATTTACGTTATTTTATGTGTATTTGTTTATATATTTTGACACAAATTTACAATATTTTATGGCTATTTTGTATATACATTTCAAAAGAAATTTACCTAGTTTTATGTGTATTTTGAATATCTATTTTCATACAAACTCAAATTATTTCTAAGTGTATTTTGGTATATATATTTTTATAAGAAATGCGCTATTTTATGGGAATTTTGCATCTTTATTTTCATACAAATTTACATTATTTTATTAATATGCGGTGTATTTATTTTGATACGAATTTACATTATTCTATTTGTTTTTTGTATACACTTTTTTATACATATTTACATTATTTAATGAGTATCTTGCATATATATTTTATACAAATTTATTATCTATTATCTATTTTTATACAAATACACATTCTTTTCATGATATTTTGTTTATTTATTTTGACACGAATTTACATTATTTGATATGTATTTTGTATATATATTTTTATACGTATTTACATAATTTCATATGTATTTTGTATATATATTTCTATAGAAATCTACTTTATTTTATATGTATTCGTATATATATTTTGAAACAAATTTACATTGTTTTATATGTATTTTTGAATATCTCTTTTAATACAAATTTACCTTACTGTATATGCATTTTGTATATTTATTTCAATGCAAATTTAAATATTTTATGTGTATTTTGGTATATATATTTTTATAAAAAATGCGATAATTTTTGGGAATTTTGCATCTTTATTTTCATACAAATTTACATTATTTTATTGATATTCTGTGTATTTATTTTGATACGATTTTACATTATTCTATTTTTTTTTTGTATATATTTTTTTATACACATTTACACTATTTAATGTAACATTTAATGTAACATATATATTTTATACAAATTTACGTTATTTTAAGTGTATTTGTTTTTATATTTTCATTCAAATTTACATTTATTTTAATTCGAAATTACATTATCTTATGTGTATTTTGTATACATTTTTTATACGTATTTACTTAATTTTATGTGTATTTTGTATATATATTTTTATAGAAATCTACGTTTTTTTATTTGAATTCGTATATATATTTTGAAACAAATTTACTTTGTTTATGTGTAATTTTCCATATCTCTTTCAATACAAATTTACCTTATTGTATGTGCATTTTGTATATTTATTTCAATGCAAATTTAAATATTTTATGTGTATTTTGGTAAATATATTTTTATAAGAAATGCGATAATTTTTAGGAATTTTGCATCTTTATTTTCATACAAATTTACATTATTTTATTGATATTCTGTGTATTTATTTTGATACGATTTTACATTATTCTATTTGCTTTTTGTATATATTTTTTTATACACATTTACACTATTTAATGAGTATCTTGCATATATATTTTATACAAATTTACGTTATTTTAAGTGTATTTGTTTATATATTTTCATTCAAATTTACATTATTTGATATGTATTTTGTATATGTATTTCAATACAAATTTACCTAATTTTATGTGTATTTTGTATATTTCTTTTCAAACGAATTTAAATTATTTTTTTGTATTTTTGTCTATAGTTTTATACAAATTTAGCTTATTTTATGTACGGTTTTACATTATTTAGTGTGTGTTTTGTATATATATATTTATGCAAATTTACTTTATTTTATGTGCATTTTTGTACATATATTTTTATAGAAATTTGCGTTATTTGTATATGTTTTCTTATACAAATTTACATTATTTTATTGATCTTTTGTTTATTTATTTTGATACGAGTTACATGATTATATGTGTATTTTGTACATATTTTTTATACGTATTTACATTACTTAATGTGTATTTTGTTTATATATTTTTAAACAAATCTACGTTATTATATGTATTTGTATAAATATTTTGATACAGATTTACATTATTTTATGTATTTTGTATGTACATTTCAATTCAAATTTAGCTTATTTTAGCTGTATTTTGTATATATATTTTCATACAAATTTAATTACTTATGTGTATTTTTGTATATAGTTTTATACAAATTTACGATATTTTTTGTGTATTTTGTATATTTATATTTATACAAATACACATTCTTTTACTGGTATTTTGTTTATTTATTTTGATACGATTTTTATGTGTATTTTGTATTCATTTTTTTATACGTATTTACTTCATTTTATGTGTATTTTGTATATATATTTTTTTTAATCTACGTTATTTTATGTGTATTCGTATATATATTTTGAAACAAATTAACATTGTTTTATATGTATTTTTGAATATCTCTTTCAATACAAATTTACCTCTCCATATATACCAAAATACACATAAAAAAATTAAATTTGTATTAAAATAAATATTTAAAAAACACATACAATAAGGTAAATTTGTATTGAAATAGATATGCAAAATACATATAAAACAATGTAAATTTGTTTCAAAATATATTAACGAATACACATAAAATAACGTAGATTTCTATAAAAATATATATACAAAATACACATAAAATGAAGTAAATACGTATAAAAAAATGTATGCAAAATACACATAAAATAATGTAAATTCGCATCAAAATAAATATACAAAATACCAATAAAAGAATGTGTATTTGTATAAATATAAATATACAAAATACACATAAAATAACGTAAATTTATATAAAACTATATACAAAAATACACAGAAGTATTTTAATTTGTATGAAAATAGATATACAAAATAAGGTAAATTCGTTTCAAATTCAATAAACAAAATTCAGATTTTATAAAAATAATATAAAATCAGATTATCAGATTTTGTATATCTATTTTCATACAAACTCAAATTATTTCTATGTATTTTTGTATATATTTTAATACAAATTTTAGTTATGTTATGTGTATTTTGTAAATTTATTTTCATTCAAATATATATTATTTTATTGGTGTTTTGTTGATTTATATTGATACGAATTTACATTATTTTATATGTACTTTGTATATATATATATATATATATATATATATATATATATATATATATATATATATATATATATATATATATATATATATATATATATATATATATATATATATATATATATATATATATTTATACGCTTGTACATTATTTAATATTTATTTTGAATATATATTCTTATACAAATTCATGGTATTTTATGTGTATTTTGTATACATTTTTTTATACGTATTTACTTAATTTTATGTGTATTTTGTATATATTTTTATAGAAATCTACATTTTTTTATTTGTATTCGTATATATATTTTGAAACAAATTTACATTGTTTTATATGTATTTTTGCATATCTCTTTCAATACAAATTTACCTTATTGTATGTGCATTTTGTATATTTATTTCAATGCAAATTTAAATATTTTATGTGTATTTTGGTATATATATTTTTATAAGAAATGCGCTATTTTATGGGAATTTTGCATCTTTATTTTCATACAAATTTACATTATTTTATTAATATTCTGTGTATTTATTTTGATACGATGTTACATTATTCTATTTGTTTTTTGTATATACTTTTTTATACATATTTACATTATTTAATGTGTATCTTGCATATATATTTTATACAAATTTATTATCTATTATCTATTTTCATACAAATACACATTCTTTTCATGATATTTTGTTTATTTATTTTGACACGAATTTACATTATTGATATGTATTTTGTATATATATTTTTATACGTATTTACATAATTTCATATGTATTTTGTATATATATTTCTATAGAAATCTACTTTATTTTATGTGTATTCGTATATATATTTTGAAACAAATTTACATTGTTTTATATGTATTTTTGAATATCTCTTTCAATACAAATTTACCTTACTGTATATGCATTTTGTATATTTATTTCAATACAAATTTAAATATTTTATGTGTATTTTGGTAAATATATTTCAATAAAAAATGTGATAATTTTTGGGAATTTTGTATCTTTATTTTCATACAAATTTACATTATTTTATTGATATTCTGTGTATTTATTTTGATACGATTTTACATTATTCTATTTGTTTTTTGCATATATATTTTTTATACACATTTACATTATTTAATGTGTATCTTGCATATATATTTTATACAAATTTACGTTATTTTAAGTGTATTTGTTTATATATTTTCATTCAAATTTACATTATTTGATGTGTATTTTGTATATGTATTTCAATACAAATTTACCTAATTTTATGTGTATTTTGTATATTTCTTTTCAAACAAATTTAAATTATTTTTGTGTATTTTTGTATATAATTTTATACAAATTTAGGTTATTTTATGTACGCATTTACATTATTTAGTGTGTGTTTTGTATATATATTTTTTTGCAAATTTACTTTATTTTATGTGCATTTTTGTACATATATTTTTATAGAAATTTGCGTTATTTGTATATGTTTTCTCATACAAATTTACATTATTTTATTGCTATTTTGTTTATTTATTTTGATACGAATTACATGATTATATGTGTATTTTGTACATATTTTTTATACGTATTTACATTACTTAATGTGTATTTTGTTTATATATTTTTAAACAAATTTACGTTATTATATGTATTTGTATAAATATTTTGATACAGATTTACATTATTTTATGTATTTTGTATGTACATTTCAATTCAAATTTAGCTTATTTTAGCTGTATTTTGTTTATATATTTTCATACAAATTTAATTACTTCTGTGTATTTTTGTATACAGTTTTATACAAATTTACGATATTTTATGTGTATTTTGTATATTTATATTTTTACAAATACACATTTTTTTATACGTATTTAATTGATTTTATGTATATTTTGTATATATATTTTTATAGAAATCTACGTTTTTTTATTTGTATTCGTATATATATTTTGAAACAAATTTACATTGTTTTATATGTATTTTTGCATATCTCTTTCAATACAAATTTTCCTTATTGTATGTGCATTTTGTATATTTATTTCAATACAAATTTAAATATTTTATGTGTATTTTGGTATATTTATTTTTATAAGAAATGCGCTATTTTATGGGAATTTTGCATCTTTATTTTCATACAAATTTACATTGTTTTATTAATATTCGGTGTATTTATTTTGATACGAATTTACATTATTCTATTTGTTTTTTGTATATACTTTTTTATACATATTTACATTATTTAATGAGTATCTTGCATATATATTTTATACAAATTTATTATCTATTATCTATTTTCATACAAATACACATTCTTTTCATGATATTTTGTTTATTTATTTTGACACGAATTTACATTATTTGATATGAATTTTGTATATATATTTTTATACGTATTTACATAATTTCATATGTATTTTGTATATATATTTCTATAAAAATCTACTTTATTTTATGTGTATTCGTATATATATTTTGAAACAAATTTACATTGTTTTATATGTATTTTTGAATATCTCTTTTAATACAAATTTACCTTACTGCATATGCATTTTGTATATTTATTTTAATACAAATTTAAATATTTTATGTGTATTTTGGTATATATATTTTTATAAAAAATGCGATAATTTTTGGGAATTTTGCATCTTTATTTTCATACAAATATACATTATTTTATTGATATTCTGTGTATTTATTTTGATACGATTTTACATTATTCTATTTGTTTTTTGTATATATTTTTTTATACACATTTACACTATTTAATGTGTATCTTGCTTATATATTTTATACAAATTTACGTTATTTTAAGTGTATTTGTTTTTATATTTTCATTCAAATTTACATTTATTTTAATTCGAAAATACATTATTTTATGTGTATTTTGTATACATTTTTTTATACGTATCTACTTAATTTTATGTGTATTTTGTATATATATTTTTATAGAAATCTACGTTTTTTATTTGTATTCGTATATATATTTTGAAACAAATTTACATTGTTTTATATGTATTTTTGCATATCTCTTTCAATACAAATTTACCTTATTGTATGTGCATTTTGTATATTTATTTCAATGCAAATTTAAATATTTTATGTGTATTTTGGTATATATATTTTTACAAGAAATGCGCTATTTGATGGGAATTTTGCATCTTTATTTTCATACAAATTTACATTATTTTATTAATATTCGGTGTATTTATTTTGATACGATTTCACATTATTCAGTTTTTTTTTATATATTTTTTTTAAATATTTACATTATTTAATGTGTATCTTGCATCTTTTATCGTAATTTTGTTTATTTATTTTTATACGAATTTACATTATTTGAGGTGTATTTGATATGTATATTTTTATACTTATTTATATAATTTTATTTGTGTTTTGAATATATATTTTCATAGAAATTTACTCTATTTTAGGGGTATTCGTATATATATTTTGATACAAATTTACATTATTTATGTTTATTTATTTTTTTATTTATTTTGACGCGAATTCACATTATTTAATGTGTATTGTGTATATATATTTTTATACGTATTTACGTCATTTCATGTGTATTTTGTATATATATTTCTATAGAAATACATGTTATTTTATGTGTATTCGTATATATATTTTGAAACAAATATACATTGTTTTATGTGCATTTTGCATATTTTTTCAATATAAATTTACCTTATTGTACGAGCATTTTGTATATTAATTTTAATACAAATTTAATTATTCTATGTGTATTTTTGTATATGTATTTTCATAAAAAAAATGCTTTATTTTATGGGTATTTTGCATCTTTATTTTCATACAAATTTACATTATTTTATTGATATTCTGTGTATTTATTTTGATACGATTTTACATTATTCTATGTATATTTTGTATATATATATATATATATATATATATATATATATATATATATATATATATATATATATATATATATATATATATATATATATATATATATATATATATATATATATATATATATATATATATATATATATATATATATATATATATATATATTTCATAGAAATGAACGTTATTTTATGTGAATTTGTTTTCATTTCATACAAATTTACATTATTTTATGTGTATTTTGTACATGTATTTAAATACAAATTTAACTAATTATATGTGTATTATGTATATCTATTTTCATACAAATTGAAATTAATTTTGTGTATTTTAGTATATATTTTTAATCAAATTTTCGTAATTTTATGTGAATTTTGTATATTTATTTTCCTACAAATATACGTTCTTTTATCGGAATTTTGTTTATTTATTTTGATACGAGTTTTCATTATTTTAGGTGTATTTGATATATATATTTTTATACTTATTTACATAATTTTATATGTATTTTGAATACATATTTTCATAGAAATTTACTCTATTTTATGTGTATTCGTATATATATTTTGATACAAATTTACATTATTTAGGTGTATTTCGCATATCTATTTCAATACAAATTTTCTTTATTGTATGTGCCTTTTGTATATTTATTTTGATGCAAATTTAATTATTTTATGTGTATTTTTGTATATATATTTTTAAACAAATATGCGTTATTATATGGGTATTTTGCATCTTTATTTTCATACAAATTTAAATTATTTTATTGAATGTCTGTTTATTTATTTTGATACGATTTTACGTTATTCTGTGTATTTTGTATATATATTTTTAGACATATTTACATTATTTAAAGTATATTTTGTACATATATTTTATGGAAATTTACGTTATCTTATGTGTATTTGTTTATTTATTTTCATACAAATTTACATTATTTTATGTGTATTTTGTATATGTATTTCATTAAAAATTTGCCTAATTTCATTTGTATTTTGCATATCTATTTTCAAACAAAGTTAAATTATTTTTGTGTATTTTTGTATTATTTTTATACAAATTTTTTTTATTTTATTTGTATTTTGTATATATATTTTCCTACACATATACATTCTTTTAGAGGAAATTTTGTTTATTTATTTTGATACGAATTTATATTATTTTATGTGTATTTTGTATATATATTTTTCTATGTATTTACATTACTTTATGTATATTTTGTATATATATTTTCATAAAAATTTACGTAATTTTATTGTGTGTATCCGTATATATTTTGATAAAAAATTTCATTATTTTATGTGTTTTTTGCATATCTATTTCAATAAAAATCTACCTTATTGTATGTGTATTTTGTATATTTTTTTAATACAAATTTAATTATTTTATGTGTATTTTTGTATATATATTTTTTTAAATATAAGATATTTTATGGGTAATTTGCATCTTTAATTATCTAAATTTTTACATTACGTACATATCTTTTATACGTATTTACACTATTTAATGTGTATTTTGTTTATATATTTTTATACAAATTTACGTTATTATATGTGTATTTGAATATATATTTTGATACAAATTTACATTATTTTATGTATTTTCTACATTTATTTCAATTCAAATTTAGCTTATTTTATGTGTCTTTTGTATATCTATTTTCATACAAATTAAATTATTTTTGTTTATTTTTGTATGTAGTTTTATACAATTTTACGTTAACTTATGTGTATTTTGTATATATATATATATATATATATATATATATATATATATATATATATATATATATATATATATATATATATATATATATATATATATATATATATATATATATATATATATATATATATATATATATATATATATATATATATATATATATATATATATATATATATATATATATATATATATATATATATATATATATATATATATATATATATATATATATATATATATATATATACATTTATTGGCATTTAGTTTATTTATTTTGATACGAATTTACATTATTTTATGTGTATTTTGTATACATTTTCTTATACGTATTTAGTTCATTTTATGTGTATTTTGTATTCGTGTGTATATTTTGAAACAAATTTACATTGTTTTATATGTATTTTGCATATCTATTTCAATACAAATTTACCTTATTGTATGTGCATTTTGTGTATTTATTGTAATACAAATTAAAATATTTTATGTGCATTTTGGTATATATATTTTCATAAAAAATGCGTTGTTTTATGGGTATTTTGCATCTTTATTTTCATACAATTTTACATTATTTTATTAATATTCTGTGTATTTATTTTGATACTATTTTACATTATTCTGTTTGTGTTTTGTATATATTTTTTTTATACATATTTACATTATTTAATGTGTATTTTCTATATATATTTCATACAAATTTTCGTTATTTTAAGTGTATTTGTTTATATATTTTTATTCAAATTTACATTATTTTATGTGTATTTTGTATATGTATTTCAATAGAAATTTACCTAATTTCATGTGTATTTTGTATATATATTTTATATATTTTATAAAAATTTAAATTATTTTTTGTGTATTTTTGTATAGAGTTTTATTCAAATTTACAATATTTTACGTGTATTTTGTATATCTATTTTCATACAAATACACATTCTTTTATTGATATTTTGTTTATTTATTTTGATGCGAATTTACATTATTTAATGTGTATTGTGTATATATATTTTTATACGTATTTACGTCATTTCATGTGTATTTTGTATATATATTTCTATAGAAATATACGTTATTTTATGTGTATTCGTATATATATTTAGAAACAAATATACATTGTTTTATGTGCATTTTGCATATTTTTTCAATACAAATTTACCTTATTGTACGTGCATTTTGTATATTAATTTTAATACAAATTTAGCTATTCTATGTGTTTTTTTGTATATGTATTTTTATAAAAATATGCTTTATTTTATGGGTATTTGGCATCTTTATTTTCATACAAAATTACTTTATTTTATTGATATTCTGTGTATTTATTTTGATACGATTTTATATTAATCTATGTATATTTTGTATATCTATTTTATACCAATGTACGTTATTTTATGTGAATTTGTTTTCATTTCATACAAATTTACATTATTTTATGTGAATTTTGTACATGTATTTAAATACAAATTTAACTAATTATATGTGTATTTTGTATATCTATTTTCATACAAATTGAAATTAATTTTGTGTATTTTTGTATATATTTTTATTCAAATTTTCCTAATTTTATGTGTATTTTGTATATTTATTTTCCTACAAATATACGTTCTTTTATCGGAATTTTATTCATTTATTTTGATACGAATTTTCATTTTTTTAGGTGTATTTGATATATTTATATTTTTATACTTATTTTCATAATTTTATATGTATTTTGAATATATATTTTCATAGAAATCTACTCTATATGTATATGTATAGAAAATACACATGAAATAATCTAAATTCGTATCGAAATAAATGAACAAAATACCGATAAAATAATGTAATTTTGAATGAAAATATATATAGAAAATACACATAAAATAACGTAAATACAAATAAATATATACACATAAAATGATTTGAATTTGAATGAAAATAGATATAAAAATAAACTTAAAATAAGGCAAATTTATAATGAAATATATATACAAAATACACATAAAATAATGTAGATTTGTTTCAAAATATATATACGAATACACATAAAATAACGTAGATTTCTATAGAAATATATATACAAAATATACATGAAATGTTGTAAATGCGTATAAAAATACATTAAATAATGTAAATTCGTGTCAAAATAATTAATTAAAATATCAATAAAAGAATGTGTATTTGTATGAAAATACATATACAAAATACACATAAAATAACGTAAATTTGTATAAAACTATTTATAAAAATACACAAAAATAAGTTAAATGTGTATGAAAATAAATATACAAAATACACATAAAATTAGGTAAATTTGTAAAGAAATACATATACAAAATACACATAAAATAATGTAAATTTGAATGAAAATATATAAACAAATACACTTAAATTAACATAAATTTGTATAAAATATATATAGAAAATACTCATTAAATAAACAAAATACCAATAAAAGAATGTGTATTTGGATAAATATAAATATACAAAATACACATACAAAATAAACATAAAATAAGGTAGATTTGTAATAAAATATATGTACAAAATACACATACAATAATGTAAATTTATATAAAAATATATATACAAATACACATAAAATACCATGAATTTGTATAAAAAATTATATTCAAAATAAATATTAAATAATGTAAGAGCGTATAAAAATATATATACAAAGTACATATAAAATGAAAATTAAGATGCAAAATACCTATAAAATAACGCATTTTTTTAAAATTATTGATACCAAAATACACATAAAATATTTGAACTTGTATTAAAATAAATATACAAAATGCACATACAATAAGTTAAATTTGTATTGAAATAGATATGGAAAATACATATAAAATAATGTAAATTTGTTTCAAAATATATATACGAATACACATAAAATAACGTAGATTTCTATAAAAATACATATACGAAATACACATAAAATTAAGTAAATACGTATAAAAAAATGTATACAAAATACACATAAAATAATGTAAATTCGTATAAATGTAAATAAACAATATACCAATAAAAGAATGTGTATTTGTATAAATCTAAATATACAAAATGCACATAAAATAACGTAAATTTATATAAAATATATACATAAAATAACGCAAATTTCTATAAAAATATATGTACAAAAATGAACATTAGATAAATTTCCATAAAAATATATATACAAAACACACATTAGATAATGTAAATGAGTATAAAAATATGTATACAAAATACCAATGAAATAATCTAAATTCGTATCGAATTAAATTAAGAAATACCAATAAAATAATGTAATTTTTGATGAAAATATATATACAAAATACAAATAAAATAACCTAAATACAAATATACACATAAAATAATTTAAAATTGAATGAAATAAATATACAAAATAAACATAAAATAAGGTAAATTTGTAATTAAATATATATGAAAAAATACACATAAAATAATATAATTTTGTATGAAAATATATATACCAATACACATTAAATAACATGAATTTGTATAAAATTTGTATCAAAATATATACTTATACACACAATAAAATAACGTAAATTTTTTATGAAAATGTATATACAAAATACACATAAAATAATTTAAATACGTAGAAAAATATATATACAAAAAACACATAAAATAGTGTAAATATGTATGAAAATATATAAACAAATACACATAAAATAATGTAAATTTGGATAAAAAATATATACAAAATAACATTAAATAATGTAAAAATATAAATAAAAAAATATATGCAAAAAACACATAGAATAATGTTAAATCGTATCAAAATAAATAAAGAGAATATCAATAAAATAATGTAAATTTGTATGAAAATAAACATGCAAAATATCCATATAATAACGCATATTTGCATAAAAATATATATACAAAAATACATATAAAATAGTTAAATTTGTATTAAAATAAATATACAAAATGCACGTACAATAAAGTAAATTTGTATTGAAATAGATATGCAAAATACACATTAATAATGTAAATTTGTATCAAAATATATATACGAATACTCATAAAATAGAGTAAATTTCTATGAAAATATACATACAAAATAGATATACAAAATACACATATAACTAGTTAAATTTGTATTTAAATACATGTTCAAAAAACACATAAAATAATGTAGATTTGTATGAAATGAAAACAAATACATTTTATATAAAATATATATACAAAATACACATAGAATAATGTAAAATCATATCAAAATAAATACACAGAATATCAATAAGATAATGTAAATTTGTATGAAAATAAAGATGCAAAATACCCATAAAATAAAGCATATTTTTATAAAAATACACATACAAAAATACACATAGATTAATCAAATTTGTATTAAAATTAATATACAAAATGCACATACAATAAGGTAAATTTGTATTAAAAAAATATGCAAAATACACATTAAACAATGTAAATTTGTTTCAAAATATAAATAAAAATAAAATAAAATAACCTAAATTTGTATAAAACTATATACAAAAATACACAAAAATAATTTAAACTTGTATGAAAATAAATATACAAAAACATATAAAATTAGGTAAATTTGTATTGAAATACATATACAAAATACACATAAAATAATGTAAATTTGAATGAAAATATATAAATATATAGACTTAAAATATCGTAAATTTGTATGAAATATATATACAAAAAACACATTAAATAATGTAAATATGTTAAAAAAAATATATACAAAACACAAATAAAATAATGTGAAATCGTATCAAAATAAATACAGAAAATATTAATAAAATAATGTAAATTTGTATGAAAATTAAGATGCAAAATACCCATAAAATAATGCATTTTTTATAAAAATATATATACGAAAAAACATAAAATATTTGATTTTGTATTAAAATAAATAGATATACAAAATACTCATAAAATAAGCTAAATTTGAATTGAAATATATATACAAAATACATAAAATAGTGTAAATTTGTATCAAAATACTTATACAAATACACATATAATAACGTAAATTTGTATAAAAATATATAAACAAAATACACATTAAATAATGTAAATAAGTATAAAAAAATGTACAAAATACACAAATAAATAGACAAAATACCAATAAAATATCAATAAAATATATATAATATAATATATTTTTATACATATTTAAAATATTTAATGTATATTTTGTATATATACGTTATTTTATATGTATTGTATATATTTTCATACAAATTTGCCTAACTTTATGTGTATTTTGCATATTTATTTTCAGACAAATTTAAATTATTTTTGTGTATTTTTGTATATATTTTTATACAAATTTTAGTTATTCTATTTATTTTTTGTATATATATTTTCCTACAAATATACATTCTTTTATTGGATTTTTGTGTATTTAATTTTTTTACGAATTTACATTATTTTATGTGTATTTTGTATATATATTTTTCTACGTATTTAAATTATTTTATGTGTATTTTATATATACATTTTCATAAAAAATTACGTTATTTTATTGTGTGTATTCGTATATATTTTGAAACAAATTTATACAAATTCATGTTATTTTATGTGTATTTGTATATATATTTTCATACAAATTTATATTATTTTATGTGTATTCATACATATATTTTATTACAAATTTACCTTATTTTATGTTTATTTTGTATATTTATTTCATTTAATATAATCAAATTTAAATTTATTGTATATGCATTTTGTATATTAATTTTAATACAAATTTAATTATTCTATGTGTATTTTTCTATTTGTATTTTTATCAAAATATGCTTTATTTTATGGGTATTTTGCATCTTTATTTTCATACAAATTTACGTTATTTTATTGATATTCTGCTCATTTATTTTGATACGATTTGACATTATTCTATGTGTATTTTGTATATATTTTTCATACAAATTTACGTTATTTTATGTGTATTTGTTTATATATTTTGACACAAATTTACAATATTTTATGGGTATTTTGTATATATATTTCAAAGAAATTTACCTAGTTTTATGTGTATTTTGTATATCTATTTTCATTCAAACTCAAATTATTTTTATGTATTTTTGTACATATTTCAATACAAATTTTAGTTAGGTTATGTGTATTTTGTAAATCTATTTTCATTCAAATATATATTATTTTATTGGTATTTTGTTGATTTATATTGATACGATTTTACATTATTTTATATGTACTTTGTATATATGTTTTTATACGCATTTACATTATTTAATATTTATTTTGAGTATATAATTTTATACAAATTCATGGTATTTTATGAGTATTTGTATATATATTTTCATATAAATTTACATTATTTTATGTGTATTTTGTACATATATTTCATTACAAATTTACCTTATTTTATGTTTATTTTGTATGTGTATTTTGTACATTTATATTTATACAAATACACATTCTTTTATTGGTATTTTGTTTATTTATTTTGTTTCGAATTTACATTATTTTATGTGTATTTTGTTTACATTTTTTTATACGTATTTACTTAATTTTATGTGTATTTTGTATATATATTTTTATAGATATCCACGTTATTTTATGTGTATTCGTACATATATTTTGAAACAAATTTACATTGTTTTATATGTACAATAAGGTAAATTTGTATTGAAATAGATATGCAAAATACAAATAAAGCAATGTAAATTTGTTTCAAAATATGTATACGAATACACCTAAAATAACGTAGATTTCTATAAAAATATATATACAAAATACACATAAAATGAAGTAAATACGTATAAAAAATGTATACAAAATACACATAAAATAATGTAAATTCGTATCAAGATAAATAAACAAAATACCAATAAAAGAATGTGTATTTGTATAAATATAAATATACAAAATACACATAAAATAACGTAAATTTATATAAAACTATGTACAAAAATACACAGAAGCAATTAAATTTCTATGAAAATATATACAAAACACACAGAAAATAAGCTAAATTTGAAATGAAATATATATACAAAATACATGAAATAAAGTAAATTGGTATCAAAATATTTAAACAAATACACATATAATAACGTAAATTTGTATGAAAATATATAAACAAAATACACATTAAATAATGTAAATACGTATAAAAAAATGTGTACAAAATACACATATAATCATGTAATTCGATTTAAAATAAATAAACAAAATACCAATAAAAGAATGTGTATTTGGATAAATATAAATATACAAAATACACATACAAAATAAACATAAAATAAAGTAAATTTATAATGAAATATATGTACAAAATACACATAAAATAATGTAAATTTATATGAAAATATATATACAAATACACATAAAATACCATAAATTTGGATAAAATTATATATTCAAAATAAATATTAAATAATGTAAATGCGTATAAAAATATATATAAAAAGTACATATAAAATAATGTAAATTCGTATCAATATAAATCAACAAAATACCAATAAAATAATATATATTTGAATGAAAATGGATTTACAAAATACACATAACATAACTAAAATTTGTATTGAAATATATACAAAAATACATAAAAATAATTTGAGTTTGTATGAAAATAGATATTCAAAATACACATAAAACTAGAAAAATTTCTTTTGAAATATATATACAAAATACCCATAATATATTGTAAATTTGTGTCAAAATATATAAACAAATACACATAAAATAACGTAAATTTGTATGAAAAATATTTACAAAATACACATAGAATAATGTCAGATCGTATCAAAATGAATGAGCAGAATATCAATAAAATAACGTAAATTTTTATGAAAATAAAGATGCAAAAAACCCATAAAATAAAGCATATTTTTATAAAAATACATATACAAAAATACACATGGAATAATTAAATTTGTTTTAAAATTAATATACAAAATGCATATACAATAAGGTAAATTTGTATTGAAAAAATATGCAAAATATACATAAAAGTTTAAATTTGTTTAAAAATCTATATACGAATACACATAATATAACGTAGATTTCTATAGAAATATATATACAAAATACACATGAAATGATGTAAATACGTATAAAAATATATATACAAAATACACATTAAATAATTTAAATTCTCGTCAAAATAAATAAACAAAATATCAATAAAAGAATGTGTATTTGTATGAAAATAGATATACAAAATACTCATAAAATAACCTAAGTTTGTATAAAACTATATACAAAAATACAAAAAAATCATTTAAATTTGTATGAAAATAAATATACAAAATACACACAAAATTAGGTAAATTTGTATTGAAATACATATACAAAATACACATAAAATAATGGAAGTTTGAATGAAAATATATAAACATATACACTTAAAATAACGTAAATTTGTATCAAATATATATACAAAATACTAATTAAATAATGTAAATATGTATAAAAAAATATATTCAAAACACAAATAGAATAATGCAAAATCGTGTCAAAATAAATACACAGAATATTAATAAAATAATGTAAATTTGAATGAAAATAAAGATGCAAAATAGCCATAAAATAACGCATTTTTTTATAAATATATATATACCAAAATACACATAAAATATTAAAATTTGTATTAAAATAAATATAAAAAATGTATATTTGTTTCAAAATATATATACGAATACACATAAAATAACGTTGATTTATATAAAAATATATACAAAATACACATAAAATGAAGTATTTGATATATATATTTTATACTTATTTACATAATTTTATATGTATTTTGAATATATATTTTCATAGAAATTTACTCTATATGTATATGTATAGAAAATACACATGAAATACTTTAAATTCGTATCGAAATAAATTAACAATATACCGATAAAATACTGTAATTTTAAATGAAAATATATATAGAAAATACACATAAAATAACTTAAATACAAATAAATATATACACATAAAATGATTTGAATTTGAATGAAAATAGATATAAAAATAAACCTAAAATAAGGCAAATTTATAATGAAATATATATACAAAATACACATAAAATAATGTAGATTTGTTTCAAAATATATATACGAATACACATAAAATAACGTAGATTTCTATAGAAATATATATACAAAATACACATGAAATGTTGTAAATACGTATAAAAATATATATACAAAATACACATTAAATAATGTAAATTCGTGTCAAAATAAATAATTAAAATATCAATAAAAGAATGTGTATTTGTATGAAAATACATATACAAAATACTCATGAAATAACGTAAATTTGTATAAAACTATATATAAAAATACACAAACACAAGTTAAATTTGTATGAAAATAAATATACAAAATACACATAAAATTAGGTAAATTTGTAAAGAAATACATATACAAAATACACATAAAATAATGTAAATTTGAATGAAAATATATAAACAAATACACTTAAATTAACATAAATTTGTATAAAATATATATAAAAAATACTCATTAAATAATGTAAATATGTATATAAAATATATATACAAACCACAAATAGAATAATGTAAAATCGTATTAAAATAAATACACAGAATGTAAATAAAATAATGTAAATTTGTATGAAAATAAAGATGCAAAATACCCATAAAATAACGCATTTTTTATAAATAAACAAAATACACATGAAAGGATGTAAATACGTATAAAAATATATATACAAAATACACATGAAAGGATGTAAATACGTATAAAGATATATATACAAAATACACATTAAATAATGTAAAATCACGTCAAAATAAATAAACAAAATGTCAATAAAAGAATGTGTATTTGTATGAAAATAAATATACAAAATACACAAAAGATAACATAAATTTGTATAAAACTATATACAAAAATACACAAAAATAATTTAAATTTGTATGAAAATAAATATACAAAATACACATAAAATTAGGTAAATTTGTATTGAAATACATATACAAAATACACATAAAATACTGTAAATTTGAATGAAAATACATAAACAAATACACTTAAAATAACGTAAATTTGTATAAAAAAATATATACAAAACACAAATAGAATAATGTAAAATCGTATCAAAATAAATACACAGAATATTAATAAAATAATGTAAATTTGTATGAAAATTAAAGAAGCAAAATACCCATAAAATATATTTACAAAAATACACAAAAAAAGTTATTTGTATTAAAATAAATATACAAAATTCACATACAATAAGGTAAATCTGTATTGAAATAGATATGCAAAATACATCTAAAACAATGTAAATTTGTTTCAAAATATATATACGAACACACATAAAATAACGTAGATTTGTATAAAAATATATACAAAATACACGTAAAATGAAGTAAATACGTATAAAAAAATGTATACAAAATACACATAAAATAAAGTAAATTCGTATCAAAATAAATAAACAAAACACCAATAAAAGAATGTGTATTTGTATAAATATAAATATACAAAATACACATAAAATAACGTAAATTTGTATAAAACTATATACAAAAATAAACAGAAGTAATTAAATTCGTTTGAAAATAGATTTACAAAATACAGATAAAATAAGCTAAATTTGAATTGAAATGTATATACAAAATACATAAAATAATGTAAATTTGTTTCAAAATATTTATAAAAATACATATAATAACGTAAATTTGTTTTAAAATATATAAACAAAATACACATTAAGTAATGTAAATACGTATAAAAAATATGTACAAAATACACATATAATCATATAATTCGTATCAAACTAAATAAACAAAATAGCAATAAAATAATGTAAATTTGTATGAGAAAACATATACAAATACATATAAAATAACGCTAATTTCTATAAAAATATATGTCCAAAAATGAACGTAAAATAAATTAACTTTAGATAAAAATATATATACAAAACACACATTAAATAATGTAAATGCGTACATAAAATAACCTAAATTTGTATAAAACTATATACAAAATTACACAAAAATAATTTAAATTTGTATGAAAAGAAATATACAAAATACACATAAAATTAGGTTAATTTATATTGAAATACATATACAAAATACATATAAAATAATGTAAATTTGAAAGAAAATATATAAACAAATACACATATAATAACGTAAATTTGTATGAAATATATATACAAAATACACATTAAATAATGTAAATATGTATAAAAAATATATACAAAACACAAATAGAATAATGTAAAATCGTATCAAAATATATACACAGAATATTAATAAAATAATGTAAATTTGTATGAAAATTAAGATGCAAAATACCTATAAAATAACGCATTTTTTTATAAAATTATTGATACCAAAATACACATAAAATATTTGAATTTGTATCAAAATAAATATACAAAATGCACATACAATAAGGTAAATTTGTATTGAAATAGATATGCAAAATACATATAAAATAATGTAAAATTGTTTCAAAATATATATGCGAATACACATAAAATAACGTAGATTTCTATAAAAATACATATACAAAATACACATAAAATTAAGTAAATACGTATAAAAAAATGTATACAAAATACACATAAAATAATGTAAATTCGTATAAATATAAATAAACAATATAGCAATAAAAGAATGTGTATTTGTATAAATATAAATATACAAAATGCACATAAAATAACGTTAATTTATATAAAACTATATACATAAAAAAACGCAAATTTATATAAAAATATATGTACAAAAATGAACATAAAATAAATTTCCATAAAAATATATATACAAAACACACATTAGATAATGTAAATGAGTATAAAAATATGTATACAAAATACCTATGAAATAATCTAAATTCGTATCGAGTTAAATTAAGAAAATACCAATATAATAATGTAATTTTGGATGAAAATATATATACAAAATACACATAAAATAACTTAAATATAAATACAAATATACACATAAAATAATTTAAAATTGAATGAAATAAATATACAAAATAAACATAAAATAAGGTAAATTTGTAATGAAATATATGAAAAAATACACATAAAATAATATAAATTTGTATGAAAATATATATACAAATACACATTAAATAACATGAATTTGTATAAAATTTGTATCAAAATATATACGAATACACACAATAAAATAACGTAATGTATACAAAATACACATAGAATAATGTTAAATCGTATGAAAATAAATAAAGAGAATATCAATAAAATAATGTAAATTTGTATGAAAAAAAACTGCAAAATATCCATATAATAACGCATATTTGCATAAAAATATATATACCAAAATACATATAAAATAATTAAATTTGTATTAAAATAAATACACAAAATGCACGTACAATTAAGAAAATTTGTATTGGAATAGATATGCAAAATACACATCAATAATGTAAATTTGTATCAAAATATATATACGAATACTCATAAAATAGAGAAAATTTCTATGAAAATATACATACAAAATAGATATACAAAATACACATATAACTAGTTAAATTTGTATTTAAATACATGTACAAAAACACATAAAATAATGTAGATTTGTATGAAATGAAAACAAATACATTTTATATAAAATATATATACAAAATACACATAGAATAATGTAAAATCATACCAAATAAATACACAGAATATCAATAAAATAATGTAAATTTGTATGAAAATAAAGATGCAAAATACCCATAAAATAAAGCATATTTTTATAAAAAATACATACACAAAAATACACATAGATTAATCAAATTTGTATTAAAATTAATATACAAAATGCACATACAATAATGTAAATTTGTATTGAAAAAATATGCAAAATACACATAAAACAATGTAAATTTGTTTCAAAATATATATACGAATACACATAAAATAACGTAGATTTCTATAGAAATATATATACAAAATACACTTGAAATAATGTAAATACGTATAAAAATATATATACAAAATACACATTAAATAATGTTAATTCGTGTCAAATAAATTAAAAAAATATCATGAAAAGAATGTGTACTTGTATGAAAATAGATATACAAAATACTTATAAAATAACCTAAATTTGTATAAAACTATACACAAAAATAAACAAAAATAATTTAAACTTGTATGAAAATAAATATACAAAAAACATATAAAAATAGGAAAATTTGTATTGAGATACATATACAAAATACACATAAAATAATGTAAATTTGAATGAAAATATATAAACATATAGACTTAAAATAACGTAAATTTGTATCAAATATATATACAAAAAACACTTTAAATAATGTAAATATGTATAAAAAAATATATACAAAACACAAATGAAATAATGTAAAATCTTATCAAAATAAATACAGAAAATATTAATAAAATAATGTAAATTTGTATGAAAATTAAGATTCAAAATACCCATGTCATGTGTATTCGTATATATATTTTGAAACAAATTTACATTGTTTATATGTATTTTGCATATCTATTTTTGTGTATTCTGTATTTATTTTCGTTATACATAGAATAATGTAAAATCGTATCAAAATAAGTACACAGAATATCAATAAAATAGTTTAAATTTGTATGAAAACAAAGATGCAAAATACCCATAAGATAAAGCATATTTTTTTTTAAAAATACATATACAAAAATACACATAGAATAATTAAATTTATATTAAAATTAATACACAAAATGCACACATACAATAAGGTAAATTTGTATTGAAAAAAAAAAGCAAAATACAAATAAAACATTGTAAATTTGTTTCAAAATATATATACGAATACACATAAAATAACGTAGATTTCTATAGAAATATATATACAAAATACACATGAAATTATGTAAATACGTATAAAAATATATATATAAAATACAAATTAAGTAATGTAAATTCGTGTCAAAATAAATAAACAAAATATCATGAAAAGAATGTGTATTTGTATGAAAATAAATAATAGATAATAAATTTGTATGAAATATATATGCAAGATATACATTAAATAATGTAAATATGTATAAAAAAATATATACAAAAAACAAATAGAATAATGTAAGATCGTATCAAAAAAAATTCACCGAATATTAATAAAATAATGTAAATTTGTATGAAAATAAAGATGCAAAATTCCCATCAAATAGCGCATTTCTAATAAAAATATATATACCAAAATACACATAAAATATTTAAATTTGTATTGAAATAAATGTACAAAATGCACATACAATAAGGTAAACTTCTATTGAAACAGATATGCAAAAATACATATAAAACAAAGTAAATTTGTTTCAAAATATATATACGAATACATATAAAATAACGTAGATCTCTATAAAAATTTATATACAAAATACACATAAAATTAGGTAAATACGTAAAAAAAAATGTAAACAAAATACACATAAAATAATATAAATTCGAAACAAAATAAATAAACAAAATACCAATAAAAGAATGTGTATTTTTATAAATATAAATGTACAAAATACGCATACAAAATAAACATAAAATAAGGTAAATTTGTAATAAAATATAAACAAAATATACATAAAATTATGTAAATTTATATGAAAATATATATACAAATACACATAAAATACCATGAATTTGTATAAAATTATATATTCAAAATAAATATTAAATAATGTAAATGCGTATAAAAATATATATAAAAAGTACATATAAAATAATGTAAATTCGTATCAATATAAATCAACAAAATACCAATAAAATAATATATATTTGATTGAAAATAGATTTACAAAATACACATAACATAACTAAAATTTGTATTGAAATATATACAAAAATACAAAAAAATAATTTGAGTTTGTATGAAAATAGATATTCAAAATACACATAAAAATAAGTATATTTCTTTTGAAATATATATACAAAATACCCATAAAATATTGTAAATTTGTGTCAGAATATATAAACAAATACACATAAAATAACGTAAATTTGTTTGAAAAATATATACAAAAAACACATAGAATAATGTCAAATCGTATCAAAATGAATGAGCAGAATATCAATAAAATAACGTAAATTTGTATGAAAATAAAGATGCAAAATACCCATAAAATAAAGCATATTTTTATAAAAATACATATACAAAAATACACATAGAATAATTAAATTTGTATTAAAATTAATATACAAAATGTATATACAATAAGGTAAATTTGTATTGAAAAAATATGCAAAATACACATAAAAGTTTAAATTTGTTTAAAAATCGATATACGAATACACATAATATAACGTAGATTTCTATAGAAATATATATACAAAATACACATGAAATGATGTAAATACGTATAAAAATATATATACAAAATACACATTAAATAATTTAAATTCTCGTCAAAATAAATAAACACAATATCAATAAAAGAATGTGTATTTGTATGAAAATAGATATACAAAATACTCATAAAATAACCTAAGTTTGTATAAAACTATATACAAAAATACACAAAAATAATTTAAATTTGTAAGAAAATAAATATACAAAATACACATAAAATTATTTTGTATATCTATTTTATACAAATGTACGTTATTTTATGTGAATTTGTTTTCATTTCATACAAATTTACATTATTTTATGTGTATTTTGTACATGTATTTAAATACAAATTTAACTAGTTATATATTTTTATAAAAATACATATACAAAAATACACATAGATTAATCAAATTTGTATTAAAATTAATATAGAAAATACATATACAATAAAGTAAATTTGTTTTGAAAAAATATGCAAAATACACATAAAACAATGTAAATTTGTTTCAAAATATATATTCGAATACACATAAAATAACGCAGATTTCTATAGAAATTTATATACAAAATACACTTGAAATAATGTAAATACTTATAAAAAAATATATACAAAATACACATTAAATAATGTTAATTCGTGTCAAAATAAATAAACAAAATATCATGAAAAGAATGTGTATTTGTATGAAAATAGATATACAAAATACACATAAAATAACCTAAATTTGTATAAAACTATAAACAAAAATACACAAAAATAATTTAAACTTGTATGAAAATAAATATACAAAAAACATAAAATAAGGTAAATTTGTATTTAAATACATATACAAAATACACATAAAACAATGTAAATTTGAATGAGAATATATAAACATATAGACTTAAAATAACGTAAATTTGTATCAAATATATATACAAAAAACACATTATATAATGTAAATATGTATAAAAAAAATATATACAAAACACAAATAAAATAATGTAAAATCGTATCAAAATAAATACAGAAAATATTAATAAAATAATGTAAATTTGTATGAAAATTAAGATGCAAAATACCCATAAAATAACGCATTTTTTTAAAAAATATATATACGAAAAAACATAAAATATTTGATTTTGTATTAAAATAAATAGATATACAAAATACACATAAAATAAGCTAAATTTGAATTGAAATATATATACAAAATACATAAAATAATGTAAATTTGTATCAAAATACCTATACAAATACACATATAATAACGTAAATTTGTATAAAAATATTTAAACAAAATACACATTAAATAATGTAAATACGTATAAAAAAATGTAAAAAATACACAAATAATCATGTAATTCGTATCAAAATAAATAGTCAAAATACCAATAAAATAATGTAAATTTCTATGAGAAAACATATACAAAATACACATAAATAACGCAAATATCAATAAAAATATATATAATATAATATATTTTTATACATATTGAACATATTTAATGTATATTTTGTGTGTATATATATATATATATATATATATATATATATATATATATATATATATATATATATATATATATATATATATATATATATATATATATATATATATATATATATATATATATATATATATATATATATATATATATATATATATATATATATATATATATATATATATATATATATATATATATATATATATATATATATATATATATATATATATATATATATATATATATGTATTTCATTACAAATTTGCCTAACTTTATGTATTTTGCATATCTATTTTCAAACAAATTTAAATTATTTTTGTGTATTTTGTATATATTTTATACAAATTCTAGTTATTTTATTAGTTTTTGTATTTATATTTTCCTACAAATATACATTCTTTTATTGAATTTTGTATTTAATTTTTACGAATTTACATTATTTTATGTGTATTTTGTATATATATTTTTCTACGTATTTAAACTATTTTATGTGTATTTTATATATACATTTTCATAAAAATTTACGCTATTTTATTGTGTGTATTCGTATATATTTTGAAACATTTCATACAAATTCATGTTATTTTATGTGTATTTGTATATATATTTTCATACAAATTTATATTATTTTATGTGTATTCTTACATATATTTTATTACAAATTTACCTTATTTTATGTTTATTTTGTATATTTATTTCATTCAATTTTAAATTATTTAATGTGTATATTTGTATTTGTATTTAGGTTATTTTATGTGTGTTTTCTATATATTTTCATCCAAAATTACATTATTTTATTGTTATTTTCTTAATTTAACTCGATACGAATTTAGATTATTTCATAGGTATTTTGTATACATATTTTTATACTCATTTACATTGTCTAATGTGTGTTTTGTATATATTTTTTTATGCAAACTAATTTTATGTGCATTTCTGTACATATATTTTTCTAGAAACAATAGACGTTATTTTATGTGTATTTTGTATATGTTTTCTCATACAAATTTACATTATTTAATTAGTTTTTTGTTTATTTATTTTGATACGAATGACTTGATTATTGGTGTATTTTGTGAAAAAAAATTTATACGTATTTATATTACTTAATGTGTATTTTGTTTATATATTTTTTTTACAAATTTACGTTATTATATGTGTATTTGTTAAAAATATTTTGAAACGAATTTACTTTATTTTATGTATTTTGTATATATATTTCAATTCAAATTTAACTTATTTTGTGTGTATTTTGTATATCTATTTTCATGCAAATTTAATTACTTCTGTGTATTTTTGTATATAGTTTTATACAAATTTACGTTATTTTATGTGCATTTTGTATATTTATATTTATACAAATACACATTCTCTTATTGGTATTTTGTTTATTTATATTTATACGAATTTATATTATTTTATGTGTATTTTGTATACATTTTTGATTCGTATTTACTTAATTTTATTTGTATTTTGTATATATATATATATATATATATATATATATATATATATATATATATATATATCTATATATATATATATATATATATATATATATATATATATATATATATATATATATATATATATATATATATATATATATATATATATATTATGTGTATTCGTATACATATTTTGAAACAAATTTACATTGTTTTATATGTTTTTTGCATATCTATTTCAATACAAATTTACCTTATTGTATGTGCATTTTGTATATTTATTTTAATACAAATTCAAATATTTTATGTGTATTTTGGTATATATAATTTTATAAAAAATGCGTTATTTTATAGGTATTTTGCATCTTAGTTTTCATACAAATGTACATTATTTTATTATTATTCTGTGTATATATTTTGATACGATTTTATATTATACTATTTGTGTTTTGTATATATTTTTTTATACATTTTTTCATTATTTAATGTGTATTTTTTATATATATTTTATACAAATTAACGTCATTTTAAGTGTATTTGTTTATATAATTTCATTCAAATTTACATTATTTTAAATGTATTTTGTATATGTATTTCAATACAAATTTACCTAATTTTACGTGTATTTTGTATATTTATTTTCATACAAATTTAAATTATTTTTGTGTTTTTTTGTATATACATATTGAGTAAATTTCTATGAAAATATATATTCAAAATACATATAAAATTATGTAAATAAGTATAAAAATATATATATCAAACACACCTAAAAAATGAAAATTCGTATCAAAATAAATAAACAAAATTCCGATAAAAGAACGTATATTTGTAGGAAAATAAATATACAAAATACACATAAAATTACGAAAATTTGAATAAAATTATATACAAAAAACAAAAAAAATTATATTTCAATTTATATGAAAATAGATATACAAAATACACATATAATTAGTTAAATTTGTATTTAAATACATGTACAAAATACACATAATATAATGTAAATTTGTATGAAATGAAAACAAATTCACATAAAATAACGTACATTTGTATAAAATAGATATACAAAATATACATAGAATAATGTAAAATCGTATCAAAATAAATACACAGAATATCAATAAAATAATGTAATTTTGTATGAAAATAAAGATGCAAAAAACCCATAAAATAAAGCATATTTTTTTTAAAATACATATACAAGAATACACATAGAATAATTAAATTTGTATTAAAATTAATATACAAAATGCACGTACAATAAGGGAAATTTGTATTGAAAAAATATACAAAATGCACATAAAACAATGTATATTTGTTTCAAAATATATATACCAATAGACATAAAATAACGTATATTTCTATAGAAATATATATAAAAAATACACATGAAATGACGTAAATACGTCCAAAAATATATATACACAATACACATTAAATAATATAAATTCGCATCAAAATAAATAAACAAAATATCAATAAAAGAATGTGTATTTGTATGAAAATAGATATACAAAATACACATAAAATATTGTAAATTTGTATAAAACTCTATTAAAAAAATACACAAAAATAATTTAAATTTGTATAAAAATATATATACAAAATACACATAAAACTAGTTAAATTTCTATTGAAATACATATACAAAATACACAAAAAATAATGTAAATTTAAATGAAAATATATAAACAAATACACTTAAAATATCGTAAATTTGTATGAAATATATATAGAAAATACACATTAAATAATGAAAATATGTATAAAAAAATATATACAAAACACAAATAGAATAATGTAAAATAGTATTAAAATAAATAAACAGAATATTAATAAAATAATGTAAATTTGTATGAAAATAAAGATGCAAAATACCCATAAAACAACGCATTTTTTATGAAAATATATATACCAAAATACACATAAAATATTTAAATTTTTATTACAATAAATATACAAAATGCACATACAATAAGGTAAATTTGTATTGAAATAGATATGTAAAATACACATAAAACAATGTAAATTTGTTTCAAAATATATATACGAATACACATAAAATAACGTAGATTTCTATAAAAATATATATACAAAATACACATAAAATGAAGTAAATACGTATAAGAAAATGTATACAAAATACACATAAAATAATGTAAACTCGTATCAAAATAAATAAACTAAATGCCAATAAAAGAATGTTTACTTGTATAAATATAAATATACAAAATACACATAAAATAACGTAAAATTGTATAAAACTATATACAAAAATAAACAAAAATAATTAATTTTGTATGAAAATAGATATACAAAAGACACATAAAATAAGCTAAATTTGAATTGAAATAAATATAGAAAATACATAAAATAATGTAAATTTGTATCAAAATAAATATTCAAATACACATATATTAAAATTAATATACAAAATGCGTATATAATAAGGTAAATTTGTATTGAAAAAATATGCAACATACACGTTTACTCATACAAATTTATATTATTTTATAGGTATTTTGTTTATTTATTTTCATACGAATTACATGATTATATGTGTATTTTGTACATATTTTTTTATACGTATTTACATTATTTAATGTGTATTTTGTTTATATATTTTCATACAAATTTTTGTTATTATATGTGTATTTGTATAAATATTTTGATACAAATTTACTTTATTTCATGTATTTTGTATATATTTCAATTCAAATTTAGCTTATTTTGTGTGTATTTTGTATATATTTTCATACAAATTTAATTACTTCTGTGTATTTTTGTATATACTTTTATATACATTTACGTTATTTTATGTGTATTTTGTATATTTATATTTATACAAATACACATTCTTTTATTGGTATTTTGTTTATTTATTTTGATACGAATTTACATTATTTTATGTGTTTTTTGTATACATTTTTTTATACGTATTTACTTCATTTTATGTGTATTTTGTATATATTTTTATAGAAATCTACGTTATTTTATGTGTATTCGTATATATATTTTGAAACAAATTTACATTGTTTTATATGTATTTTGCATATCTATTTCAATACAAATTTACCTTATTGTATGTGTTTTTAATATATTTATTTTAATAGAAATTTAATTTTTTGATGTGTATTTTGGTATATATATTTTTATAAATAAAAAAAATTCGTTATTTTATTGTTATTTTGATTATTTATTTTAATAAAAATTTAAATTATTTTATTAATATTATTTTTATTTATTTTGATACGATTTTCATTATTCTAGTTGTGTTATGTACAGATTATTTTATACAAATTTACGTTATTTTAAGTGTATCTGTTTATGTATTTTTATTCAAATTTACATTATTTTATGTGTATTTTGTGTATGTATTTCAATACAAATTTACCTAATTTTATGTGTATTTTGTATATTTATTTTCATACAAATTTAAAATATTTTTGTGTATTTTTGTATATAGTTTGATACAAATTTAGGTTATTTTATGTGTATTTTGTATATCTATTTTCATACAAATACACATTCTTTTATTGATATTTTGTTTATTTATTTTGACGCTAATTTTATGTGAATTTGTTTTCATTTCATACAAATTTACATTATTTTATGTGTATTTTGTACATGTATTTAAATACAAATTTAACTAATTATATGTGTATTTTGTATATCTATTTTCATACAAATTGAAATCTATTTTTTTGTTTTTTTGAATATATTTTTATTCAAATTTTCGATATCTTATAAAAATATATATACCAAAATACACATAAAATATTTAAATTTGCATTGAAATAAATATACAAAATGCACATAAAATAAGGTAAATTTGTATTGAAAGAGATATGCAAAAATACATATAAAACAATGTAAATATGTTTCAAAATATATATACGAATACAAATAATAAAACGTAGATTTCTATAAAAATATATATACAAAATACACTTAAAATTAAGTAAATACGTATAAAAAAATATATACAAAATACACATAAAATAATGTAAATTCGAATTAAAATAAATAAACAAAATACCAATAAAAGAATGTGTATTTGGGTAAATATAAATATACAAAATACACATACAAAATAAACATAAAATAAGGTAGATTTGTAAAAAAATATATGTACAAAATACACATAAAATAATGTAAATTTATATAAAATTATATATACAAATACACATAAAATTCCATGAATTTGTATAAAAATATATATTCAAAATAAATATTAAATAATGTAAATGCGAATAAAAAATATATACAAAGTACATATAAAATAATGTAAATTCGTATCAATATAAATCAACAAAACACCAATAAAATAATATTTATTTGAATGAAAATAAATTTACAAAATACACATAACATAACTAAAATTTGTATTAAAATATATACAAAAAACATAGAAATAATTTGAGTTTGTATGAAAATAAATATACAAAATACACATAAAACTAGGTAAATTTCTTTTGAAATGTATATACAAAATACCCATAAAATATTGTAAATTTGTGTCAAAATATATAAACAAATACACATAAAATAACGTAAATTTGTATGAAAAATATATACAAAATATACATAGAATAATGTCAATTCGTATCAAAATGAATGAGCAGAATATCAATAAAATAATGTAAATTTGTATCAAAATAAAGATGCAAAATACCCAAAAAATAAAGCATATGTTTATAAAAATACATATACAAAAATACACATCGAATAATTAAATTTGTATTGAAATTAATACACAAAATGCGTATATAATAAGGCAAATTTGTATTGAAAAAATATGCAACATACACGTTTACTCATACAAATTTATATTATTTTATTGGTATTTTGTTTATTTATTTTGATACGAATTACATGATTATATGTGTATTTTGTACATATTTTTAAACATAAAATAACGTAAATTTGCATGAAAAATATATACAAAATACACATAGAATAATGTCAATTCGTAGCAAAATGAATGAGCAGAATATCAATAAAATAATGTAAATTTGTATGAAAATAAAGATGCAAAATACCCAAAAAATAAAGAATATGTTTATAAAAATACAGATACAAAAATACACATCGAATAATTAAATTTCTATTAAAATTAATATACAAAATGCGTATATAATAAGGTAAATTTAATTGAAAAAATATGCTACATACACGTTTACTCATACAAATTTATATTATTTTATTGGTATTTTGTTTATTTATTTTGATACGAATTACATGATTATATGTGTATTTTGTACATATTTTTTTTATACGTATTTACATTATTTAATGTGTATTTTGTTTATATATTTTCATACAAATTTACGTTATTATATGTGTATTTGTATAAATATTTTGATACAAATTTACTTTATTTCATGTATTTTGTATATATATTTCAATTCAAATTTAGCTTATTTCGTGTGTATTTTGTATATATTTTCATACAAATTTAATTGCCTCTGTGTATTTTTGTATATAGTTTTATATAAATTTACGTTATTTTATGTGTATTTTGTATATTTATATTTATACAAATACACATTCTTTTATTGGTATTTTGTTTATTTATTTTGATACGAATTTACATTATTTTATGTGAATTTTTTACACATTTTTTTTATACGTATTTACTTCATTTTATGTGTATTTTGTATATCTATTTTTATAGAAATCTACGTTATTTTATGTGTATTCGTATATATATTTTGAAACAAACTTGCATTGTTTTATATGTATTTTGCATATCTATTTCAATACAAATTTACCTTATTGTATGTGTTTTTTGTAAATTTATTTTAATACAATTTTAATTTTTTGATGTGTATTTTGGTATATATATTTTTATAAAAAAAAAATGCGTTATTTTATGGGTATTTTGCTTATTGATTTTCATACAAATTTACATTATTTTATTCATATTCTGTGTATTTATTTTGATACGATTTTACATTATTCTATTTGTGTTTTGTACATATTTTTTTATACAAATTTACATTATTTTAAGTGTATTTGTTTATGTATTTTCATTCAAATTTACATTATTTTATGTGTATTTTCTGTATGTATTTCAATACAAATTTACCTAATTTTATGTGTATTTTGTATATTTATTTTCATACAAATTTAAAATATTTTTGTGTTTTTTGTATATAGTTTAATACAAATTTAGGTTATTTTATGTGTATTTTGTATATCTATTTTCATACAAATATACATTCTTTTATTGATATTTTGTTTATTTATTCTGACGCGAATTTACATTATTTAATGTGTATTTTGTATATATATTTTTATACGTATTTACATCATTTCATGTGTATTTTGTATAGTTTTAAACAAATTTATATTATTTAATGTGTATTTTGTATATATATATTTATACAAATACACATTCTTTTATTGGTATTTTGTTTATTTATTTTGATACTAATTTACATTATTTTATGTGTATTTTGTATACATTTTTTATACGTACTTAATTTTTTATGTATTTTGTATATATATTTTATAGAAATCTACCTTATTTCATGTATTCGTATATATATTTTGAAACAAATTTACATTGTTCATATGTATTTGCATATCTATTTTGATACGATTTTACATTATTCTATGTGTATTTTGTATATATTTTTCATTTAATTTGGCTTATGTTATGTGTATTTTGTATATCTATTTATTTTAATACAAAATCAAATATTTATGTTTTTTCGTATATATATTATTATAAAAAATGCGTTATTTTATGGGTATTTTGCATCTTAATTTTCATACAAATTTACATTATTTTATTAATATTTTCTGTATTTATTTTTATACGATTTACATTATTTTATTAGTATATATTTTTTTATACATATTTACATTATTTAATGTGTTTTTTTATATATATTTGATACAAATTTACGTTATTTTAAGTCTATATGTTTATATATTTTCATTCAAATTTACATTATTTTATGTGTATTTTGTATATGTATTTAAATAATTTACCTAATTTTATATGTTTTTTGTATATTTATTTTCATACAAGTTTAAATTATTTTTGTGTATTTTTGTTTATAGTTTTATACAAATTTAGGTTATTTTATGTGTATTTTGTATATCTATTTTCATACAAATACACATTCTTTTCATGATATTTTGTTTATTTATTTTGACACGAATTAACATTATTTAATGTGTATTTTGTATATATATTTTTATACGTATTTACATTATTTCAAGTGTCCGTTATTTTATGTGTATTCGTATATATATTTTGAAACAAATTTACATTGTTTTATGTGTATTTTGCATATTTTTTCAATACAAATATACCTTATTGTACGTGCATTTTGTATATTAATTTTAATACAAATTTGATTAATGTATGTGTATTTTGTATATGTATTTTTTGCATCTTTATTTTCATACATATTTACATTATTTTCATTGATATTCTGTATTTATTTCATGATTTACATTATTCTATGTAATTATACATATTTTTATATTAAAAAATGTATTTTGTTTTCATCCAAAAATCACATTATTTTATGTATTTTGTACATGTATAACATTGCCAAAATATTTAAATGTATTGAAATAAATATACAAATAACATACAAGGTAAATTTCTATTGAAAGAGATATGCAAAAGTATCACCAAAATAATGTAAATTTGTTTCTAAATATATATACACACATAAATAACGTAGATTTCTATAAAAAATATATATACAAAATACACATAAATTAAGTAAATACAACCATAAAAAATGTAAATAAAATACACATAAAAATAATACAAACTCGAACACAAAATAAATGGAAATCAAAATATCATTAATAAAAGAATGGTCCGTATTTTGTATAAATATAAAATGTACAAAATACACAATAACAAAACAAACATAAAATAAGTTAAATTTTAGAATGAAATATATGCACAAAATACATAAAATGTAAATTTATATGAAAATATATATGGTACAAATACACATAAAATACCATGAATTTGTATAAAAGCATATATTCAAAATAATGTTAAATAACAATGCACATACGTATAAAATATATATACAAAGTACATATAAAAATAATGTAAATTCGTATCAATATAAATCAACAAAATACCTAATAAACAGTATATTGTTACGAAAATATTTCATTAACGTCGTTACTATAACATAAACTCAAAATTTAGTATTTTGAAAATATATACAAAAATATATGAAAAATAATTTGAGTTTATGAGTATTGATAGGTATTCAAAATACATATAAAACTAGGTAAATTTCTTTTGAAAATATATATACAAAAATAAAATCCATAAATATTGTAAATTTAAAAGTCAAAATATATAAACAATACACATAAAATAATCTGTGAAATAACGTAAATATGTATCATTAAATATATATACAAAAAACACATTAGCAATCAATGTCAAATCGCATCAAAATGAATGAGCAGAAATATCACAAAATAATGTAAATTTGTATATATATATATATATATATATATATATATATATATATATATATATATATATATATATATATATATATATATATATATATATATATATATATATATATATATATATATATATATATATATATATATATATATATATATATATATATATATATATACATATATATATGCAAATTCTCACTTTATTTGCGCATTTTGTACACATATTTTATAGAAATTTGCGTTATATATATATATATTCTTTATTTTATGCATTTTTTGTACATATATTTTTATAGAAATTTGCGTTATTTGTATATGTTTCTTATACAAATATATATCTTATTAATTATTTTGTTTATTTATTTTGATACGAATTTGCCATTTATTATATGTATATTTTATCATATTTTTATACGTATTTACATTATTTAATGTATTTTGTTTTATATATTTTCACAAAATTTACGTTATTTTATTGTGCTATTTTGTTTGTATTCATTTGATACAACTTTACATTATTTTATGTGTATTTTGTACATTCATTTCAACAATTTAGCTTATCAATACGTATTTTGTTATATATTTAATACAAATTTAATTACTTATATGTATTCTGTATATATTTTTTGCAAACTTCAACGATATTTTATGTGTATTTTGTATATTTATATTTATACAAATACACATAGCTTATTTTTACTAGCTGTATTTTGTTTATTTATTTTGATACAAATTTACATTACTTCTGTTTGTATTTTGTATTCATTTTTTAAACGTATTTACGATATTTTTTGTATTTTTATATATTTTTTTGAAATCTATTCGTATTTATTTTGAAACATACACACATTCTTTTCTTTATAATTATTTTAACAAACAAATTTACATTTATTCTATATGTATATACCAATATATATTTAAAAATACACATACAGTAATGTAAATTTGTATTGAATAGATATTAAATACATTACATACATTATGTGTATTTTGTATATATATTAACGAATACAAATCTACGTATATAAATATGTGTATTCATCAAAATATATTGAAGTAAAACAAATACACATAATATGTATGAATATTTCTTTCAACTATATACAAATTTACCTCTCATATGTATGCACATAAAAAATTAAATTGTAATTAAAATAAATATTGCAAAATAACACATACAGTAAAATAATTTGTGAAATAGATATGCAAAATACATATAAACTAATGTAATTAGTTCGCATCAAAAAATGTAATTTTGAATACACATAAAATAGAAAATGTAGATTTAAAAATATATATACAAAATGACTTAAGTAATGTAAATTTGTATTTAAATAAAAAAATATATATGCATACATAAAATAATATTAAATTCACATCAAAAATATTAATATGTATAAATATATAGATAAAGTAAAATTTGTAAAACAAATAATATATACAAAATCGTATCAAAATAAATACAGAAAATATTAATAAAATAATGTAAATTTGTATGAAAATTAAGATGCAAATAAACATAAAATAACGCATTTTTATAAAATATATATACGAAAAAACATAAAATATTTGATTTTGTATTAAAATAAATAGATATACAAAATACACATCAAATAAGCTAAATTTGAATTGAAATATATATACAAAATACATAAAATAATGTAAATTTGTATCAAAATACCTATACAAATACACATATAATAACATAAATTTGTATAAAAATATATAAACAAAATACACATTAAATAATGTAAATACGTATAAAAATGTAAAAATACACAAATCATGTAATTTGTATCAAAATAAATAGACAAAATACCAATAAAATAATGTAAATTTCTATGAGAAAACATATACAAAATACACATAAATAACGCAAATATCAATAAAAATATATAATATAATATATTTTTATACATATTTAAAATATTTAATGTATATTTTGTATATATATATTTTATCCAAATTTACGTGATTTTATATGTATTTGTTTTTATATTTTCATACAAATTTACATTATTTTATGTGAGTTTTGTATATGTATTTCAATACAAATTTGCCTAACTTTATGTGTATTTTGCATATCTATTTTCAAACAAATTTAAATTATTTTAGTGTATTTTTGTGTATATTTTTATACAAATTCTAGTTATTTTATTTGTTTTTTGTATATATATTTTCCTACAAATATAAATTCTTTTATTGGAATTTTGTGTATTTAATTTTTTACGAGTTTACATCATTTTATGTGTATTTTGTATATATATTTTTCTACGTATTGAAACTATTTTATGTGTATTTTATATATACATTTTCATAAAAATTTACGTTATTTTATTGTGTGTATTCGTATATATTTTGAAACATTTTATACAAATTCATGTTATTTTATGTGTATTTGTATATATATTTTCATACAAATTTATATTATTTTATGTGTATTCTTACATATATTTTATTACAAATTTACCTTATTTTATGTTTATTTTGTATATTTATTTCATTCAATTTTAAATTATTTAATGTGTATATTTGTATTTGTATTTAGGTTATTTTATGTGTGTTTTCTATATATATTTTCATCCAAAATTACATTATTTTATTGTTATTTTCTTAATTTAACTCGATACGAATTTAGATTATTTCATAGGTATTTTGTATACATATTTTTATACTCATTTACATTATCTAATGTGTGTTTTGTATATATTTTTTATGCAAACTAATTTTATGTGCATTTTTGTACATATATTTTTATAGAAACTTAAAACGTTATTTTATGTGTATTTTGTATATGTTTTCTCATACAAATTTACATTATTTAATTAGTTTTTTGTTTATTTATTTTGATACGAATGACTTGATTATTGGTGTATTTTGTAAAAAAAAATTTATACGTATTTACATTACTTAATGTGTATTTTGTTTATATATTTTTTTTACAAATTTACGTTATTATATGTGTATTTGTTAATAATATTTTGAAACGAATTTACTTTATTTTATGTATTTTGTATATATATTTCAATTCAAATTTAGCTTATTTTGTGTGTATTTTGTATATCTTTTTTCATGCAAATTTAATTACTTTTGAGTATTTTTGTATATAGTTTTATACAAATTTACGTTATTTTATGTGCATTTTGTATATTTATATTTATACAAATACACATTCTCTTATTGGTATTTTGTTTATTTATATTTATACGAATTTACATTATTTTATGTGTATTTTGTATACATTTTTGATTCGTATTTACTTAATTTTATTTGTGTTTTGTATGTATATATTTATAGAAATCTACGTTATTTTATATGTATTCGTATATATATTTTGAAACAAATTTACATTGTTTTATATGTTTTTTGCATATCTATTTCAATGCAAATTTACCTTATTGTATGTGCATTTTGTATATTTATTTTAATACAAATTTAAATATTTTATGTGTATTTTGGTATATATAATTTTATAAAAAATGCGTTATTTTATAGGTATTTTGCATCTTTTCATACAAATGTACATTATTTTATTAATATTCTGTGTATATATTTTGATACGATTTTATATTATACTATTTGTGTTTTGTATATATTTTTTTATACATATTTTCATTATTTAATGTGTATTTTTTATATATATTTGATACAAATTAACGTCATTTTAAGTGTATTTGTTTATATAATTTCATTCAAATTTACATTATTTTAAGTATATTTTGTATATGTATTTCAATACAAATTTACCCAATTTTATGTGTATTTTGTAAATTTATTTTCATACAAATTTAAATTATTTTGGTGTTTTTTTTGTATATACATATAGAGTAAATTTTTATGAAAATATATATTCAAAATACATATAAAATTATGTAAATAAGTATAAAAATATATATATCAAATACACCTAAAAAAATGGAAATTCGTATCAAAATAAATAAACAAAATTCCGATAAAAGAACGTATATTTGTAGAAAAATAAATATACAAAATACACATAAGATTACGAAAATTTGAATAAAAATATATACAAAAAAACAAAAAAATAAATTTCAATTTATATGAAAATAGATATACAAAATACACATATAATTAGTTAAATTTGTATTTAAAAACATCTACAAAATACACATAAAATAATGTAAATTTGTATGAAATGAAAACAAATTCACATAAAATAACGTACATTTGTATAAAATAGATATACAAAATATACATAGAATAATGTAAAATCGTATCAAAATAAATACACAGAATATCAATAAAATCATGTAATTTTGTATGAAAATAAAGATGCAAAATACCCATAAAATAAAGCATTTTTTTTTTAAATACATATATAAGAATACACATAGAATAATTAAATTTGTATTAAAATTAATATACAAAATGCACGTACAATAAGAGAAATTTGTATTGAAAAAATATACAAAATGCACATAAAACAATGTATATTTGTTTCAAAATATATATACAAATACACATAAAATAACGTATATTTCTATAGAAATATATATTAAAAATACACATGAAATGACGTAAATACGTACAAAAACATATATACACAATACACATTAAATAATATAAATTCGCATCAAAATAAATAAACAAAATATCAATAAAAGAATGTGTATTTGTACGAAAATAGATATACAAAATACACATAAAATATTGTAAATTTGTATAAAACTCTATTAAAAAAATACACAAAAATAATTTAAATTTGTATAAAAATATATCTACAAAATACACATAAAACTAGTTAAATTTCTATTGAAATACGTATACGAAATACACATAAAATAATGTAAATTTGAATGAAAATATATAAACAAATTCACTTAAAATAACGTAAATATGTATGAAATATATATAGAAAATACACATTAAATAATGTAAATATGTATAAAAAAGTATATACAAAACACAAATAGAATAATGTAAAATAGTATCAAAATAAATACACAGTATATTAATAAAATAATGTAAATTTGTATGAAAATAAAGACGCAAAACACCCATAAAACAACGCATTTTTTTTAAATATATATACCAAAATACACATAAAATATTTAAATTTGTATTACAATAAATATACAAAGTGCACATACAATAAGGTAAATTTGTATTGAAATAGATATGCAAAATACACATAAAACAATGTAAATTTGTTTCAAAATATATATACGAATACACATAAAATAACGTAGATTTCTATAAAAATATATATACAAAATACACATAAAATGAAGTAAATACGTAAAAGAAAATGTATACAAAATACACATAAAATAATGTAAACTCGTATCAAAATAAATAAACTAAATGCCAATAACAGAATGTTTACTTGTATAAATATAAATATACAAAATACACATAAAATAACGTAAAATTGTATATAACTATATACAAAAATAAACAAAAATAATTAAATTTGTATGAAAATAGATATACAAAAGACACATAAAATAAGCTAAATTTGAATTGAAATAAATATAGAAAATACATAAAATAATGTAAATTTGTATCAAAATATATATTCAAATACACATATATTAAAATTAATATACAAAATGCGTATATAATAAGATAAATTTGTATTGAAAAAATATGCAACATACACGTTTACTCATACAAATTTATATTATTTTATTGGTATTTTGTTTATTTATTTTGATACGAATTACATGATTATATGTGTATTTTGTACATATTTTTTTATACGTATTTACATTATTTAATGTATATTTTGTTTATACATTTTCATACAAATTTACGTTATTATATGTGTATTTGTATAAATATTTTGATACAAATTAATTTTATTTCATGTATTTTGTATATATATTTCAATTCAAATTTAGCTTATTTTGTGTGTATTTTGTATATATTTTCATACAAATTTAATTACTTCTGTGTATTTTTGTATATAGTTTTATATAAATTTACGTTATTTTATGTGTATTTTGTATATTTATATTTATACAAATACACATTCTTTTATTGCTATTTTGTTTATTTATTTTGATACGAATTTACATTATTTTAAGTGTATTTTGTATACATTTTTTTATACGTATTTACTTCATTTTATGTGTATTTTGTATATATATTTTTATAGAAATCTACGTTATTATATGTGTATTCGTATATATATTTTGAAACAAATTTACATTGTTTATATGAATTTTACATATCTATTTCAATACAAATTTACCTTATTGTATGTGTTTTTTGTATATTTATTTTAATACAAATTTAATTTTTTGATGTGTATTTTGGTATATATATTTTTATAAATAAAAAAAAATACGTTATTTTATGGGTATTTTGCTTCTTTATTTTCATACAAATTTACATTATTTTATTAATATTCTGTGTATTTATTTTGATACGATTTTACATTATTCTATTTGTGTTTTGTACATATTTTTTTATACAAATTTACGTTATTTTAAGTGTATTTGTTTATGTATTTTCATTCAAATTTACATTATTTTATGTGTATTTTGTGTATGTATTTCAATATAAATTTACCTAATTTTATGTGGATTTTGTATATTTATTTTCATACATATTTAAAATATTTTTGTGTATTTTTGTATATAGTTTGATACAAATTTAGGTGATTTTATGTGTATTTTGTATATCTATTTTCATACAAACACACATTCTTTTATTGATATTTTGTTTATTTATTCTGACGCGAATTTACATTATTTAATATGTATTTTGTATATATATTTTTATACGTATTTACATCATTTCATGTGTATTTTGTATAGTTTTAAACAAATTTATATTATTTAATGTGTATTTTGTATATATATATTTATACAAATATACATTCTTTTATTGGTATTTTGTTTATTTATTTTGATACTAATTTACAATATTTTATGTGTATTTTGTATACATTTTTTATACGTATTTACTTAATTTTATGTGTATTTTGTATATACATTTTTATAGAAATCTACCTTATTTCATGTGTATTCGTATATATATTTTGAAACAAATTTACATTGTTTATATGTATTTTGCATATCTATTTTTGGGTATTTATTTATTTTTGTTATACATAGAATAATGTAAAATCGTATCAAAATAAGTACACAGAATATCAATAAAATAATTTAAATTTGTATGAAAATAAAGATGCAAAATACCCATAAGGTAAGGCATATTTTTTTTAAAAATACACATACAAAAATACACATAGAATAATTAAATTTGTATTAAAATTTATATACAAAATGCACACATACAATAAGGTAAATTTGTATTGAAAAAAAACGCAAAATACAAATAAAACAGTGTAAATTTGTTTCAAAATATATATACGAATACACATATAATAACGTAGATTTCTATAGAAATATATATACAAAATACACATGAAATTATGTAAATATGTATAAAAATATATATATAAAATACATATTAAGTAATGTAAATTCGTGAGAAAATAAATAAACAAAATATCATGAAAAGAATGTGTATATGTATGAAAATAAATAATAGATAATAAATTTGTATGTAATATATATGCAAGATACATTTAAATAATGTAAATATGTATAAAAAAAAATGTATACAAAAAACAAATAGAATAATGTAAAATCGTATCAAAATAAATACACCGAATATTAATAAAATAATATTATTTGTATGAAAATAAAGATGCAAAATTCCCATCAAATAGCACATTTCTTATAAAAATATATATACCAAAATACACATAAAATATTTAAATTTGTATTGAAATAAATATACAAAATGCACATACAATAAGGTAAACTTCTCTTGAAAAAAATATGCAAAAATACATATAAAACAATGTAAATTTGTTTCAAAATATATATACAGATACACATAAAATAACGTAGATTTCTATAAAATATATATACAAAATACACATAAAATTAAGTAAATACGTATAAAAAAAATGTAAAGAAAATACACATAAAATAATGTAAATTCGAAACAAAATAAATAAACAAAATACCAATAAAAGAATGTATATAAAAAATGCGTTATTTTATGGGTATTTTGCATCTTAATTTTTATACAAATTTACATTATTTTATTAATATTTTCTGTATTTATTTTGATACGATTTTACATTATTTTATTTATGTTTTGTATATTTTTTTATACATATTTACATTATTTAATGTGTTTTTTGTATATATATTTGATACATATTTACGTTATTTTAAGTTATTTTATGTGTATTTGTTTATATATTTTGACACAAATTTACAATATTTTATGGGTATTTTGTATATATATTTCAAAAGAAATTTACCTAGTTTTATATGTATTTTGAATACCTATCTATTTTCATACAAACTCAAATTATTTTTATGTATTTTTGTATATATTTCAATACAAATTTTAGTTATGTTATGTGTATTTTGTAAATCTATTTTCATTCAAATATATATTATTTTATTGGTATTTTGTTGATTTATATTGATACGAATTTACATTATTTTATATGTACTTTGTATATATATTTTTATACGCATTTACATTATTTAACATTTATTTTGAATATATACTTTTATACAAATTCATGGTATTTTATGTGTATTTGTATATATATTTTCATATAAATTTACATTATTTTATGTGTATTTTGTACATATATTTCATTACAAATTTAACTTATTTTATGTTTATTTTGTATGTGTTGTACATTTATATTTATACAAATACACATTCTTTTATTGGTATTTTGTTTATTTATTTTGTTTCGAGTTTACATTATTTTATGTGTATTTTGTTTACATTTTTTTATACGTATTTACTTAATTTTGTGTATTTTGTATATATATTTTTATAGAAATCTACGTTATTTTATGTGTATTCGTATATATATTTTGAAACAAATTTACATTGTTTTATATGTACTTTTGCATATCTCTTTCAATAGAAGTTTACCTTATTGTATGTGCATTTTGTATATTTATTTCAATACAAATTTAAATATTTTATGTGTATACATGTACAAAAAATACATAAAATAATGTAGATTTTTATGAAATGAAAACAAATACATTTTATATAAAATATGTATACAAATTACACTTAGAATAATGTAAAATCATATTAAAATAAATACACAGAATATCAATAAAATAATGTAAATATGTATGAAAATAAAGATGCAAAAAATACATATACAAAAATACACATACATTAATCAAATTTGTATTAAAATTAATATACAAAATGCACATACAATAAGGTAAATTTGTATTGAAAAAATATGCAAAATACACATAAAACAATGTAAATTTGTTTCAAAATATATATACGAATACACATAAAATAACGCAGATTTCTATAGAAATATATATACAAAATACACTTGAAATAATGTAAATACGTATAAAAATATATATACAAAATACACATTAAATAATGTTAATTCGTGTCAAAATAAATCAACAAAATATCATGAAAAAAATGTGTATTTGTATGAAAATAGATATACAAAATACACATAAAATAACCTAAATTTGTATAAAACTATCAAAAAAATCCACAAAAATAATTTAAACTTGTATGAAAATAAATATACAAAAAACATATAAAATTAGGTAAATTTGTATTGAAATACATATACAAAATACACATAAAATAATGTAAATTTGAATGAAAATATATAAACATATAGACTTAAAATAACGTAAATTTGTATCAAATATATATACAAAAAACACATTAAATAATGTAAATATGTATAAAAAAAATTATACTAAACACAAATTAAATAATGTAAAATCGTATCAAAATAAATACAGAAAATATTAATAAAATAATGTAAATTTGTATGAAAATTAAGATGCAAAATACCCATAAAATAACGCATTTTTTATAATAATATATATACGAAAAAACATAAAATATTTGATTTTGTATTAAAATAAATAGATATACAAAATACACATAAAATAAGCCAAATTAAAAGAAAAATATATACAAAATACACATAGAATAATGTAAAATCGTATCAAAATAAATACACAGAATATCAATAAAATATTGTAATTTTGTATGAAAATAAAGATGCAAAATACCTATAAAATAAAGCATATTTTTTTTTAAAATACATATACAAAAATACACATAGAATAATTAAATTTGCATTAAAATTAATATACAAAATGCACGTACAATAAGGTAAATTTGTATTGAGAAAATATACAAAATGCACATTAAAGCGTAAATTTGTTTAAAAATCTATATACGAATACACATAAAATAACGTAGATTTCTATAGAAATATATATACAAAATACACATGAAATGATGTAAATACGTATAAAAATATATATATACAAAATACACATTAAATAATTTAAATTCTCGTCAAAATAAATAAACAAAATATCAATAAAAGAATGTGTATTTGTATGAAAATAGATATAGAAAATACTCATAAAATAACCTACGTTTGTATAACACTATATACAAAAATACACAAAAATAATTTAAATTTGTATGAAAATAAATATACAAAATACACATAAAATTAGGTAAATTTGTATTGAAATACATATACAAAATACACATAAAATAATGGAAATTTGAATGAAAATATATAAACATATACACTTAAAATAACGTAAATTTGTATCAAATATATATACAAAATACTAATTAAATAATGTAAATATGTATAAAAAAATATATACAAAACACAAATAGAATAATGTAAAATCGTATCAAAATAAATACACAGAATATTAGTTAAACAATGTAAATTTGTATGAAAATAAAGATGCAAAATAGCCATAAAATAACGCATTTTTTTATAAAAATATATATACCAAAATACACATAAAATATTATTTTTTTATTAAATAAAGATAAAAAATGCATATACTGTAAGGTAAATTTGTATTGAAATAGATATGCAAAATACATATAAAACAATGTAAATTTGTTTCAAAATATATATACGAATACACATAAAATAACGTTGATATCTATAAAAATATATACAAAATACACATAAAATGAAGTAAATACGTATTAAAAAATGAATACAAAATACACATAAAAATCGTATCAAAATAAATAAACAAAATACCAGTAAAAGAATATGTATTTGTATAAATATAAATATACAAAATACACATAAAATATCGTAAATTTGTATAAAACTATATACAAAAATACACAAAACAAATACACATTCTTTTATTGGTATTTTGTTTATTTATTTTGTTTCGAATTTATATTATTTTATGTGTATTTTGTTTACATTTTTTTATACGTATTTACTTAATTTTATGTGTATTTTGTATATATATTTTTATAGAAATCTACGTTATTTTATGTGTATTCGTATATATATTTTGAAACAAATTTACAATATTTTATATGTATTTTTGCATATCTCTTTCAACAGAAGTTTACCTTATTGTATCTGCATTTTGTATATTTATTTCAATACAAATTTAAATATTTTATATGTATTTTGGTATATATTTTTATAAGAAATGCGCTATTTGATGGGAATTTTGCATCTTTATTTTCATACAAATTTACATTATTTTATTAATATTCGGTGTATTTATTTTGATCCGATTTTACATTATTCTATTTGTTTTTTGTATATTTTTTTTTATACATATTTACATTATTTAATGTGTATCTTGCATATATGTTACATACAAATTTATTATCTATTATTTATTTTCATACAAATACACATTCTTTTCATGAAATTTTGTTTATTTATTTTGTCACGAATTTACATTACTTAATATGTATTTTATATATATATTTTTATACGTATTTACATAATTTCATGTGTATTTTGTATATATATTTCTATAGAAATCTACGTTATTTTATGTGTATTCGTATATATATTTTGAAACAAATTTACACTTTTATTTGTATTTTGCGTTTTTTTTCAATACAAATTTACCTTATTGTATGTGTGCATTTTGTATATTAATTTTAATACAAATTTAATTATTCTATGTGTTGTATATTTATTTTTAGAAAAAATATGCTTTTATGGGTATTTTTTTGCATTTTATTTTCATACAAATTTAAATTATTTTATTGATATTCTGTGTACCTATTTTGATACGATTTTACATTATTCTATGTATAACAAAATAAATTCAGAATACACAAAAATAGATATGCAAAATATATAAACAATGTAAATTTGTTTCAAAATATATATACGAATACATATGAAATAAGGTAGATTTCTATAAAATATGTATACAAAATACACATAAAATTAAGTAAATACGTATAAAAATGTATACAAAATACACATAAAATAATGTAAATTAGTATCAAAATAAATAAACAAAATACCAATAAAAGAATGTATTTGTATAAATATATATATATATATATATATATATATATATATATATATATATATATATATATATATATATATATATATATATATATATATATATATATATATATATATATATATATATATATATATATATATATATATATATATATATACACATTAAATAATATAAATTTGTTTAAAACTATACAAAATACACATGAAATGATGTAAATTCGTATAAAAATATATATACAAAATACACATTAAATAATGTATTTTGAAACAAATTTACATTGTTTTATATGTATTTTGCATATCTATTTCAATACAAATTTACCTTATTGTATGTGTTTTTTGTATATTTATTTTAACACAAATTTAATTTTTTGATGTGTATATTGGTATATATTTTTTTTATAAATAAAAAAAAATGCGTTATTTTATGGGTATTTTACTTCTTTATTTTCATACAAATTTACATTATTTTATTAATATTCTGTGTATTTATTTTGATACGATTTTACATTATTCTATTTGTGTTTTGTACATATTTTTTTTTATACAAATTTACGTTATTTTAAGTGTATTTGTTTATGTATTTTCATTCAAATTTACATTATTTTATGTGTATTTTGTGTATGTATTTCAATACAAATTTACCTAATTTTATGTGTATTTTGTATATTTATTTCCATACAAATTTTAATTTTTTGTGTGTATTTTTGTATATAGTTTGATACAAATTTAGGTTATTTTCATACAATTTACATTGTTTTATTAATATTCGGTGTATTTATTTTGATACGAATTTACATTATTCTATTTGTTTTTTGTATATACTTTTTTATACATATTTACATTATTTAATGAGTATCTTGCATATATATTTTATACAAACTTATTATCTATATTATCTATTTTCATACAAATACACATTCTTTTCATGATATTTTGTTTATTTATTTTGACACGAATTTACATTATTTGATATGTATTTTGTATATATATTTTTATACGTATTTACATAATTTCATATGTATTTTGTATATATATTTCTATAAAAATCTACTTTATTTTATGTGTATTCGTATATATATTTTGAAACAAATTTACATTGTTTTATATGTATTTGTGAATATCTCTTTTAATACAAATTTACCTTACTGCATATGCATTTTGTATATTTATTTTAATACAAATTTAAATATTTTATGTGTATTTTGGTATATATATTTAAAAAAAAATGCGATAATTTTTGGGAATTTTGCATCTTTATTTTCATACAAATTTACATTATTTTATTGATATTCTGTGTATTTATTTTGATACGATTTTACATTATTCTATTTGTTTTTTGTATATATTTTTTTATACACATTTACACTATTTAATGTGTATCTTGCTTATATATTTTATACAAATTTACGTTATTTTAAGTGTATTTGTTTTTATATTTTCATTCAAATTTACATTTATTTTAATTCGAAAATACATTATTTTATGTGTATTTTGTATACATTTTTTTATACGTATCTACTTAATTTTATGTGTATTTTGTATATATATTTTTATAGAAATCTACGTTTTTTATTTGTATTCGTATATATATTTTGAAACAAATTTACATTGTTTTATATGTATTTTTGCATATCTCTTTCAATACAAATTTACCTTATTGTATGTGCATTTTGTATATTTATTTCAATGCAAATTTAAATATTTTATGTGTATTTTGGTATATATATTTTTACAAGAAATGCGCTATTTGATGGGAATTTTGCATCTTTATTTTCATACAAATTTACATTATTTTATTAATATTCGGTGTATTTATTTTGATACGATTTCACATTATTCAATTTTTTTTGTATATATTTTTTTTTAAATATTTACATTATTTAATGTGTATCTTGCATCTTTTATCGTAATTTTGTTTATTTATTTTTATACGAATTTACATTATTTGAGGTGTATTTGATATGTATATTTTTATACTTATTTATATCATTTTATTTGTGTTTTGAATATATATTTTCATAGAAATTCACTCTATTTTATGGGTATTCGTATATATATTGTGATACAAATTTACATTATTTATGTTTATTTATTTATTTATTTATTTTGACGCGAATTCACATTATTTAATGTGTATTGTGTATATATATTTTTATACGTATTTACGTCATTTCATGTGTATTTTGTATATATATTTCTATAGAAATACATGTTATTTTATGTGTATTCGTATATATATTTTGAAACAAATATACATTGTTTCATGTGCATTTTGCATATTTTTTCAATATAAATTTACCTTATTGTACGAGCATTTTGTATATTAATTTTAATACAAATTTAATTATTCTATGTGTATTTTTGTATATGTATTTTCATAAAAAAATGCTTTATTTTATGGGTATTTTGCATCTTTATTTTCATACAAATTTACATTATTTTATTGATATTCTGTGTATTTATTTTGATACGATTTTACATTATTCTATGTAAATTTTGTATATATATATATATATATATATATATATATATATATATATATATATATATATATATATATATATATATATATATATATATATATATATATATATATATATATATATATATATATATATATATATTTCATACAAATGAACGTTATTTTATGTGAATTTGTTTTCATTTCATACAAATTTACATTATTTTATGTGTATTTTGTACATGTATTTAAATACAAATTTAACTAATTATATGTGTATTATGTATATCTATTTTCATACAAATTGAAATTAATTTTGTGTATTTTAGTATATATTTTTATTCAAATTTTCGTAATTTTATGTGAATTTTGTATAATTATTTTCCTACAAATATACGTTCTTTTATCGGAATTTTGTTTATTTATTTTGATACGAGTTTTCATTATTTCAGGTGTATTTGATATATATATTTTTATACTTATTTACATAATTTTATATGTATTTTGAATATATATTTTCATAGAAATTTACTCTATTTTATGTGTATTCGTATATATATTTTGATACAAATTTACATTATTTAGGTGTATTTCGCATATCTATTTCAATACAAATTTTCTTTATTGTATGTGCCTTTTGTATATTTATTTTGATGCAAATTTAATTATTTTATGTGTATTTTTGTATATATATTTTTAAACAAATATTCGTTATTATATGGGTATTTTGCATCTTTATTTTCATACAAATTTACATTATTTTATTGAATGTCTGTTTATTTATTTTGATACGATTTTACGTTATTCTGTGTATTTTGTATATATATTTTTAGACATATTTACATTATTTAATGTATATTTTGTACATATATTTTATGGAAATTTACGTTATCTTATGTGTATTTGTTTATATATTTTCATATAAATTTACATTATTTTATGTGTATTTTGTATATGTATTTCATTAAAAATTTGCCTAATTTCATTTGTATTTTGCATATCTATTTTCAAACAAATTTAAATTATTTTTGTGTATTTTTGTATATGTACATATACATTCTTTTAGAGGAAATTTTGTTTATTTATTTTGATACGAATTTATATTATTTTTTGTGTATTTTGTATATATATTTTTCTATGTATTTACATTACTTTATGTGTATTTTGAATATATATTTTCATAAAAATTTACGTAATTTTATTGTGTGTATCCGTATATATTTTGATAAAAAATTTCATTATTTTATGTGTTTTTTGCATATCTATTTCAATAAAAATCTACCTTATTGTATGTGTATTTTGTATATTTATTTTAATACAAATTTAATTATTTTATGTGTATTTTTGTATATATATTTTTTTAAATATAAGATATTTTATGGGTAATTTGCATCTTTAATTATCTAAATTTTTACATTACGTACATATCTTTTATACGTATTTACATTATTTAATGTGTATTTTGTTTATATATTTTTATACAAATTTACGTTATTATATGTGTATTTGAATATATATTTTGATACAAATTTACATTATTTTATGTATTTTCTACATTTATTTCAATTCAAATTTAGCTTATTTTATGTGTCTTTTGTATATCTATTTTCATACAAATTAAATTATTTTTGTTTATTTTTGTATATAGTTTTATACAATTTTACGTTAACTTATGTGTATTTTGTATATATATATATATATATATATATATATATATATATATATATATATATATATATATATATATATATATATATATATATATATATATATATATATATATATACTTGTATAAATATATATATATATATATATATATATATATATATATATATATATATATTTATACAAGTAAAAATTCTTTTATTGGCATTTAGTTTATTTATTTTGATACGAATTTACATTATTTTATGTGTATTTTGTATACATTTTCTTATACGTATTTAGTTCATTTTATGTGTATTTTGTATATATATTTTATAGAAATCTACGTTATTTTATGAGTATTCGTATGTATATTTTGAAACAAATTTACATTGTTTTATATGTATTTTGCATATCTATTTCAATACAAATTTACCTTATTGTATGTGCATTTTGTGTATTTATTGTAATACAAATTTAAATATTTTATGTGCATTTTGGTATATATATTTTCATAAAAAATGCGTTGTTTTATGGGTATTTTGCATCTTTATTTTCATACAATTTTACATTATTTTATTAATATTCTGTGTATTTATTTTGATACTATTTTACATTATTCTATTTGTGTTTTGTATATATTTTTTTATACATATTTACATTATTTAATGTGTATTTTCTATATATATTTCATACAAATTTTCGTTATTTTAAGTGTATTTGTTTATATATTTTTATTCAAATTTACATTATTTTATGTGTATTTTGTATATGTATTTCAATAGAAATTTACCTAATTTCATGTGTATTTTGTATATATATTTTATAAAAATTTAAATTATTTTTTGTGTATTTTTGTATAGAGTTTTATTCATATTTACAATATTTTACGTGTATTTTGTATATCTATTTTCATACAAATACACAATCTTTTATTGATATTTTGTTTATTTATTTTGATGCGAATTTACATTATTTAATGTGTATTGTGTATATATATTTTTATACGTATTTACGTCATTTCATGTGTATTTTGTATATATATTTCTATAGAAATATACGTTATTTTATGTGTATTCGTATATATATTTTGAAACAAATATACATTGTTTTATGTGCATTTTGCATATTTTTTCAATACAAATTTACGTTATTGTACGTGCATTTTGTATATTAATTTTAATACAAATTTAGCTATTCTATGTGTATTTTTGTATATGTATTTTTATAAAAATATGCTTTATTTTATGGGTATTTTGCATCTTTATTTTCATACAAAATTACTTTATTTTATTGATATTCTGTGTATTTATTTTGATACTATTTTATATTATTCTATGTATATTTTGTATATCTATTTTATACCAATGTACGTTATTTTATGTGAATTTGTTTTCATTTCATACAAATTTACATTATTTTATGTGAATTTTGTACATGTATTTAAATACAAATTTAACTAATTAAATGTGTATTTTGTATATCTATTTTCATACAAATTGAAATTAATTTTGTGTATTTTTGTAAATATTTTTATTCAAATTTTCGTAATTTTATGTGTATTTTGTATATTTATTTTTCTACAAATATACGTTCTTTTATCGGAATTTTATTCATTTATTTTGATACGAATTTTCATTTTTTTAGGTGTATTTGATATATATATATATATATATATATATATATATATATATATATATATATATATATATATATATATATATATATATATATATATATATATATATATATATATATATATATATATATATATATATATATATATATATATATATATATATATATTTATATTTATTTTCATATTTTTATATGTTTTTTTTATATATATTTTCATAGAAATCTACTCTATATGTATATGTATAGAAAATACACATGAAATAATCTAAATTCGTATCGAAATAAACGAACAAAATACCGATAAAATAATGTAATTTTGAATGAAAATATATATAGAAAATACACATAAAATAACGTAAATACAAATAAATATATACACATAAAATGATTTGAATTTGAATGAAAATAGATATAAAAATAAACTTAAAATAAGGCAAATTTATAATGAAATATATATACAAAATACACATAAAATAATGTAGATTTGTTTCAAAATATATATACGAATACACATAAAATAACGTAGATTTCTATAGAAATATATATACAAAATATACATGAAATGTTGTAAATGCGTATAAAAATACATTAAATAATGTAAATTCGTGTCAAAATAATTAATTAAAATATCAATAAAAGAATGTGTATTTGTATGAAAATACATATACAAAATACACATAAAATAACGTAAATTTGTATAAAACTATTTATAAAAATACACAAAAATAAGTTAAATTTGTATGAAAATAAATATACAAAATACACATAAAATTAGGTAAATTTGTAAAGAAATACATATACAAAATACACATAAAATAATGTAAATTTGAATGAAAATATATAAACAAATACACTTAAATTAACATAAATTTGTATAAAATATATATAAAAAATACTCATTAAATAAACAAAATACCAATAAAAGAATGTGTATTTGGATAAATATAAATATACAAAATACACATACAAAATAAACATAAAATAAGGTATATTTGTAATAAAATATATGTACAAAATACACATACAATAATGTAAATTTATATAAAAATATATATACAAATACACATAAAATACCATGAATTTGTATAAAAAATTATATTCAAAATAAATATTAAATAATGTAAGAGCGTATAAAAATATATATACAAAGTACATATAAAATGAAAATTAAGATGCAAAATACCTATAAAATAACGCATTTTTTTATAAAATTATTGATACCAAAATACACATAAAATATTTGAACTTGTATTAAGATAAATATACAAAATGCACATACAATAAGTTAAATTTGTATTGAAATAGATATGGAAAATACATATAAGATAATGTAAATTTGTTTCAAAATATATATACGAATACACATAAAATAACGTAGATTTCTACAAAAATACATATACAAAATACACATAAAATTAAGTAAATACGTATAAAAAAAATGTATACAAAATACACATGAAATAATGTAAATTCGTATAAATATAAATAAACAATATACCAATAAAAGAATGTGTATTTGTATAAATATAAATATACAAAATGCACATAAAATAACGTAAATTTATATAAAATATATACATAAAATAACGCAAATTTCTATAAAAATATATGTACAAAAATGAACATTAGATAAATTTCCATAAAAATATATATACAAAACACACATTAGATAATGTAAATGAGTATAAAAATATGTATACAAAATACCAATGAAATAATCTAAATTCGTATCGAATTAAATTAAGAAATACCAATAAAATAATGTAATTTTTGATGAAAATATATATACAAAATACAAATAAAATAACCTAAATACAAATACAAATATACACATAAAATAATTTAAAATTGAATGAAATAAATATACAAAATAAACATAAAATAAGGTAAATTTGTAATGAAATATATGAAAAAAATACACATAAAATAATATAATTTTGTATGAAAATATATATACAAATACACATTAAATAACATGAATTTGTATAAAATTTGTATCAAAATATATACTTATACACACAATAAAATAACGTAATTTTTTTATGAAAATGTATATACAAAATACACATAAAATAATTTAAATACGTAGAAAAATATATATACAAAAAACACATAAAATAGTGTAAATATGTATGAAAATATATAAACAAATACACATAAAATAATGTAAATTTGGATAAAAAATATATACAAAATAACATTAAATAATGTAAATATATAAATAAAAAAATATATACAAAAAACACATAGAATAATGTTAAATCGTATCAAAATAAATAAAGAGAATATCAATAAAATAATGTAAATTTGTATGAAAATAAACCTGCAAAATATCCATATAATAACGCATATTTGCATAAAAATATATATACAAAAATACATATAAAATAGTTAAATTTGTATTAAAATAAATATACAAAATGCACGTACAATAAAGTAAATTTGTATTGAAATAGATATGCAAAATACACATTAATAATGTAAATTTGTATCAAAATATATATACGAATACTCATTAAATAGATTAAATTTCTATAAAAATATACATACAAAATAGATATACAAAATACACATATAACTAGTTAAATTTGTATTTAAATACATGTTCAAAAAACACATAAAATAATGTAGATTTGTATGAAATGAAAACAAATACATTTTATATAAAATATATATACAAAATACACATAGAATAATGTAAAATCATATCAAAATAAATACACAGAATATCAATAAGATAATGTAAATTTGTATGAAAATAAAGATGCAAAATACCCATAAAATAAAGCATATTTTTATAAAAATACATATACAAAAATACACATAGATTAATCAAATTTGTATTAAAATTAATATACAAAATGCACATAAAATAAGGTAAATTTGTATTAAAAAAATATGCAAAATACACATTAAACAATGTAAATTTGTTTCAAAATATATATACGAATACACATAAAATAACGCAGATTTCTATAGAAATATATATACAAAATACACTTGAAATAATGTAAATACGTAGAAAAATATATATACAAAATACACATTAAATAATGTTAATTCGTGTCAAAATAAATAAACAAAATATCATGAAAAGAATGTGTATTTGTATGAAAATAGATATACAAAATACACATAAAATAACCTAAATTTGTATAAAACTATTTACAAAAATACACAAAAATAATTTAAACTTGTATAAAAATAAATATACAAAAACATATAAAATTAGGTAAATTTGTATTGAAATACATATACAAAATACACATAAAATAATGTAAATTTGAATGAAAATATATAAATATATAGACTTAAAATATCGTAAATTTGTATCAAATATATATACAAAAAACACATTAAATAATGTAAATATGTATAAGAAAATATATACAAAACACAAATAAAATAATGTGAAATCGTATCAAAATAAATACAGAAAATATTAATAAAATAATGTAAATTTGTATGAAAATTAAGATGCAAAATACCCATAAAATAATGCATTTTTTATAAAAATATATATACGAAAAAACATAAAATATTTGATTTTGTATTAAAATAAATAGATATACAAAATACTCATAAAATAAGCTAAATTTGAATTGAAATATATATACAAAATACATAAAATAGTGTAAATTTGTATCATAATACTTATACAAATACACATATAATAACTTAAATTTGTATAAAAATATATAAACAAAATACACATTAAATAATGTAAATACGCATAAAAAATGTACAAAATACACAAATAATCATGTAATTCGTATCAAAATAAATAGACAAAATACCAATAAAATAATGTAAGTTTCTATGAGAAAACATATACAAAATACACATAAATAACGCAAATATCAATAAAAATATATATAAAATAATATATTTTTATACATATTTAAAATATTTAATGTACATTTTGTATATATATTTTATCCAAATTTACGTTATTTTATATGTATTTGTTTATATATTTTCATACAAATTTACATTATTTTATGTGAGTTTTGTATATGTATTAAATACAAATTTGCCTAACTTTATGTGTATTTTGCATATCTATTTTCAAACAAATTTAAATTATTTTTGTGTATTTTTGTATATATTTTTATACAAATTTTAGTTATTCTATTTGTTTTTTGTATATATATTTTCCTACAAATATACATTCTTTTATTGGAATTTTGTGTATTTAATTTTTTACGAATTTACATTATTTTATGTGTATTTTGTATATATATTTTCTACGTCTTTAAATTATTTTATGTATTTTATATATACATTTTCATAAAAATTTACGTTATTTTATTGTGTGTATTCGTATATATTTTGAAACAAATTTTATACAAATTCATGTTATTTTATGTGTATTTGTATATATATTTTCATACAAATTTATATTATTTTATGTGTATTCATACATATATTTTATTACAAATTTACCTTATTTTATGTTTATTTTGTATATTTATTTCATTTAATATAATCAAATTTAAATTTATTGTATATGCATTTTGTATATTAATTTTAATACAAATTTAATTATTCTATGTGTATTTTTCTATTTGTATTTTTATAAAAATATGCTTTATTTTATGGGTATTTTGCATCTTTATTTTCATACAAATTTACGTTATTTTATTGATATTCTGCTTATTCATTTTGATACGATTTGACATTATTCTATGTGTATTTTGTATATATTTTTCATACAAATTTACGTTATTTTATGTGTATTTGTTTATATATTTTGACACAAATTTACAATATTTTATGGGTATTTTGTATATATATTTCAAAGAAATTTACCTAGTTTTATGTGTATTTTGAATATCTATTTTCATTCAAACTCAAATTATTTTTATGTATTTTTGTATATATTTCAATACAAATTTTAGTTAGGTTATGTGTATTTTGTAAATCTATTTTCATTCAAATATATATTATTTTATTGGTTTTTTGTTGATTTATATTGATACGAATTTACATTATTTTATATGTACTTTGTATATATAATTTTATACGCATTTACATAATTTAATATTTATTTTGAGTATATAATTTTATACAAATTCATGGTATTTTATGTGTATTTCTATATATATTTTCTATAAATTTACATTACCTTATGTGTATTTTGTACATATATTTCATTACAAATTTACCTTATTTTATGTTTATTTTGTATGTGTATTTTGTACATTTATATTTATACAAATACACATTCTTTTATTGGTATTTTGTTTATATATTTGGTTTCGAATTTACATTATTTTATGTGTATTTTGTTTACATTTTTTTATACGTATTTACTTAATTTTATGTGTATTTTGTATATATATTTTTATAGAAATCTACGTTATTTTATGTGTATTCGTACATATATTTTGAAACAAATTTACATTGTTTTATATGTACAATAAGGTAAATTTGTATTGAAATAGATATGCAAAATACATATAAAGCAATGTAAATTTGTTTCAAAATATGTATACGAATGCACCTAAAATAACGTAGATTTCTATAAAAATATATATACAAAATACACATAAAATGAAGTAAATACGTATAAAAAATGTATACAATATACACATAAAATAATGTAAACTCGTATCAAAATAAATAAACAAAATACCAATAAAAGAATGTGTATTTGTATAAATATAAATATACAAAATACACAAAAAATAACGTAAATTTATGTAAAACTATATACAAAAATACACAGAAGTAATTAAATTTGTATGAAAATATATACAAAACACACAGAAAATAAGCTAAATTTGAATTGAAATATATATACAAAATACATGAAATAAAGTAAATTGGTATCAAAATATTTATACAAATACACATATAATAACGTAAATTTGTATGAAAATATATAAACAAAATACACATTAAATAATGTAAATACGTATAAAAAAAATGTGTACAAAATACACATATAATCATGTAATTCGATTTAAAATAAGAAAGCAAAATACCAATAAAAGAATCTGTATTTGGATAAATATAAATATACAAAACACACATACAAAATAAACATATAATAAGGTAAATTTGTAATGAAATTTATTTACAAAATACACATAAAATAATGTAAATTTATATGAAAATATATATACAAATACACATAAAATAACTTGAATTTGTATAAAATTATATATTCAAAATAAATATTAAATAATGTAAATGCGTATAAAAATATATATAAAAAGTTCATATAAAATAATGTAAATTCGTATCAATATAAATCAACAAAATACCAATAAAATAATATATATTTGAATGAAAATAGATTTACAAAATACACATAACATAACTAAAATTTGTATTGAAATATATACAAAAATACATAAAAATAATTTGAGTTTGTGTGAAAATAGATATTCAAAATACACATATAAATAGGTAAATTTCTTTTGAAATATATATACAAAATACCCATAAAATATTGTAAATCTGTGTCAAAATATATAAACAAATACACATAAAATAACGTAAATTTGTATGAAAAATATTTACAAAATACACATAGAATAATGTCAGATCGTATCAAAATGAATGTGCAGAATATCAATAAAATAACGTAAATTTGTATGAAAATAAAGATGCAAAATACCCATAAAATAAAGCATATTTTTTATAAAAATACATATACAAAAATACACATAGAATAATTAAATTTGAATGAAAATTAATATACAAAATGCATATACAATAAGGTAAATTTGTATTGAAAAAATATGCAAAATACACATAAAAGTGTAAATTTGTTTAAAAATCTATATACGAATACACATAATATAACGTAGATTTTTATAGAAATATATATACAAAATACATATGAAATGATGTAAATACGTATAAAAATATATATACAAAATACACATTAAATAATTTAAATTCTCGTCAAAATAAATAAGCAAAATATCAATTAAAGAATTAAAATAGATATAGAAAATACTCATAAAATAAACTAAGTTTGTATAAAACTATATACAAAAATACACAAAAATAATTTAAATTTGTATGAAAATAAATATACAAAATACACATAAAATTAGGTAAATTTGTATTGAAATACATATACAAAATACACATAAAATAATGGAAGTTTGAATGAAAATATATAAACATATACACTTAAAATAACGTAAATTTGTATCAAATATATATACAAAATACTAATTAAATAATGCAAATATGTATAAGAAAATTTTTCAAAACACAAATAGAATAATGTAAAATCGTATCAAAATAAATACACAGAATATTAATAAAATAATGTAAATTTGTATGAAAATAAAGATGCAAAATAGCCATAAAATAACGCATTTTTTTTATAAATATATATATATATATATATATACCAAAATACACATAAAATATTAAAATTTGTATTAAAATAAATATAAAAAATGCACATACTGTAAGGTAAATTTGTATTGAAATAGATATGCAAAATACATATAAAACAATGTTAATATGTTTCAAAATATATATACGAATACATATAAAATAACGTTGATTTCTATAAAAATATATACAAAATACACATAAAATAAAGTATTTGATATATATATTTTTATACTTATTTACATAATTTTATATGTATTTTGAGTATATATTTTCATAGAAATTTACTCTATATGTATATGTATAGAAAATACACATGAATTAATCTAAATTCGTATCGAAATAAATGAACAAAATACCGATAAAATAATGTAATTTTGAATGAAAATATATATAGAAAATACACATAAAATAACGTAAATACAAATAAATATATACACATAAAATGATTTGAATTTGAATGAAAATAGATATAAAAATAAACTTAAAATAAGGCAAATTTATAATGAAATATATATACAAAATACACATAAAATAATGTAGATTAGTATCAAAATATATATACGAATACACATAAAATAACGTAGATTTCTATAGAAATATATATACAAAATACACATGAAATGTTGTAAATACGTATAAAAATATATATACAAAATACACATTAAATAATGTAAATTCTTGTCAAAATAAATAATTAAAATATCAATAAAAGAATGTGTATTTGTATGAAAATACATATACAAAATACACATAAAATAACGTAAATTTGTATAAAACTATATATAAAAATACACAAACATAAGTTAAATTTGTATGAAAATAAATATACAAAATACACATAAAATTAGGTAAATTTGTAAAGAAATACATATACAAAATACACATAAAATATCGTAAATTTGAATGAAAATATATAAACAAATACACTTAAATTAACATAAATTTGTATAAAATATATATAAAAAATACTCTTTAAATAATGTAGATATGTGTAAAAAATATATACAAAACACAAACAGAATAATGTAAAATCGTATTAAAATAAATACACAGAATGTAAATATAATAATGTAAATTTGTATAAAAATAAAGATGCAAAATACCCATAAAATAACGCATTTTTTATATATATACAAAATACACTTGAAAGGATGTAAATACGTATAAAAATATATATACAAAATACACATTAAATAATGTAAATTCGCGTCAAAATAAATAAACAAAATGTCATTAAAAGAATGTGTATTTGTATGAAAATAAATATACAAAATACACATAAGATAACATAAATTTGTATAAAACTATATACAAAAATACACAAAAATAATGAATGAAAATACATAAACAAATACACTTAAAATAGCGTAAATTTGTATAAAAAAGTATATACAAAACACAAATAGAATAATGTAAAATCGTATCAAAATAAATACACAGAATATTAATAAAATAATGTAAATTTGTATGAAAATAAAGAAGCAAAATACCCATAAAATATATATACAAAAATACACATAAAATTTTTTATTTGTATTAAAATAAATACAAAATACACATACAATAAGGTAAATCTGTATTGAAATAGATATGCAAAATACATATAAAACAATGTAAATTTGTTTCAAAATATATATACGAATACACATAAAATAACGTAGATTTGTATAAAAATATATACAAAATACACATAAAATGAAGTAAATACGTATAAAAAAAATGTATACAACATACACATAAAATAATGTAAATTCGTATCAAAATAAATAAACAAAATACCAATAAAAGAATGTGTATTTGTATAAATATAAATATACAAAATACACATAAAATAACGTAAATTTGTATAAAACTATATACAAAAATACAGAGAAATAATTAAATTCGTATGAAAATAGATATAAAAAATACAGATAAAATAAGCTAAATTTGAATTGAAATGTAGATACAAAATACATAAAATAATGTAAATTTGTATCAAAATATTTATAAAAATACATATAATAACGTAAATTTGTTTAAAAATATATAAACAAAATTCACATTAAGTAATGTAAATACGTATAAAAAATATGTACAAAATACACATATAATCATGTAATTCGTATCAAACTAAATAAACAAAATAGCAATAAAATAATGTAAATTTGTATGAGAAAACATACACAAATACATATAAAATAACGCTAATTTCTATAAAAATATATGTCCAAAAATGAACGTAAAATAAATTAACTTTGGATGAAAATATATATACAAAACACACATTAAATAATGTAAATGCGTACATAAAATAACCTAAATTTGTATAAAACTATATACAAAAATACACAAAAATAATTTAAATTTGTATGAAAAGAAATATACAAAATACACATAAAATTAGGTTAATTTCTATTGAAATACATATACAAAATACACATAAAATAATGTAAATTTGAAAGAAAATATATAAACAAATACACATCTAATAACGTAAATTTGAATGAAATATATATACAAAATACACATTAAATAATGTAAATATGTATAAAAAAATATATACAAAACACAAATAGAATAATGTAAATCGTATCAAAATATATACTCAGAATATTAATAAAATAATGTAAATTTGTATGAAAAATACCTATAAAATAACGCATTTTTTATAAAATAATTGAAACCAAAAAACACATAAAATATTTGAATTTGTATCAAAATAAATATACAAAATGCACATATAATAAGGTAAATTTGTATTGAAATAGATATGCAAAATACATGTAAAATAATGTAAATTTGTTTCAAAATATATATTCGAATACACATAAAATAACGTAGATTTCTATAAAAATACATATACAAAATACACATAAAGTTAAGTAAATACGTATAAAAAAATGTATACAAAATACACATAAAATAATGTAAATTCGTATAAATATAAATAAACAATATAGCAATAAAAGAATGTGTATTTGTATAAATATAAATATACAAAATGCACATAAAATAACGTTAATTTATATAAAACTATATACATAAAATAACGCAAATTTCTATAAAAATATATGTACAAAAAATAACATAAAATAAATTTGCATAAAAATATATATACAAAACACACATTAGATAATGTAAATGAGTATAAAAATATGTATACAAAATACCTATGAAATAATCTAAATTCGTATCGAATTAAATTAAGAAAATACCAATATAATAATGTAATTTTGGATGAAAATATATATACAAAATACACATAAAATAACCTAAATACAAATACAAATATACACATAAAATAATTTAAAATTGAATGAAATAAATATACAAAATAAACATAAAATAAGGTAAATTTGTAATGAAATATATGAAAAAATACACATAAAATAATATAAATTTGTATGAAAATATATATATACAAATACACATTAAATAACATGAATTTGAATAAAATTTGTTTCAAAATATATACGAATACACACAATAAAATAACGTAATTTTTTTATGAATATGTATATGCAAAATACACATAAAATAATGTAAATTTGTATAAAAATATATAAACAAATACACATAAAATAATGTAAATTTGGATAAAATATATATACAAAATAAACCTTAAATAATGTAAATATGTAAAAAAAATATATACAAAATACACATAGAATAATGTTAAATCGTATCAAAATAAATAAAGAGAATATCAATAAAATAATGTAAATTTGTATGAAAATAAAGCTGCAAAATATCCATATAATAACGCATATTTGCATAAAAATATATATACAAAAATACATATAAAATAATTAAATTTGTATTAAAATAAATATACAAAATGCACGTACAATTAAGAAAATTTGTATTGAAATAGATATGCTAAATACACATCAATAATGTAAATTTGGATCAAAATATATATACGAATACTCATAAAATAGAGAAAATTTCTATGAAAATATACATACAAAATAGATATACAAAATACACATATAACTAGTTAAATTTGTATTTAAATACATGTACAAAAATCACATAAAATAATGTAGATTTGTATGAAATGAAAACAAATACATTTTATATAAAATATATATACAAAATACACATAGAATAATGTAAAATCATACCAAATAAATATAAAATAATGTAAATTTGTATGAAAATAAAGATGCAAAATACCCATAAAATAAAGCATATTACACAAAAATACACATAGATTAATCAAATTTGTATTAAAATTAATATACAAAATGCACATACAATAATGTAAATTTGTATTGAAAAAATATGCAAAACACACATAAAACAATGTAAATTTGTTTCAAAATATATACGAATACACATAAAATTACGTAGATTTCTATAGATTATATATATACAAAATACACTTAAAATAATGTAAATACGTATAAAAATATATATACAAAATACACATTAAATAATGTTAATTCGTGTCAAATAAATAAAAAAAATATCATGAAAAGAATGTGTATTTGTATGAAAATAGATATACAAAATACACATAAAATAACCTAAATTTGTATAAAACTATATACAAAAATAACCAAAAATAATTTAAACTTGTATGAAAATAAATATACAAAAAACATATAAAAATAGGTAAATTTGTATTGAAATACATATACAAAATACACATAAAATAATGTAAATTTGAATTAAAATATATAAACATATAGACTTAAATTTGTATGAAAATAAAGATGCAAAATACCCATATAATAACGCATATATGAATAAAAATATATATACAAAAATACACATGAAATAATTAAATTTGTATTGAAATAAATATACAAAATGGGTATACAATAAAGTAAATTTGTATTGAAATACATATGCAAAATAAACATCAATAATGTAAATTTGTATCAAAATATATATACGAATACACATAAAATAGAGTAAATTTCTATGAAAATATACATAAAAAATACATATAAAATGATGTAAATAGTATAAAAATATATACGAAATACATCTAAAATAATGTAAATTCGTATCAAAATAAACAAACAAAATTCCGATAAAAGAACGTATATATGTAGGAAAATAAATATACAAAATACACATAAAATAACGAAAATTTGTATAAAAATATATACAAAAAACAAATAAAAATAATTTCAATTTTTATGAAAATTGATATACAAAATACACATATAATTAGTTAAATTTGTCTTTAAATACATGTACAAAATACACATAAGATAATGAAAATTTGTATGAAATGGAAAACAAATACACATAAAATAACGTACATTTGTATTAAATATATATACAAAATACACATACAATAATGCAAAATCGTATCAAAAATAAGTACACAGAATATTAATGAAATAATGTAAATTTGAATGAAAATAAAGATGCAAAATACCCATAAAATAACGTATTTTTTTATAAAAATATATATACAAAAATACACATAAAATAACTAAATTTGTAGTAAAAGTAATATACAAAATGCACATACAATAAAATAAATTTTATTAAAAAATATGCAAAATACACATAAAACAATGTAAATTTGTTTAAAAATAAATACTAATACACATAAAATAACGCAAATTTTTATATAAATAAATATACAAAATACACTTGAGATGATGTAAATACGTATAAAAATATATATACAAAATATACATTAAATAATTTAAATTCGTATCAAAATAAATAAACATAATATCAATAAAAGAATGTGTATTTGTATGAAAATAGATATACAAAATACACATAAAATAACGAAAATTTGTATAAAACTATATACAAAAATACACAAAGACAATATAAATTTGTTTGAAATTAAATAAACAAAATACACATAAAATTAGGTGAATTTGTATTGAAATACATATAAAAAATACACATAAAATAATGTAAATTTGAATGAAAATACATAAACATATACAATTAAAATAACGTAAATTTGTAAATAATATATATACAAAATACACATTAAATAATGTAAATATGTATAAAAAATATATATACAAAACCCAAATAGAATAATGTAAAATCGTAACAAAATAAATACACAGAATATTAATAAAATAATGTAAATTTGTATGAAAATAAAGGATCAAAATATCCATAAAATAACGCATTTTTTTTAAATATATATACCAAAATACATATAAAAAAATTTAAATTTGTATTAAAATAAATATACAAAATGCACATACAATAAGGTAAATTTATATTGATATCCAAATACATATAAAACAATGTAAAATTTGTTTCAAAATATATATACGAATACACATAAAATAACGTAGATTTCTATAAAAATATATATACAAAATATGCATAAAATGAAGTAAATACGTATAAAAAAATGTATACAAAATACACAAAAAATAATGTAAATTCGTATCAAAATAAATATATATATATATATATATATAATATATATATATATATATATATATATATATATATATATATATATATATATATATATATATATATATATATATATATATATATATATATATATATATATATATATATATATATATATATATATATATATATATATATATATATATATATATATATATATATATATATATATATATATATATATATATATATTTTTTTTTTACAAAATACATCAAATAATGTAAATTTGTATCAAAATATTTATACAAATACACATATAATAACGTAGATTTGTATAAAAACACAAAAAAATACACATTAAATAATGTACAAAAAAATATGTAGAAAATACACGTATAATCATGTAATTCGTATCAAAATAAATAAACAAAATACCAATAATATAATGTAAATTTATATGAGAAAGCATATACAAAATACATATAAAATAACGCTAATTTCTTTAAAAATATATGTACAAAAATGCACATTAAATTAAGTAAATTTGCAATAAAATCTATATACAAAACACACATTAAATAATGTAAATGCGTATAAAAAAATGTATAAAAAATACCTTTGAAATAATCTAAATTCGTATCGAATTAAATTAACAAAATACGAATAAAATAATGTAGTTTTGGATGAAAATGTATATAGAAAATACAAATAAAATAACCTAAATACAAATACAAATATACACATAAAATAATTTAAAATTGCATAAAATGAATATATGAAACAAACATAAAATAAGGTAAATTTGTAATGAAATAAATGTAAAAATACACATAAAATAATTTAAATTTGTATGAAAATATGTATTCAAATACACATAAAATAAGATGAATTTGTATAAAATTTGTATCAAAATATATACGAGAGCACACAATAAAATAACGTAAATTTTATGAAAATATATATCCAAAATACATAAAATAATGTAAATACGTAGAAACATATATATACAAAATACACATAAAGTAATGGAAACTCGAATCAAAATAAATAAACAAAATTGCAATAATAGAATGTATATATGTAGGAAAATATATATACAAAAAACAAATAAATTAACTAAAATTTGTATAAAAAATTATAAAAAAATACTCAAAAATAATTTAAATTTGTTTGAAAATAGATAGGCAAAATACACATAAAATTAGGCAAATTTGGATTGAAATACATATACAAAACACTCATAAAATAATGTAAATCTGTATGAAAATATATAAACAATGTATTTAAATACATTTACAAAATACACATCAAATAGTGTAAATTTGAATTAAAATATATATACAAATACACTTAAATTAACGTAAATTTGTATAAAATATATATATATATATATATATATATATATATATATATATATATATATATATATATATATATATATATATATATATATATATATATATATATATATATATATATATATATATATATATATATATATATATATATATATATATAAAATATATATATAATATATAGAATAAATAAAATATATATAAAAATAAATATGTAAAAAGAATATAAATAAAAATAAAATAGAATATAAATAAATACAAAAGTAAATAAATAAAATAATAAAAAAAAAATGTAAATTTGTATAAAAATTAAAAAAAAAATATACCAAAACACACATAAAATATTTGAATTTGTATTAAAAATATATATAAATGCACACACATAAGGAAAATTTATTGATATAGATTTGCATAATAAATATATATAAAACAATGTAAATTTGTTTAAATATATATACGAATACGAATAAAATAAAATATTTCTATAAAGATATATATACAAAATACACATAATGAAGTAAATACGTATAAAAAAATGTGTAAATTACACATAAAATAATGTAAACTCGTATCGAAATAAATAAACAAAATATTAATAAAGAATGTGTATTTGTATAAAATAAATAATATAAAAATACACATAAAATAACGTAAATTGATATAAAAGTATATACAAAATACAAAAAATTTAGTTATTTTATGTTATTTTGTATATCTCTATTTATACAAATTTAACTACTTTTGTGTATTTTTGTATATAGTTTTATATAAATTTACGATATTTTATGTGTATTTTGTATATTTATTTTTATACAAATACACATTTTTTTATTGGTATTTTGTTTATTTATTTTGATACAAATTTACATTATCTTATGTGTATTTTGTATACATTTTTTTATACGTATTTACTTCATTTTATGTGTATTTTGTATATATATTTTTATAGAAATCTACGTTATTTTAATTGTATTCGTATATATATTTTGAAACAAATTTTACATTGTTTTGTATGTATTTTGCATATCTATTTCAATATAAATTTACCTTATTATAAAAAATACACAAAATATTTAAATTTGTATGAAAAGAAATATACAAAATACACGTAAAATTATTTTATGTATTTGTATATATATTTTCATACAAATTTATATTATGTTATGTATTCTTACATATATTTTATTACAAATTTACCTTATTTTATGTTTATTTTGTATATTTATTTCATTCAATTTTAAATTATTTAATGTGTATATTTGTATTTGTATTTAGGCTATTTTATGTTGTATTTAGGTTATTTTTATTTCATCCAAAATTACATTATTTTATTGTTATTTTCTTAATTTAACTCGATACGAGTTTAGATTATTTCATAGGTATTTTGTATACATATTTTTATACTCATTTACATTATCTAATGTGTTTTGTATAAATTTTTTATGCAAACTAATTTTATGTGCATTTTGTACATATATTTTTATAGAAACTTAAAACGTTATTTTATGTGTATTTTGTATATGTTTTCTCATACAAATTTACATTATTAAATTAGTTTTTGTTTATTTATTTTGATACGAATGACTTGATTATTGGTGTATTTTGTTAATATTTTTATACGTATTTACATTACTTAATGTGTATTTTGTTTATATATTTTTTTACAAGTTTACGTTATTATATGTGTATTTGTTAAACATATTTTGAAACGAATTTACTTTATTTTATGTATTTTGTATATATATTTCAGTTCAAATTTAGCTTATTTTGTGTGTATTTTGTATATCTATTTTCACAAATTTAATTACTTCTGTGTATTTGTATATAGTTTTATACAAATTTACGTTATTTTATGTGCATTTTGTATATTTATATTTATACAAATACACATTCTTATTGGTATTTTGTTTATTTATATTTATACGAATTTACATTATTTTATGTGTATTTTGTATACATTTTGATTCGTATTTACTTAATTTTATTTGTATTTTGTATATATATTTATAGAAATCTACGTTATTTTATGTGTATTCGTATATATTTTGAAACAAATTTACATTGTTTTATATGTTTTTGCATATCTACCTTATTTTATGTGCATTTTGTATTTATTTTAATATAAATTCAAATATTGTGTATTTTGGTATATATATAATTTTAATAGATTTTAAAAATGCGTTATTTTATATATTTATTTTCTTAGTTTTCATAGAAATGTACATTATTTTATTAATATTCTGTGTATATATTTTGATACGATATTATACTATTTGTGTTTTGTATATTTTTTTTTATACATATTTTCATTATTTAATGTGTATTTTTTATATATATTTTATACAAATTAACGTCATTTTAAGTGTATTTGTTTATATAATTTCATTCAAATTTACATTATTTTAAGTGTATTTTGTATATGTATTTCAATACAAATTTACCTAATTTTATGTGTATTTTTTATATTTATTTTTATACAAATTTAAATAGTTTTTGTTTTTTTGTATATACATATAGAGTAAATTTCTGTGAAAATATATATTCAAAATACATATAAAATTATGTAAATAAGTATAAAAATATATATATCAAATACAACTAAAAAAAAGAAAATTCGTATCAAAATAAATAAACAAAATTCCGATAAAAGAACGTATATTGTAGGAAAATAAATATACAAAATACACATAAAATTACGAACATTTGAATAAAAGTATATACAAAAAAACAAATAAATAAATTTCAATTTGTATGAAAATAGATATACAAAATACACATATAATTAGCTAAATTTGTATTTAAATACATGTACAAAATACACATAAAATAATGTAAATTTGTATGAAATGAAAACAAATTCACATAAAATAACGTACATTTGTATAAAATAGATATACAAAATATACATAGAATAATGTAAAATCGTTTCAAAATAAATACACAGAATATCAATAAAATAATGTAATTTTGTATGAAAATAAAGATGCAAAATACCCATAAAATAAAGCATATTTTTTTAAAAATATATAAGAATACACATAGAATAATTAAATTTGTATTAAAATTAATATACAAAATGCACGTGCAATAAGGGAAATTTGTATTGAAAAAATATACAAAATGCACATAAAACAATGTATATTTGTTTTAAAATATATATACGAATACACATAAAATAACGTATATTTCTATAGAAATATATATACAAAATACACATGAAATGACGTTAATACGTATAAAAATATATATACACAATACACAATAAATAATGTAAATTCGCATCAAAATAAATAAACAAAATATCAATAAAAGAATGTGAATTTGTATGAAAATAGATATACAAAATACACAAAAATAATTTAAATTTGTATAAAAATATAAATACAAAATACACATAAAACTAGTTAAATTTCTATTGAAATACATATACGAGATACACATAAAATAATGTAAATTTGAATGAAAATATATAAACAAATACACTTAAAATAACGTAAATTTGTCTGAAATATATATAGAAAATACACATTAAATAATGTAAATATGTATAAAAAAAATATATACAAAACACAAATAGAATAATGTAATCAAATCAAATAGTATCAAAATAAATACACAGAATATTAATAAAATAATGTAAATTTGTATGAAAATAAAAAATACATAAAAAACAACAATTTTTTTATGAAAATATATACCAAAATACACATAAAATATTTAAATTTGTATTACAATAAATATACAAAATACACATAAAATAATGTAAATTTGTTTCAAAAAATATATACAAAATACATAAAATAAAGTAATTTATAAAATATATTCAAAATACACATAAAATAATGTAAATTCGTATCAAAATAAATAAACTAAATGCCAATAAAAGAATGTTTACTTGTATAAATATAAATATACAAAATACACATAAAATAACGTAAAATTGTATAAAACTATATACAAAAATAAACAAAAATAATTAAATTTGTATGAAAATAGATACTTAAAAGACACATATAATAAGCTAAATTTGAATTGAAATAAATATAGAAAATACATAAAATAATGTAAATTTGTATCAAAATATATATTCAAATACACATATATTAAAATTAATATACAAAATGCGTATATAATAAGGTAAATTTGTATTGAAAAAATATGCAACATACACGTTTACTCATACAAATTTATATTATTTTATTGGTATTTTGTTTATTTATTTTGATACGAATTACATGATTATATGTGTATTTTGTACATATTTCTTTATACGTATTTACATTATTTAATGTGTATTTTGTTTATATATTTTCATACAAATCTACGTTATTATATGTGTATTTGTATAAATATTTTGATACAAATTTACTTTATTTCATGTATTTTGTATATATATTTCAATTCAAATTTAGCTTATTTTGTGTGTATTTTGTATATATTTTCATACAAATTTAATTACTTCTGTGTATTTTTGTATATAGTTTTATATAAATTTACGTTATTTTATGTGTATTTTGTATATTTATATTTATTCAAATACACATTCTTTTATTGGTATTTTGTTTATATATTTTGATACGAATTTACATTATTTTATGTGTATTTTGTATACATTTTTTTTATAGGTATTTACTTCATTTTATGTGTATTTTGTATATATTTCTATAGAAATCTACGTTATTTTATGTGTAATCGTATATATTTTGAAACAAATTTACATTGTTTTATATGTAGTTTGCATATCTATTTCAATACAAATTTACCTTATTGTACGTGTTTTTTGTATATTTATTTTAATACAAATTTAATTTTTTTATGTGTATTTTGGTATATATACTTTTATATATGCGTTATTTTATGGGTATTTTGCTTCTTTATTTTCATACAAATTTACATTATTTTATTAATATTCTGTGTATTTATTTTGATACGATTTTACATTATTCTATTTGTGTTTTGTACATATTTTTTTTATACAAATTTACGTTATTTTAAGTGTATTTGTTTATGTATTTTCATTCAAATTTACATTATTTTATGTGTATTTTGTGTATGTGTTTCAATACAAATTTACCTAATATTATGTGTATTTCGTATATTTATTCTCATACAAATTTAAAATATTTTTGTTTATTTTTGTATATAGTTTGATACAAATTTAGGTTATTTTATGTGTATTTTGTATATCTATTTTCATACAAATACAGATTCTTTTATTGATATGTTGTTTATTTATTTTGACGCGAATTTTATGTGAATTTGTTTTCATTTCATTCAAATTTACATTATTTTATGTGTATTTTGTACATGTATTTAAACACAAATTTAACTAATTATATGTGTATTTTGTATATCTATTTTCATACAAATTGAAATTTATTTTTTTGTTTTTTTGTATATATTTTTATTCAAATTTTCGTAATCTTATAAAAATATATATACAAAAAAAAAAACATAAAATATTTAAATTTGCATTTAAATAAATATACAAAATGCACATACAATAAGATAAATTTGTATTGAAAGAGATATGCAAAAATACATATAAAACAATGTAAATTTGTTTCAAAATATATATACGAATACAAATAAAAAAACGTAGATTTCTATGAAAATATATATACAAAATACACATAAAATTAAGTAAATACGTATAAAAAAATGTATACAAAATACACATAAAATAATGTAAATTCGAATTAAAATAAATAAACAAAATACCAATAAAAGAATGTGTATTTGGATAAATATAAATATAGAAAATACACATACAAAATAAACATAAAATAAGGTAGATTTGTAAAAATATATGTACAAAATACACATAAAATAATGTAAATTTATATAAAAATATATATACAAATACACATAAAATACCATGAATTTGTATAAAAATATATTCAAAATAAATATTAAATAATGTAAAAGCGTATAAAAATATATATACAAAGTACATATAAAATAATGTAAATTCGTATCAATATAAATCAACAAAACACCAATAAAATAATATATATTTGAATGAAAATAAATTTACAAAATACACATAACATAACTAAAATTTGTATTAAAATATATACAAAAATACATAGAAATAATTTGAGTTTGTATGAAAATAGATATACAAAATACACATAAAACTAGGTAAATTTCTTTTGAAATATATATACAAAATACACATAAAATAACGTAAATTTGTATGAAAAATATATACAAAATACACAAAAATAATTTAAATTTGTATGAAAAATATATACAAAATACACATAGAATAATGTCAATTCGTAGCAAAATGAATGAGCAGAATATCAATAAAATAATGTAAATTTGTATGAAAATAAAGATGCAAAATCCCCAAAAAATAATGCATATATTTATAAAAATACAGATACAAAAATACACATCGAATAAATAAATTTGTATTAAAATTAATGTACAAAATGCGTATATAATAAGGAAAATTTGTATTGAAAAAATATGCAACATACACGTTTACTCATACAAATTTATATTATTTTATTGGTATTTTGTTTATTTATTTTGATACGAACTACATGATTATATGTGTATTTTGTACATATTTTTTATACGTATTTACATTATTTAATGTGTATTTTGTTTATATATTTTCATACAAATTTACGTTATTATATGTGTATTTGTTTAAATATTTTGATACAAATTTACTTTATTTCATGTATTTTGTATATATATTTCAATTCAAATTTAGCTTATTTTGTGTGTATTTTGTATATATTTTCATACAAATTTAATTACTTCTGTGTATTTTTGTATATAGTTTTATATAAATTTACGTTATTTTATGTGTATTTTGTATATTTATATTTATACAAATACACATTCTTTATTGGTATTTTGTTTATTTATTTTGATACGAATTTACATTATTTTATGTGTATTTTGTATACATTTTTTATACGTATTTACTTCATTTTATGTGTGTTTTGTATATATATTTTTATAGAAATCTACGTTATTTTATGTGTATTCGTATACATATTTTGAAACAAATTTACATTGCTTTATATGTATTTTGCATATCTATTTCAATACAAATTTACCTTATTGTACATATAAAACAATGTAAATTTGTTTCAAAATATATGTACGAATACACATAAAATAACCTAGATTTCTATAAAAAATATATACAAAATACATAAAATTAAGTAAATACGTATAAAAAATGTAAACAAAAAACACATAAAATAATGTAAATTGAAACAAAATAAATAAACAAAATACCAATAAAAGAATGTATTTGTATAAATATAAATGTAAATACACATACAAAATAAACATAAAATAAGGTAAATTTGTAATGAATATATGTACAAAATACACATAAATAATGTAAATTTATATGAAATATATATACAAATACACATAAAATACCATGAATTTGTATATAATTATATACTCAAAATAAATATTAAATAATGTAAATGCGTATAAAAATATATATACAAAGTACATATAAAATAATGTAAATTCGTATCAATATAAATCAACAAAATACCAATAAAATAATATATATTTGAATGAAAATAGATTTACAAAATACACATAACCTAACTAAAATTTGTATTGAAATATATACAAAAATACATACAAATAATTTGAGTTTGAATGAAAATAGATATTCAAAATACACATAAAACTAGGTAAATTTCTTTTGAAATATATATACAAAATACCCATAAAATATTGTCATAATTTCATATGTATTTTGTATATATATTTCTAAAGAAATCTACCTTATTTTATGTGTATTCGTATGAATATTTATTTTGATACAAATTCAAATATTTTATGTATATTTTGGTATCAATAATTTTATAAAAAATGCGTTATTTTATAGGTATTTTGCATCTTAATTTTCATACAAATTTACATTATTTTATTAAAATTTTGTGTATATATTTTGATACGATTTTACATTATTCTATTTGTGTTTTGTATAAATTTTTTATACATATTTACATTATTTAATGTGTATTTTGTATATATATTTCATACAAATTTACGTTATTATATGTGTATTTGTTTATATATTTTCTTTCAAATTTACATTATTTTATGTGTATTTTGTATACGTATTTCAATACAAATTAACCTAATTTTATGTGTATTTTCTATATTTCTTTTCATACAAATTTAAATTATTTTTGTGTATTTTTGTATATAGTTTTATACAAATTTAGGTTATTTTATGTACGCATTTACATTATTTAATGTGTGTTTTGTATATATATTTTTATCCATAGTTACTTTATTTTACGCTCATTTTTGGACGTATATTTTTATAGAAATTAGCGTTATTTTATATGTATTTGTATATGTTTTCTCATACAAATTTACATTATTTTATTGATATTTTGTTTATTTAGTTTGATACGAATTAAATGATTATATGTGTATTTTGTACATATTTTTTATACGTATTTACATTACTTAATGTGTATTTTGTGTATATATTTTTAAACAAATTTACGTTATTATATGTATTTTTATAAATATTTTGATACAAATTTACATTATTTTATGTATTTTGTATATACATTTCAATTCAAATTTAGCTTATTTTATCTGTATTTTGTATATCTATTTTCATACGAATTTAATTACTTCTGTGTATTTTTGTATATAGTTTTATATAAATTTACGTTATTTTATGTGTATTTTGTATATTTATATTTATACAAATACACATTCTTTTATTGGTATTTTGTTTATTTATTTTGATACGAATTTACATTATTTTATGTGTATTTTGTATACATTTTTTATAGGTATTTACTTCATTTTATGTGTATTTTGTATATATATTTTTATAGAAATCTACGTTATTTTATGTGTATTCGTATATATATTTTGAAACAAATTTACATTGTTTTATATGTATTTTGCATATCTATTTCAATACAAATTTACCTTATTGTATGTGTTTTTGTATATTTATTTTAATACAAATTTAATTTTTTTATGTGTATTTTGGTATATATATTTTTATAAATAAAAAAATTAGTTATTTTATGGGTATTTTGCTTCTTTATTTTCATACAAATTTACATTATTTTATTAATATTCTGTGTATTTATTTTGATACTAAGATTTCATTATTCTATTTGTGTTTTGTACATATTTTTTTTATACAAATTTACGTTATTTTAAGTGTATTTGTTTATGTATTTTCATTCAAAATTACATTATTTTATGTGTATTTTGTATATTTATTTCAATACAAATTTACCTAATTTACGTGTATTTTGTATATAGTTTGATACAAATTTTGATTTTATGTGTATTTTTATATATCTATTTTTATATCTATTTTATTTATTTTTTTTTTATTTTGTAAATTATTTATTTTGTATATTTATTTATATATTTTATACGAATTTACATTTCATGTGTATTATTTTAATATTTTTTCAATTTATATTATTTTGTATATATATTTATATATATATATATATATATATATATATATATATATATATATATATATATATATATATATATATATATATATATATATATATATATATATATATATATATATATATATATATATATATATATATATATATATATATACATATATATATATTTATACAAATACACATTCTTTTATTGGTATTTTGTTTATTTATTTTGATACTAATTTACATTATTTTATGTGTATTTTGTATACATTTTTTATACGTATTTACTTAATTTTATGTGTATTTTGTATGTATATTTTTATAGAAATCTACCTTATTTCATGTGTATTCGTATTTATATTTTGAAACAAATTTACATTGTTTATATGTATTTTGCATATCTATTTCTGTGTATTCTGAATTTATTTTTGTTATACATAGAATAATGTAAAATCGTATCAAAATAGGTAAACAGAATATCAATAAAATATGTAAATACGTATAAAAATATATATAAAATACATATTAAGTAATGTAAATTGTGACAAAATAAATAAACAAAATATCATGAAATAATGTAAATTTGTATGAAAATAAATAATAGATAATAAATTTATATGTAATATATATGCAAGATACACATTAAATAATGTAAATATGTATAAAAAATATATATACAAAAACAAATGAAATAATGTAAATCGTATCAAAAATATACCGAATATTAATAAAATAATGTAAATTTGTATGAAAATAAAGATGCAAAATTCCCATCAAATAGCGCATTTCTATAAAATATATATACCAAAATACATAAAATATTTAAATTGTATTGAAATAAATATACAAAATGCACATACAATAAGGTAAACTTCTGTTGAAGAGATATGCAAAAATACATATAAAATTGTAAATTTGTTTCAAAATATATATACGAATACACACAAAATAACGTAGATTTCTATAAAAATATGTTTACAAAATACACATAAAATTAGGTAAATACGTATAAAAAATGTAAAGAAAATATACACAAAATAATATAAATTCGAAACAAAATGAATAAACAAAATACAAATAAAAGAATGTGTATCTGTTCTGTGTATTTTTGTATATAGTTTTATACAAATTTACGATATTTTATGTGTATTTTGTATATATATATTTATACAAATACATATTCTTTTACTGGTATTTTGTCTATTTATTTTGATACGATTTTTATGTGTATTTTGTATTCATTTTTTAATACGTATTTACTTCATTTTATGTGTATTTTATATATATTTTTATAGAAATCAACGTTATTTTATGTGTATTCGTATATATATTTTGAAACAAATTTACATTGTTTTATATGTATTTTGCATATCTATTTCAATACAAATTTACCTTACAGTATATGCATTTTTTATATTTATTTTAATACAAATTTTAATATTTTATGTGTATTTTGGTATATATATTTTTATAAAAAATGCGTTATTTTATGGCTATTTTGCATCTTTATTTTCATACAAATTTAAATTATTTAATTAATATTCTGTGTATTTATTTTGATACGATTTTACATTATTCTATTTGTGTTTTGTATATTTTTTTTATACATATTTACATTATTTACTTAGTATTTTGTATATATATTTGATACAAATTTACGTTATTTTAAGTGTATATGTTTATATATTTTCATTCAAATTTCCATTATTTTATGTGTATTTTGTATATGTATTTCAATACAAATTTACCTAATTTTATGTGTATTTTGTATATTTATTTTCATACAAATTTAAATTATTTTTGTGTATTTTTGTATATAGTTTTATACAAACTTAGGTTATTTTATGAGTATTTTGTATATCTATTTTCATACAAATACACATTCTTTTATTGATATTTTGTTTATTTATTTTGACGAGAATTTAAATTATTTAATGTGTATTTTGCATATATATATTTTTATACGTATTTAGATCATTTCATGTGTATTTTGTATATATATTTCTATAGAAATCTACGTTATTTTATGTGTATTCGTATATAGATTTTTAAACAAATTTACGCTTTAATGTGCATTTTGTATATTTTTTCAATACAAATTTATCTTATTGTACGTGCATTTTATATATTAATTTTAATACAAATTTAATTATTCTATTTGTATTTTTGTATATGTATTTTTTTAATAATATGCTTTATTTTATGGGTATTTTGCATCTTTATTTTCATACTAAATTACATTATTTTATTGATATTCTGTGTATTTATTTTGATACGATTTTACATTATTCTATGTGTATTTTGTATATATTTTTCATTTAATTTAGCTTATTTTATGTGTATTTTGTATATCTATTTATTTTAATACAAAATCAAATATTTTATGTTTTTTCGTATATATATTTTTATAAAAAATGCGTTATTTTATGTGTATTTTGCATCTTAATTTTCATACAATTTTAAATTATATTATTAATATTTTCTGTATTTATTTTGATACGATTTTACATTATTTTATTTGTGTTTAGTATATATTTTTTTATACATATTTACATTATTTAATGTGTTTTTTGTATATATTTGATACAAATTTACGTTATTTTAAGTCTATATGTTTATATATTTTCATTCAAATTTACATTATTTTATGTGTATTTTGTATATGTATTTCAATACAAATTTACCTAATTTTATATGTTTTTTGTATATTTATTTTCATACAAGTTTAAATTATTTTTGTGTATTTTTGTTTATAGTTTTATACAAATTTAGGTTATTTTATGTGTATTTTGTATATCTATTTTCATACAAATACACATTCTTTTCATGATATTTTGTTTATTTATTTTGACACGAATTAACATTATTTAATGTGTATTTTGTACATATATTTTTATACGTATTTGCATTATTTCAAGTGTATTTTGTATATATATTTGTATAGAAATCTGCGTTATTTTATGTGTATTCGTATATATATTTTGAAACAAATTTACATTGTTTTATGTGTATTTTGCATATTTTTTCAATACAAATTTACCTTATTGTATGTGCATTTTGTATATTAATTTTAATACAAATTTGATTAATCTATGTGTATTTTTGTATATGTATTTTTATAAAAATATGCTTTATTTTAGGGGTATTTTGCATCTTTATTTTCATACAAATTTACATTATTTTATTGATATTCTGTGTATTTATTTTAATATGATTTTACATTATTCTATGTGTATTATGTATATATATTTTATATAAAATGTATTTGTTTTCATTTCATACAAATCTACATTATTTTATGTATTTTTTGTACATATATACACATAAAATATTTAAATTTGTATTGAAATAAATATACAAAATGCACATACAATAAGGTAAACTTCTATTGAAAGAGATATGCAAAAATACATATAAAACAATGTAAATTTGTTTCAAAATATATATACGAATACACATAAAATAACGTAGATTTCTATAAAAATATATATACAAAATACACATAAAATTAAGTAAATACGTATAAAAAAATGTAAACAAAATACACATAAAATAATGTAAACTCGAAACAAAATAAATAAACAAAATACCAATAAAAGAATGTGTATTTGTATAAATATAAATGTACAAAATACACATACAAAATAAACATAAAATAATGTAAATTTGTAATGAAATATATGTAAAAAATACACATAAAATAATATAAATTTATATGAAAATATATATACAAATACACATAAAATACCATGAATTTGTATAAAATTATATATTCAAAATAAATATTAGATAATGTAAATGTAAATGTACATATAAAATAATGTAAATTCGTATCAATATAAATCAACAAAATACCAATAAAATAATATATATTTGAATGAAAATAGATTTACAAAATACACATAACATAACTAAAATTTGTATTGAAATATATACAAAAATACATAAAAATAATTTGAGTTTGTATGAAAATAGATATTCAAAATACATATAAAACTAGGTAAATTTCTTTTGAAATATATATACAAAATACCCATAAAATATTGTAAATTTGTGTCAAAATATATAAACTAATACACATAAAATAACTTAAAATAACGTAAATATGTATCAAATATATATATATACAAAAAACACATTAAATAATGAAAATATGTATAAGAAAATTTATACAAAACATAAATAAAATAATGTAAAATCGTATCAAAATAAATACAGAAAATATTAATAAAATAATGTAAATTTGTATGAAAATTAAGATGCAAAATACCCATAAAATAACGCATTTTTTATAAAAATATATATACGAAAAACATAAAATATTTGATTTTGTATTAAAATAAATAGATATACATTCTTTTATTGGTATTTTGTTTATTTATTTTGTTTCGAATTTACATTATTTTATGTGTATTTTGTTTACATTTTTTTTATACGTATTTACTTAATTTTATGTGTATTTTGTATATATATTTTTATAGAAATCTACGTTATTTTATGTGTATTCGTATATATATTTTGAAACAAATTTACATTGTTTTATATGTATTTTTGCATATTTCTCTCAATAGAAGTTTACCTTATTGAATGTGCATTTTGTATATTTATTTCAATGCAAATTTAAATATTTTATGTGTATTTTGGTATATATATTTTTTTAAGAAATGCGCTATTTGATGGGAATTTTGCATCTTTATATTCATACAAATTTACATTATTTTATTAATATTCGGTGTATTTATTTTGATACGATTTTACATTATTCTATTTGTTTTTTGTATATATTTTTTTTATACATATTTACATTATTTAAATGTATCTTGCATATATATTACATACAAATTTATTATCTCTTATTTATTTTCATACAAATACACATTCTTTTCATGATATTTTGTTTATTTATTTTGTCACGAATTTACATTACTTAATATGTATTTTATATATATATTTTTATACGTATTTACATAATTTCATGTGTATTTTGTTTATATATTTCTATAGAAATCTACGTTATTTTACGTGTATTCGTATATATATTTTGAAACAAATTTACACTGTTTTATTTGTATTTTGCGTTTTTTTTCAATACAAATTTACCTTATTGTATGTGTGCATTTTGTATATTAATTTTAATACAAATTTAATTATTCTATGTGTATTTTTGTATATGTATTTTTTTTAAAAAATATGCTTTATCTTATGGGTATTTTGCATCTTTATTTTCATACAAATTTAAATTATTTTATTGATATTCTGTGATTTTACATTATTCTATGTATAACAAAAATAAATACATACACAAAAATAGATATGCAAAATACATATGAACAATGTAAATTTGTTTCAAAATATATATACGAATACACATGAAATAAGGTAGATTTCTATAAAAATATATATACAAAATACACATAAAATTAAGTAAATACGTATAAAAAATGTATACAAAATACACATAAAATAATGTAAATTAGTATCAAAATAAATAAACAAAATACCAATAAAAGAATGTGTATTTGTATAAATATATATATACAAAATACACATTAAATAATATAAATTTGTTTAAAACTATACAAAATACACATGAAATGATGTAAATACGTATAAAAATATATATACAAAATACACATTAAATAATGTAAATTCGCGTCAGAATAAATAAACAAAATATCAATAAAAGAATGTATATTTGTATGAAAATAGATATACAAAATACACATAAAATAACCTAAATTTGTATTAAACTATATACAAAAAACACAAAAATATTTTAAATTTGTATGAAAATAAATATACAAAATACACATAAAATTAGGTAAATTTGTATTGAAATACATACAAAAAAATACACATAAAATAATGTAAATTTGAATGAAAATACATAAACAAATACACTTAAAATAATGTAAATTTGTATAAAAAAAATATGTACAAAACACAAATAGAATAATGTAAAATCGTATCAAAATAAATACACAGAATATTAATAAAATAATGTAAATTTGTATGAAAATAAAGAAGCAAAATACCCATAAAATAACGCATTTTTTTTATAAAAATATATATACCAAAATACACATCATAAAATTAAAATTGTATTAAAATAAATATACAAAAAACACATACAATAAGGTAAATTTGTATTGAAATAGATATGCAAAATACATATAAAACAATGTAAATTTGTTTCAAAATATATATACGAATACACATAAAATAACGTAGATTTCTATAAAAATAGATATACAAAATACACATAAAATGAAGTAAATACGTATAAAAAAAATGTGTACAAAATACACATAAAATAATGTAAATTCGTATCAAAATAAATAAACAAAATACCAATAAAAGAATGTGTATTTGTATGAATATAAATATACAAAATACACATAAAATAACGTAAATTTATATAAAACTATATACAAAAATACACAGAGGCAATTAAATTTGTATGAAAATATATACAAAATACACACGAAATAAGCTAAATTTGAATTGAAATATATATACAAAATACATGAAATAAAGTAAATTTGTATCAAAATATTTATACAAATACACATATAATAACGTAAATTTGTATGAAAATATATAAACAAAATACACATTAAATAATGTAAATACGTATAAAAAAATATGTACAAAATACACATATAATCATGTAATTCGTATCAAAATAAATAAACAAAATACCAATAAAATAATATAAATTTGTATGAGTAAACGTGTATGTTGCATATTTTTTAATACAAATTTACCTTATTATATACGCATTTTGTATATTAATTTTAATAGAAATTTAATTATTCGATGTGTATTTTTGTATCTGTATTTTTATAAACATATTCTTTATTTTTTGGGTATTTTGCATCTTTATTTTCATACAAATTTACATTATTTTATTGATATTCTGCTCATTCATTTTGATACGAATTGACATTATTCTATGTGTATTTTGTATATATTTTTCATACAAATTTACGTTATTTTATGTTTAAAAATATGTACAAAATACACATATAATCATGTAATTCGTATCAAAATAAATAAACAAAATACCAATAAAATAATATAAATTTGTATGAGTAAACGTGTATGTTGCATATTTTTTCAATACAAATTTGCCTTATTATATACGCATTTTGTGTATCAATTTCAATACAAATTTAATTATTCGATGTGTATTTTTGTATCTGTATTTTTATAAACATATACTTTATTTTTTGGGTATTTTGCATCTTTATTTTCATACAAATTTACATTATTTTATTGATATTCTGCTCATTCATTTTGATACGAATTGACATTATTCTATGTATATTTTGTATATATTTTTCATACAAATTTACGTTATTTTATGTGTATTTGTTTATATATTTTGACACAAATTTACAATATTTTATGGGTATTTTGTATATACATTTCAAAAGAAATTTACCTAGTTTTATGTGTATTTTGTATATTTATTTTCATACAAACTCAAATTATTTCTATGTTTTTTGTATATATTTTAATACAAATTTTAGTTATGTTATGTGTATTTTGTAAATTTATTTTCATTCAAATAAATATTATTTTATTGGTGTTTTGTTGATTTATATTGATACGAATTTACATTATTTTATATGTACTTTGTATTTATATTTTTATACGCTTTTACATTATTTAATATTTATTTTGAATATATATTTTTATACAAATTCATGGTATATTATGTATTTGTATATATATTTTTATATAAATTTACATTATTTTATGTGTATTTTGTACATATATTTTTTTACAAATCTACCTTATTTTATGTTTATTTTGTATGTGTATTTTGTATATTTATATTTACCAAATACACATTCTTTTATTGGTATTTTGTTTATTTATTTTAATTGAATTTACATTATTTTATGTGTATTTTGTATATATTTTTTATACGTATTTACTTAATATTAAGTGTATTTTGTATATATATTTTTATAGAAATCTACGTTTTATTATTTGTATTCGTATATATATTTTGAAACATATTTACATTGTTTTATATGTATTTTTGCATATCTCTTTCAATAGAAATTTACCTTATTTTATGTGCATTTTGTATATTTATTTCAATGCAAATTTAAATATTTTATGTGTATTTTGGTATATATATTTTATAAGATATCGAAAATTTGAATAAAATATATTCAAAAAACAAAAAATAGATTTCAATTTGTATGAAAATAGATATACAAAATACACATATAATTAGTTAAATTTGTATTTAAATACATGTACAAAATACATATAATAATGTAAATTTGTATGAAATGAAAACAAATTCACATAAAATTAGCGTCAAAATAAATAAAAAAAATATAAATAAAAGAATTTTTATATTTATTAAAATAGATATAAAAAATAAAAATAAAATAAACTAAATATGTATAAAACTATATACAAAAATACACAAAATAATTTTAAATTTGTATGAAAATAAATATACAAAATACACATAAAATTAGGTAAATTTGTATTGAAATAAATACTCAAAATACACATAAAATAATGTAAATTTGAATAAAATACATAAACAGATACACTTAAAATAACGTAAATTTGAAAAAAAATATGTACAAAACACAAATAGAATAATGAAAATCGTATCAAAATAAATACACAGAATATTAATAAAAAAATGTAAATTTGTATGAAAATAAAGAAGCAAAATACCCATAAAATAACGCATTTTTTTATTTATAAAATATATATACCAAAATACACATCAAAAATTAAATTTCTATTAAAATAAATATATTAAAACACATACAATAAGGTAAATTTGTATTGAAATAGATATGCAAAATACATATAAAACAATGTAAATTTGTTTCAAAATATATATACGAATACACATAAAATAACGTAGATTTCTATAAAAATATATATACAAAATACACATAAAATGAAGTAAATACGTATAAAAAAATGTATACTAAAAACACATAAAATAATGTAAATTCGTATCAAAATAAATAAACAAAATACCAATAAAAGAATGTGTATTTGTATAAATATAAATATACAAAATACACATAAAATAACGTAAATGTATATAAAAGTATATACAAAAATACACAGAAGTAATTAAATTTGTATGAAAATATATACAAAATACACACAAAATAAGCTAAATTTGAATTGAAATATATATACAAAATACATGAAATAAAGTAAATTTGTATCAAAATATTTATACAAATACACATATAATAACAAAAATTTGTATGAAAATATATAAACAAAATACACATTAAATAATGTAAATACGTATAAAAAAAATATGTACAAAATACACATATAATCATGTAATTCGTATGAAAATAAATAAACAAAATACCTATAAAATAATATAAATTTGTATGAGTAAACGTGTATGTTGCATATTTTTTCAATACAAATTTACCTTATAATATACGCATTTTGTATATTAATTTTAATATATGTGTATTTGAATATTTATTTTGATACAAATTTACATTATTTTATGTATTTTCTATATTTATTTCAATTCAAATTTAGTTTATTTTATGTGTCTTTTGTATATCTATTTTCATACAAAATTAACTATTTTTGTTTATTTTTGTATATAGTTTTATACAATTTTACGTTATTTTATGTGTATTTTGTATATTTATATTTATACAAGTAAACATTCTTTTATTGGCATTTAGTTTATTTATTTTGATACGAGTTTACATTATTTTATGTGTATTTTGTATACATTTTCTCATACGTATTTACTTCATTTTATGTGTATTTTGTATATATATTTTTATAGAAATCTACGTTATTTTATGTGTATTCGTATATATATTTTGAAACAAATTTACATTGTTTTATGTGTATTTTACATATCTATTTCAATACAAATTTACCTTATTGTATGTGCATTTTGTATATTTATTGTAATAAAAATTTAAATATTTTATGTGTATTTTGGTATATATATTTTCATAAAAAATGCGTTGTTTTATGGGTATTTTGCATCTTTATTTTCATACAAATTTACATTATTTTATTAATATTCTGTTTATTTATTTTAATACTATTTTACATTATTCTATTTGTGTTTTGTATATATTTTTTTATACATATTTTCATTATTTAATGTGTATTTTCTATATATATTTCATACAAATTTACGATATTTTAAGTGTATTTGTTTATATATTTTCATTTAAATTTACATTATTTTTTGTGTATTTTGTATATGTATTTCAATAGAAATTTAACTAGTTTTATGTGTATTTTGTATATATATTTTTATACAAATTTAAATTATTTTTGTGTATTTTTTTAATAGAGTTTTATACAAATTTACAATATTTTATGTGTATTTTGTATATCTATTTTCATACAAATACACATTCTTTTATTGATATTTTGTTTATTTATTTTGATGCGAATTTATATTATTTAATGTGTATTGTGTATATATATTTTTGGACGTATTTACGTCATTTCATGTGTATTTTTTATATATATTTCTATAGAAATATACGTTATTTTATGTCTATTGGTATATATATTTTGAAACAAATATACATTGTTTTATGTGCATTTTGTATATTTTTTCAATACAAATTTCCCTTATTGTACGTGCATTTTGTATATTAATTTTAATACAAATTTAATTATTCTATGTGTATTCTTGTATATGTATTTTAAAAAAATATGCTTTATTTTATGGGTTTTTTGCATCTTTATTTTCATACAAAATTACATTATTTTATTGATATTCTGTGTATTTATTTTGATACGATTTTACATTATTCTATGTATATTTTGTATATCTATTTTATACAAAAATATATTTTTTTTTTTTTTTTTTTCTTTTTTTCATACAAATTTACATATATATATTGTGTTTTTGTACACGTATTTAAATACAAATTTAACTAATTATATGTGTTTTTTTTTTATATCTTTTCATATATATTGATATAATTTTTTTTTTTTTTTTTTTTATATAATTATTTTTTTTTTTATTTTTGTGTATTTTGTATATTTATTTTCCTACAAATATACGTTCTTTTATCGGAATTTTGTTTATTTATTTTGAATTTTTTTTTTTTTTACGTGTGTTTGATATATATATTTTTATACTTATTTACATAATTTTATATGTATTTTGAATATATATTTTCATAGAAATTTACTCAATATGTATATACAAAAAAACACAAAAATAATTTAAATTTGTATGAAAATAAATATACAAAATACACGTAAAATTAGGTAAATTTGTATTGAAATACATATACAAAATACATTTAAAATAATGTAAATTTGAATGAAATTATATAAACAAATACACTTAAAATGACGTTAATTTGTATAAAATATATATAAAAAATACACATTAAATAATGAAAAAATGTATAAAAAAATATATACAAAACACAAATAGTATAATATAAAATCGTATCAAAATATATACACAGAATAATAATAAAATAATGTACATTTGTATGAAAACTAAGATGCAAAATACCTATAAAATAACGCATTTTTTATAAAATTATATATACCAAAATACACATAAAATATTTGAATTTGTATTAAAATAAATATACAAAATGCACATACAATAAGGTAAATTTGTATTGAAATAGATATGCAAAAAACATATAAAACAATGTAAATTTGTTTCAAAATATGTATACGAATACACATAATATAACGTAGATTTCTATAAATATATATATATATATATATATATATATATATATATATATATATATATATATATATATCTATATATCTATCTATCTATATATATATATATATATATATATATATATATATATATATATATATATATATATATATATATATATATATACAAAATACAAATAAAATTAAGTAAATACGAATCAAAAATGTATACAAAATACACATAAAATAATATAAATTCGTATAAATATAAATAAACAAAATACCAATAAGAGAATGTGTATTTGTATAAATATAAATATACAAAATGCACATAAAATAACGTAAATTTGTATAAAACTATATACAAAAATACACAGAAGTAATTAAATTTGCATGAAAATAGATATACAAAATACACACAAAATAAGTTAAATTTGAATTGAAATATATATACAAAATACATAAAATAAAGTAAATTCGTTTCAAAATATTTTTAACAAATACACATATAATAACGTAAATTTGTAAAAAAAATATATAAACAAAATACACATTAAGTAATATAAATACGTATAAATTTTTTTTCACAAAATACACCAATAATCAAGTCATTCGTATCAAAATAAATAAACAAAAAACTAATTAAATAATGTAAATTTGTATGAGAAAACATATACAAAATACACATAAAATAACGTCTATTGTTTCTATAAAAATATATGTACAAAAATGCACATAAAATTAGTTTGCATAAAAAAATATATACAAAACACACATTAGATAATGTAAATGAGTAAAAAATATGTATACAAAATACCTATGAAATAATCTAAATTCGTATCGAGTTAAATTAAGAAAATAACAATAAAATAATGTAATTTTGGATGAAAATATATATAGAAAACACACATAAAATAACCTAAATACAAATACAAATATACACATTAAATAATTTAAAATTGAATGAAATAAATATACAAAATAAACATAAAATAAGGTAAATTTGTAATAAAATATATGTAAGAATACACATAAATAATATAAATTTGTATGAAAATATATATACAACACATAAAATAACATGAATTTGTATAAAATGTTTCAAAATATATACGAATACACACAATAAAATAGCGTAAATTTTATGAAAATGTATATATAAATACACATAAAATAGTTTAAATACGTAGAAAATATATATACAAAATACACATAAAATAATGTAAATTCGTAAAAATTAAATACACAAAATTCCAATAAAAGAATGTATATTTGTAGAAAATATAAATACAAAAACTAATAAAATAACTAGAATTTGTATAAAATATATACAAAATACACAAAATAATTTAAATTTGTTTGAAAATAGATATGCAAAATACACATAAAGTTAGGCAAATTTGTAATGAAATACATATACAAAACTCACATAAAATAATGTAAATTTGTATGAAAATATATAAACAAATACATATAAATATATATATATATATATATATATATATATATATATATATATATATATATATATATATATATATATATATATATATATATATATATATATATATATATATATATATATATATATATATATATATATATATATATATATATATATATATATATATATACAAAATATACATTAAATAGGTTCAAGATGTATCAAACTATATTCTATTATATATATTTTATTGATATTTTCGTTATTTATGTGTATTTTGTATATGTTTTATCATAGAAATTTACATTATTTTATTGGTATTTTGTCTATTTATTTTGATACGAATTACATGATTATTTGTGTATTTTTTACATTTTTTATACGTATTTACATTATTTAATGTGTATTTTGTTTATATATTTTTATACAAATTTACGTTATTATATGTGTATTTGTATAGGTATTTTGATACAAATTTACATTATTTTATGTATTTTGTATATATATTTCAATTCAAATTTAGCTTATTTTATGTGTATTTTGTATATCTATTTATTTTAATACAAAATCAAATATTTTATGTTTTTTCGTATATATATTTTTATAAAAAATGCGTTATTTTATGGGTATTTTGCATCTTAATTTTCATACAAATTTACATTATTTTATTAATATTTTCTGTATTTATTTTGATACGATTTTACATTATTTTATTTGTGTTTTGTATATATTTTTTTATACATATTTACATTATTTAATGTGTTTTTTGTATATATATTTGATACAAATTTACGTTATTTTAAGTCTATATGTTTATATATTCTCATTCAAATTTACATTGTTTTATGTGTATTTTGTATATGTATTTAAATACAAATTTACCTAATTTTATATGTTTTTTGTATATTTATTTTCATACAAGTTTAAATTATTTTTGTGTATTTTTGTTTATAGTTTTATACAAATTTAGGTTATTTTATGTGTATTTTGTATATCTATTTTCATACAAATACACATTCTTTTCATGATATTTTGTTTATTTATTTTGACACGAATTAACATTATTTAATGTGTATTTTGTATATATATTTTTATAAGTATTTACATTATTTCAAGTGTATTTTGTATATAAATTTCTATAGAAATCTGCGTTATTTTATGTGTATTCGTATATATATTTTGAAACAAATTTACATTGTTTTATGTGTATTTTGCATATTTTTTCAATACAAATTTACTTTATTGTATATGTATTTTCTATATTAATTTTAATACAAATTTGATTAATCTATGTGTATTTTTGTATATGTATTTTTATAAAAATATGTAACTAGTTAAATTTATATTTAAATACATGTACAAAATACACATAAAATAATGTAAATTTGTATGAAATGAAAACAAATTCACATAAAATAACGTACATTTGTATAAAATAGATATACAAAATAATTTTATGTGTATTTTGTATATTTATTTTCATACAAATTTAAATTATTTTTGTGTTTTTTTGTATATAGTTTTATACAAACTTAGGTTATTTTATGAGTATTTTGTATATCTATTTTCATACAAATACACATTCTTTTATTGATATTTTGTTTATTTATTTTGACGAGAATTTAAATTATTTAATGTGTATTTTGTATATATATTTTTATACGTATTTACATCATTTCATGTGTATTTTGTATATATATTTCTATAGAAATCTACGTTATATTATGTGTATTCGTATATCGATTTTTAAACAAATTTAAACTTTTATGTGTATTTTGCATATTTTTTCAATACAAATTTACCTTATTGTATATACATTTTGTATATTAATTTTAATACAAATTTAATTATTCTATGTGTATTTTTGTATTTTTTGTATTTTATGAGTATTTTGCATCTTTATTTTCATACAAATTTACGTTATTTTATTGATATTCTGCTCATTCATTTTGATACGATTTGACATTATTCTATGTGTATTTTGTATATATTTTTCAAACAAATTTACGTTATTTTATGTGTATTTGTTTATATATTCTGACACAAATTTACAATATTTTATGGGTATTTTGTATATATATTTCAAAAGAAATTTACCTATTTTTATGTGTATTTTGAATATCTATTTTCATACAAACTCAAATTATTTTTTTGTATTTTTGTATATATTTCAATACAAATTTTAGTTATGTTATGTGTATTTTGTAAATCTATTTTCAATCAAATATATATTATTTTATTGGTATTTTGTTGATTTATATTGATACGAATTTACATTATTTTATATGTACTTTTTATATATATTTTTATACGCATTTACATTATTTAATATTTATTTTGAATATATAATTTTATACAAATTCATGGTATTTTATGTGTATTTGTATATATATTTTCATATAAATTTACATAATTTTATGTATATTTTGTTTATATTTTATTACAAATTTACCTTATTTTATGTTTATTTTGTATGCGTATTTTGTACATTTATATTTATAAAAATACACATTCTTTTATTGGTATTTTGTTTATTTATTTTGTTTCGAATTTATATTATTTTATGTGTATTTTGTTTACATTTTTTTTTACGTATTTACCTAATTTTATGTGTATTTTGTATATAAATTTTTATAGAGATCTACGTTATTTTATATGTATTCGTATATATATTTTGAAACAAATTTACTTTGTTTTATATGTATTTTTGCATATCTGTTTCAATAGAAGTTTACCTTATTGTATGTGCATTTTGTACATTTATTTCAATACAAATTTAAATATTTTATGTGTATTTTGGTATATATATTTTTATTAGAAATGCGCTATTTGATGGGAATTTTGCATCTTTATTTTCATACAAATTTACATTATTTTATTAATATTCGGTGAATTTTTTTTGATACGATCTTACATTATTCTATTTGTTTTTTGTATATATTTTTTTTATACATATTTACATTATTTAATGTATATCTTGCATATATATTTCATACAAATTTATTATCTATTATTTATTTTCATACAAATACACATTCTTTTCATGATATTTTGTTTATTTATTTTGACACGAATTTACATTACTTAATTTGTATTTTATATATATATTTTTATACGTATTTACATAATTTCATGTGTATTTTGTATATATATTTCTATAGAAATCTACGTTATTTTATGTGTATTCGTATATATATTTTGAAACAAATTTACAATGTTTTATTTGTATTTTGCTTTTTTTTTTCAATACAAATTTACCTTATTGTATGTGTGCATTTTGTGTATTAATTTTAATATAAATTTAATTATTCTATGTGTATTTTTGTATATGTATTTTTAAAAAAAAATATGCTTTATCTTATGGGTATTTTGCATCTTTGTTTTCATACAAATTTAAACTATTTTATTGATATTCTGTGTACTTATTTTGATACGATTTTACATTATTCTATGTATAACGAAAATAAATACAGAATACACAAAAATAGATATGCAAAATACATATAAACAATGTAAATTTGTTTCAAAATATATATACGAATACACATGACATGGGTATTTTGAATCTTAATTTTCATACAAATTTACATTATTTTATTAATATTTTCTGTATTTATTTTGATAAGATTTTACATTATTTCATTTGTGTTTTGTATATATTTTTTTATACATATTTACATTATTTAAAGTGTTTTTTGTATATATATTTGATACAAATTTACGTTATTTTAAGTCTATATGTTTATATATTTTCATTCAAATTTACATTATTTTATGTGTATTTTGTATATGTATCTCAATACAAATTTACCTATTTTTATATGTTTTTTGTATATTTATTTTCATACAAGTTTAAATTATTTTTGTTTATTTTTGTGTATAGTTTTATACAAATTTAGGTTATTTTATAAGTATTTTGTATATCTATTTTCATACAAGTACACATTCTTTTCATGATATTTTTATTTATTTATTTGACACGAATTAACATTATTTAATGTGTATTTTGTATATATATTTTTATACGTATTTACATTATTTCAAGTGTATTTTGTATATATATTTCTATAGAAATCTACGTTATTTTATGTGTATTCGTATATATATTTTGAAACAAATTTACATTGTTTTATGTGTATTTTGCATATTTTTTCAATACAAATTTACATTATTGTATGTGCATTTTGTATATTAATTTTAATACAAATTTGATTAATCTATGTGTATTTTTGTGTATGTATTTTTATAAAAATATGCTTTATTTTATGGGTATTTTGCATCTTTATTTTCATACAAATTTACATTATTTTATTGATATTCTGTGTATTTATTTGGTATGATTTTACATTATTCTATGTGTATTTTGTATATATATTTTATATAAAATGTATTTGTTTTCATTTCATACAAATCTACATTATTTTATGTGTTTTTTGTACATGTATTTAAATACAAATTTAACTAGTTATATGTGTATTTTGTATATCTATTTTGTATGTATATTTTCATAGAAATTTTCTCTATTTTATGAGTATTCGTATATATATTTTGATACAAATTTACATTATTGATGTGTATTTTGCATATCTATTCCAATACAAATTTTCTTAATTGTACGTGCATTTTGTGTATTTATTTTAATACAAATTTAATTATTTTATATGTATTTTGGTATATATATTTTTATGCAAATATGCGTTATTATATGGATATTTTGCAGTTTTTTTTCATACAAATTTACATTATTTTATTGATATTCTCTTTATTTATTTTCATACGATTTAACATTATTCTATGTGTATTTTGTATACATTTTCAAAAAAAATTACGTTATTTTATTGTGTGTATTCGTATATATTTTGATACAAATTTTATACAAATTCATGTTATTTAATGTGTATTTGTATATATATTTTCATACAAATTTATATTATTTTATGTGTATTTTTTCATATATTTCATTACAAATTTACCTTATTTTATGTTTATTTTGTATATTTATTTCATTCAATTTTAAATTATTTTATGTGTATATTTGTATTTGTATTTAAGTTATTTTATGTGTATTTTGTATATATATTTTCATCCAAAATTACATTATTATATTGGTATTTTCTTAATTTAACTCGATACGAATTTAGATTATTTCATAGGTATTTTGTATACATATTTTTATACTCATTTACATTATCTAATGTGTGTTTTGTATATATATTTTTATGGAAATTTATTTTATGTTCATTTTTGTACATATATTTTATATAAATTTGCGTTTTTTTATGTATATAGTTTTATATAAATTAACGTTATTTTATGTGCATTTTGTATATTTATATTTATACAAATACACATTCTTTTATTGCTATATTGTTTATTTATATTTATACGAATTTACATTATTTTATGTGTATTTTGTATACATTTTTTTATACGTATTTACTTAATTTTATGTGTATTTTGTATATGTATTTTTATAGAAATCTACGTTATTTTATGTGTATTCGCATATATATTTTGAAACAATTTTACATTATTTTATATGTATTTTGCATATCTATTTCAATACAAATTTACCTTATTGTATGTGCATTTTGTATATTTATTTTGATACAAATTCAAATATTTTATGTGTATTTTGGTATCAATAATTTTATAAAAAATGCGTTATTTTATAGGTATTTTGCATCTTAATTTTCATACAAATTTACATTATTTTATTAATATTCTGTGTATATATTTTGATACGATTTTACATTATTCTATTTGTGTTTTGTATATATTTTTTTATACATATTTACATTATTTAATGTGTATTTTGTATATATATTTCATACAAATTTACGTTATTATATGTGTATTTGTTTATATATTTTCTTTCAAATTTACATTATTTTATATGTATTTTGTATATGTATTTCAATATAAATTAACCTAATTTTATGTGTATTTTGTATATTTCTTTTCATACAAATTTAAATTATTTTTGTGTAATTTTGTATATAGTTTTATACAAATTTAGGTTATTTTATGTACGCATTTACATTATTTAATGTGTGTTTTGTATATATATTTTTATCTAAAGTTAATTTATTTTACGTTCATTTTTGGACACATATTTTTATAGAAATTAGCGTTATTTTATATGTATTTGTATATGTTTTCTCATACAAATTTACATTATTTTATTGCTATTTTGTTTATTTAGTTTGATACGAATTATATGATTATATGTGTATTTTGTACATATTTTTTATACGTATTTACATTACTTAATGTGTATTTTGTTTATATATTTTAAAACAAATTTACGTTATTATATGTATTTTTATAAATATTTTGATACAAATTTACATTATTTTATGTATTTTGTATATACATTTCAATTCAAATTTAGCTTATTTTATCTGTATTTTGTATATCTATTTTCAAACGAATTTAATTACTTCTGTGTATTTTTGTATATAGTTTTATACAAATTTACGTTATTTTATGTGTATTTTGTATATTTATATTTATACAAATACACATTCTTTTATTGGTATTTTGTTTATTTATTTTGATACAAATTTACTTTATTTTATATGTATTTTGTATACATTTTTTTATACGTATTTACTTCATTTTACGTGTATTTTGTATATATTTTTATACAAATCTACGTTATTTTATGTGTGTTCGTATATATATTTTGAAACAAATTTACATTGTTTTATATGTATTTTGCATATCTATTTCAATACAGATTTACCTTATTGTATGTGAATTTTGTATATTTATTTTAATACAAATAACTTTTTTTGTGTATTTTTGTATATATATTTTATGGGTATTTTGCTTCTTTAATTTTCATACAAATTTACATTATTTTATTAATATTCTGTGTATTTATTTTGATACGATTTTACATTATTCTATTTGTGTTTTGTATATATTTTTTTATACAAATTTACGTTATTTTAAGTGTATTTGTTTATGTATTTTCATTCAAATTTACAGTATTTTATGTGTATTTTGTATATGTATTTCAATACAAATTTACCTAATTTTATGTGTATTTTGTATATTTATTTTCATACAAATTTAAATTATTTTTGTGTATTTTTGTATATAGTTTTATACAAATTTATGTTATCTTATGTGTATTTTGTATATTTATTTTCATACAAATACACATTCTTTTATTGACATTTTGTTTATTTATTTTGACGTGATTTTACATTATTTAATGTGTATTTTGTATATATATCTTTATACGTATTTACATCCTTTCATGTGTATTTTGTATATATATTTTTATACGTATTTACATCCTTTCATGTGTATTTTGTTTATTTATAAAAAATGCGTTATTTTATGGGTATTTTGCATCTTTATTTTCATACAAATTTACATTATTTTATTTACATTCTGTGTATTTATTTTAATACGATTTTACATTATTCTATTTGTGGTTTGTATATATATTTTATATACATATTTACATTATTTAATGAGTATTTTTTATATATATTTTATACAAATTTATGTTAATTTAAGTGTATTTGTTTATATATTTTCATTCAAATTTACATTATTTTATGTGTATTTTGTATATGTATTTCTTTACAAATTTACCTAATTTTATGTGTATTTTGTATATTTATTTTCATACAAATTTAACTTGTGTTTGTGTATTTTTATATATAGTTTTATACAAATTTACGTTATTTCATGTGTATTTTGTATATGTATTTTCATACAAATACACATTCTTTTATTGATATTTTAATTATTTATTTTGACACGAATTTACATTATTTAATGTGTATTTTGTATATATATTTTTATACGTATTTACAACATTTCATGTGTATTTTGTATATATATTTCTATAGAAATCTACGTTATTTTATGTGTATTCGTATATATATTTTGAAACAAATCTACATTATTTTATGTGTATTTTGTATATATATTTCATTATAAATTTGCCTTATTTTAGGTTTATTTTTATATCTATTTTCATTCAAATTCAAATCATTTTATGTGTATATATTTATTTGTATTTAAGTTATTTTATGTGTATTTTCTATATATATTTTCATTTAAAATTACAGTATTTTATCGGTATTTTGTTAATTTATTTCGATACGAATTTAAAGTATTTCATGTGTATTTTCTATACATATACATATAGAGTAAATTTCTATGAAAATATATATTCAAAATACATATAAAATTATGTAATCAAATACTTCATTTTATGTGTATTTTGTATATATTTTTATAGAAATCAACGTTATTTTATGTGTATTCGTATATATATTTTGAAACAAATTTACATTGTTTTATATGTATTTTGCATATCTATTTCAATATAAATTTACCTTACAGTATGTGCATTTTTTATATTTATTTTAATACAAATTTTAATATTTTATGTGTATTTTGGTATATATATATTTATAAAAAAATGCGTTATTTTATGGCTATTTTGCATCTTTATTTTCATTCAAATTTACATTATTTTATTAATATTCTGTGTATTTATTTTGACACGATTTTACATTATTCTATTTGTGTTTTGAATATATTTTTTTATACATATTTACATTATTTAATTAGTATTTTGTATATATATTTGATACAAATTTACGTTATTTTAAGTGTATATGTTTATATATTTTCATTCAAACTTCCATTATTTTATGTGTATTTTGTATATGTATTTCAATACAAATTTACCTAATTTTATGTGTATTTTGTATATTTATTTTCATACAAATTTAAATTATTTTTGTGTATTTTTGTATATAGTTTTATACAAACTTAGGTTATTTTATGAGTATTTTGTATATCTATTTTCATACAAATACACATTCTTTTATTGATATTTTGTTTATTTATTTTGACGAGAATTTAAATTATTTAATGTGTATTTTGTATATATATTTTTATACGTATTTACATCATTTCATGTGTATTTTGTATATATATTTCTATAGAAATCTACGTTATATTATGTGTATTCGTATATAGATTTTTAAACAAATTTAAACTTTTATGTATATTTTGCATATTTTTTCAATACAAATTTACCTTATTGTATATGCATTTTGTATATTAATTTTAATACAAATTTAATTATTCCATGTGTATTTTTGTATATGTATTTTTATAAAAATATGCTTTATTTTATGGGTATTTTGCATCTTTATTTTCATACAAATTTACGTTATTTTATTGATATTCTGCTCATTCATTTTGATACGATCTGACATTATTCTATGTGTATTTTGTAAATATGTTTCATAAATTTACGTTATTTTATGTGTATTTGTTTATATATTTTGACACAAATTTACAATATATTATGGGTATTTTGTATATATATTTCAAAAGAAATTTTTCTAGTTTTATGTGTATTTTGAATATCTATTTTCATACAAACTCAAATTATTTTTATGTATTTTTGTATATATTTCAATACAAATTTTAGTTATGTTATGTGTATTTTGTAAATCCATTTTCATTCAAATATATATTATTTTATTGGTATTTTGTTGATTTATATTGATACGAATTTACATTATTTTATATGTACTTTTTATATATATTTTTATACGCATTTACATTATTTAATATTTATTTTGAATATATAATTTTATACAAATTCATGGTATTTTATGTGTATTTGTATATATATTTTCATATAAATTTACATTATTTTATGTGTATTTTGTACATATATTTCATTATAAATTTACTTTATTTTATGTTTATTTTGTATGTGTATTTTGTATATTTATATTTATCCAAATACACATTCTTTTATTGGTATTTTGTTTATTTATTTTAAATCGAATTACATGATTATATGTGTATTTTGTACACATTTTTTTATACGTATTTACATTATTTAATGTGTATTTTGTTTATATATTTTCATACAAATTTACGTTATTATATGTGTATTTGTTTAAATATTTTGATACCAATTTACTTTATTTCATGTATTTTGTATATATATTTCAATTCAAATTTAGCTTATTTTCTGTGTGTTTTGTATATATTTTCATACAAATTTAATTACTTCTGTGTATTTTTGTATATAGTTTTATATAAATTTACGTTATTTTATGTGTATTTTGTATATTTATATTTATACAAATACACATTCTTTTATTGGTATTTTGTTTATTTATTTTGATACGAATTTACATTATTTTATGTGTATTTTGTATACATTTTTTATACGTATTTACTTCATTTTATGTGTATTTTGTATATATATTTTTATAGAAATCTACGTTATTTTAGGTGTATTCGTATACATATTTTGAAACAAATTTACATTGCTTTATTTGTATTTTGCATATCTATTTCAATACAAATTTACCTTATTGTACATATAAAACAATGTAAATTTGTTTCAAAATATATGTACGAATACACATAAAATAACGTGGATTTCTATAAAAATATATATACAAAATACACATAAAATTAAGTAAATACGTATAAAAAAATGTAAACAAAATACACATAAAATAATGTAAATTCGAAACAAAATAAATAAACAAAATACCAATAAAAGAATGTGTATTTGTATAAATATAAATGTACAAAATACACATACAAAATAAACATAAAATAAGGTAAATTTGTAATGAAATATATGTACAAAATACACATAAAATAATGTAAATTTATATGAAAATATATATACAAATACACATAAAATACCATGAATTTGTATAAAATTATATACTCAAAATAAATATTAAATAATGTAAATGCGTATAAAAACATATATACAAAGTACATATAAAATAATGTAAAATGGTATCAATATAAATCAACAAAATACCAATAAAATAATATATATTTGAATGAAAATAGATTTACAAAATACACATAACCTAACTAAAATTTGTATTGAAATATATACAAAAATACATAAAAATAATTTGAGTTTGAATGAAAATAGATATACAAAATACACATAAAACTAGGTAAATTTCTTTGAAATATATATACAAAATACCCATAAAATATTGTAAATTTGTGTCAAAATATATAAACAAATACACATAAAATAACGTAAATTTGTTCGAAAAATATATACAAAATACACATAGAATAATGTCAAATCGTATCAAAATGAATGAGCAGAATATCAATAAAATAACGTACATTTGTATGAAAATAAAGATGCAAAATACCCATAAAATAAAGCATATTTTTATAAAAATACAAATAGAAAAATACACATAGAATAATTAAATTTGTATTAAAATTAATATACAAAATGCATATACAATAAATTTAAATTTGATTATATTAAATGAAATAAATATACAAAATAAACATAAAATAAGGTAAATTTGTAATAAAATATATGTATGAATACACATAAAATAATATAAATTTGTATGAAAATATATATACAAATACACATAAAATAACATGAATTTGTATAAAATTTGTTTCAAAATATATACGAATACACACAATAAAATAACGTAAATTTTTATGAAAATGTATATATAAAATACACATAAAATAATTTAAATACGTAGAAAAATATATATACAAAATACACATAAAATAATGTAAATTCGTAAAAAATTAAATACACAAAATTCCAATAAAAGAATGTATATTTGAAGGAAAATATATATACAAAAAACAAATAGAATAACTAAAATTTGTATAAAAATATATAAAAAAATTCACAAAAATAATTTAAATTTGTTTGAAAATAGATATGCAAAATACACATAAAGTTAGGCAAATTTGTATTGAAATACATATACAAAACTCACATAAAATAATGTAAATTTGTATGAAAATATATAAACAAATACATATAAAATAACGTAAATTTGGATGAAATATATATACAAAATATACATTAAATATTTTATATATGTATAAAAATATATTATATTATATATATTTTATTGATATTTGCGTTATTTATGTGTATTTTGTATATGTTTTCTCATAGAAACTTACATTATTTTATTGGTATTTTGTCTATTTATTTTGATACGAATTACATGATTATTTGTGTATTTTGTACATTTTTTTTATACGTATTTACATTATTTAATGTGTATTTTGTTTATATATTTTTATACAAATTTACGTTATTATATGTGTATTTGTATAAGTATTTTGATACAAATTAACATTATTTTATGTATTTTGTATATATATTTCAATTCAAATTTAGCTTATTATATGAGTATTTTGTATATCTATTTATTTTAATACAAAATCAAATATTTTATGTTTTTTCGTATATATATTTTTATAAAAAATGCATTATTTTATGGGTATTTTGCATCTTAATTTTCATACAAATTTACATTATTTTATTAATATTTTCTGTATTTATTTTGATACGATTTCACATTATTTTATTTGTGTTTTGTATATATTTTTTTATACATATTTACATTATTTAATGTGTTTTTTGTATATATATTTGATACAAATTTACGATATTTTAAGTCTATATATTTATATATTTTCATTCAAATTTACATTATTTTATGTGTATTTTGTATATGTATTTCAATACAAATTTACCTAATTTTATATGTTTTTGTATATTTATTTTCATACAAGTTTAAATTATTTTGTGTATTTTTGTATATAGTTTTATACAAATTTAGGTTATTTTATGTGTATTTTGTATATCTATTTTCATACAAATACACATTCTTTTCATGATATTTTGTTTATTTATTTTGACACGAATTAACATTATTTAATGTGTATTTTGTATATATATTTTTCTACGTATTTACATTATTTCAAGTGTATTTTGTATATATATTTCTATAGAAATCTGCGTTATTTTATGTGTATTCGTATATATATTTTGAAACAAATTTACATTGTTTAATGTGTATTTTGCATATTTTTTTAATACAAATTTACCTTATTGTATGTGCATTTTGTATATTAATTTTAATACAAATTTGATTAATCTATGTGTATTTTTGTATATGTATTTTTATAAAAATATGCTTTATTTTATGGGTATTTTGCATCTTTATTTTCATACAAATTTACATTATCTTATTGATATTCTGTGTATTTATTTTGATATGATTTTACATTATTCTATGTGTATTTTGTATATATATTTTATATAAAATGTATTTGTTTTCATTTCATACAAATCTACATTATTTTATGTGTTTTTTGAACATGTATTTAAATACAAATTTAACTAGTTATATGTGTATTTTGTATATCTATTTTGTATGTATATTTTCATAGAAATTTACTCTATTTTATGAGTATTCGTATATATATTTTGATACAAATTTACATTATTAATGTGTATTTTGCATATCTATTTCAATACAAATTTACTTTATTGTACGTGCATTTTGTATATTTATTTTAATACAAATTTAACTATTTTATATGTAAGTTTGTATATATTTTTATGCAAATATGCGTTATTATATGGATATTTTGCATGTTTATTTTCATACAAATTTACATTATTTTATTGATATTCTCTTTATTTATTTTGATACGATTTAACATTATTCTATGTGTTTTTTGTATATATTTTTTTATTTATATATTTACATTATTTAATGTTATTTTGTATATATTTTTTTATCCAAATTTACATTATTTTATGTGTATTTGTTTATATATTTTCATACATATTTACACTATTTTATGTGTTTTTTGTATATATATTTTTCTACGTATTTAAATTATTTTATGTGTATTTTGTATATACATTTTCATAAAAAATTACGTTATTTTATTGTGTGTATAAGTATATATTTTGATACAAATTTTATACAAATTCATGTTATTTAATGTGTATTGGTATATATATTTTCATACAAAATTATATTATTTTATGTGTATTTTTTCATATATTTCATTACAAATTTACCTTATTTTATGTTTATTTTGTATATTTATTTCATTCAATTTTAAATTATTTTATGTGTATATTTGTATTTGTATTTAGGTTATTTTATTTGTATTTTGTATATATATTTTCATCAAAAATTCCATTATTTTATTGGTATTTCTTAATTTAATTCGATACGAATTTAGATTATTTCATTGGTATTTTGTATACATATTTTTATACTCATTTACATTATCTAATGTGTGTTTTGTATATATATTTTATGGAAATTTATCTAATGTTCATTTTGTACATATTTTTATAGAAATTTGCGTTATTTTATGTATATATTTTATAGAAATTTACGTTATTTTATGTGCATTTTGTATATTTATATTTATACAAATACACATTCTTTTATTGGTATATTGTTTATTTACATTTATACGAATTTACATTATTTTATGTGTATTTTGTATACATTTTTTATACGTATTTACTTAATTTTATGTGTATTTGTATATGTATTTTTATAGAAATCTACGTTATTTTATGTGTATTCGTATATATATTTTGAAACAAATTTACATTATTTTATATGTATTTTCCATATCTATTTCAATACAAATTTAACTTATTGTATGTGCATTTTGTATATTTATTTTAATACAAGTTCAAATATTTTATGTGTATTTTGGTATCAATAATTTAAAAAAAAATGCGTTATTTTATAGGTATTTTGCATCTTAATTTTCATTTTATATGTACTTTGTATATATATTTTTATACGCTCTTACATTATTTAATATTTATTTTGAATATAATTTTTATACAAATTCATGGTATTTTATGTGTATTTGTATATATATTTTTATATAAATTTACATTATTGTATGTGTATTTTGTACATATATTTTATTACAAATCTACCTTATTTTATGTTTATTTTGTATGTGTATTTTGTATATTTATATTTATCCAAATACACATTCTTTTATTGGTATTTTGTTTATTTAATGAGTATTTTCTATATATATTTTATACAAATTTATGTTAATTTAAGTGTATTTGTTTATATATTTTCATTCAAATTTACATTATTTTATGTGTATTTTGTATATGTATTTCTTTACAAATTTACCTAATTTATGTGTATTTTGTATATTTATTTTCATACAAATTTAACTTATGTTTGTGTATTTTTATATATAGTTTTATAAAAATTTACGTTATTTTATGTGTATTTTGCATATGTATTTTCATACAAACACACATTCTTTTATTGATATTTTAATTAATTATTTTGACACGAATTTACATTATTTAATGTATTTTTATACGCATTTACAACATTTCATGTATATTTTGTATATATATTTCTATAGAAATCTACGTTATTTTATGTGTATTCGTATATATATTTTGAAACAAATCTATTTATATTTCATTATAAATTTGCCTTATTTTAAGTTTATTTTTATATCTATTTTCATTCAAATTCAAATCATTTTATGTGTATATATTTATTTGTATTTACGTTATTTTATGTGTATTTTCTATATATATTTTCATTCAAAATTACATTATTTTATCGGTATTTTGTTCATTTATTTCGATACGAATTTAGATTATTTCATGTGTATTTTCTATACATATACATATAGAGTAGATTTCTATGAAAATATATATTCAAAATACATATAAAATTATGAAAATAAGTATAAAAATATATATATATCAAATACACCTAAAAAAATGAAAATTCGTATCAAAATAAATGAATAAAATTCCGATAAAAGAACGTATATTTGTAGGAAAATAAATATACAAAATACACATAAAATTACGAAAATTTGAATAAAAATATATACAAAAATACACAAAATTAATTTCAATTTGTATGAAAATAGATATACAAAATACACATATAATTAGTTAAATTTGTATTTAAATACATGTACAAAATTCACATAAAATAATGTAAATTTGTATGAAATGAAAACAAATTCACATAAAATAACGTACATTGGTATAAAATAGATATACAAAATATACATAGAATAATATAAAATCGTATCAAAATAAATACACAGAATATCAATAAAATAAAGTAATTTTGTATGAAAATAAAGATGCAAAATACCCATAAAATAAAGCATATTTTTATAAAAATACATATACAAAAATACACATAGAATAGCTAAATTTGTATTAAAATTAATATACAAAATGCACGTACAATAAGGTAAATTTGTATTGAAAAAATATGCAAAATGCACATAAAACAATGTATATTTGTTTCAAAATATATATACGAATACACATAAAATAACGTATATTTCTATAGAAATATATATACAAAATACACATGAAATGACGTAAATACGTATAAAAATATATATACACAATACACATTAAATAATGTAAATTCGCATCAAAATAAATAAACAAAATATCAATAAAAGAATGTGTATTTGTATGAAAATAGATATACAAAATACACGTAAAATATTGTAAATTTGAATAAAACTCTATACAAAAATACACAAAAAATAATTTAAATTTTTATAAAATATATATACAAAATACACATGAAATTAGGTAAATTTCTATTGAAATACATATACAAAATACATAAAATAATGTAAATTTGAATAAAAATATATAAACAAATACACTTAAAATAACGAAAATTTGTATGAAATATATATAGAAAATACACATTAAATAATGTAAATATGTATAAAAAAATATATACAAAACACAAATAGAATAATGTAAAATAGTATCAAAATAAATACACAGAATATTAATAAAATAATGTAAAATTGTATGAAAATAAAGATGCAAAATACCCATAAAACAACGCATTTTTTATGAAAATATATATACCAAAATGCACATAAAATATTTAAATTTGTATTAAAATAAATACACAAAATGCACATACAATAAGGTAAATTTGTATTGAAATAGATATGCAAAATACATATAAAACAATGTAAATTTGTTTCAAAATATACATACGAATACTCATAAAATAACGTAGATTTCTATAAAATATATATACAAAATACACATAAAATGAACTAAATACGTATAAGAAAATGTATACAAAATACATAAAATAATGTAAATTATATATATATAAATAAATATATATATATATATATATATATATATATATATATATATATATATATATATATATATATATATATATATATATATATATATATATATATATATATATATATATATATATATATATATATATATATATATATATATATATATATACAAAATACACATAAGTTAACGTAAAATTGTATAAAACTATATACAAAAATAAACAAAAATAATTTAATTTGTATGAAAATAGATATACAAAAGACACATAAAATAAGCTAAATTTGAATTGAAATAAATGTAGAAAATACATAAAATAATGTAAATTTGTATCAAAATATATATTCAAATACACATATAATAACGTAAATTTGTATAAAAATATATAAACAAAATACACATTAAATAATGTAAATACGTATAAAAGATATGTACGTAATGTAAAAATTTAGATAATTAAAGATGCAAATTACCCATAAAATATCTTATATTTAAAAAAATATATATACAAAAATACACATAAAATAATTAAATTTGTATTAAAATAAATATACAAAATACACATACAATAAGGTAGATTTTTATTGAAATAGATATGCAAAAAACACATAAAATAATGAAATTTTTTATCAAAATATATACGGATACACACAATAAAATTACGTAAATTTTTATGAAAATATATATACAAAATACACATAAAGTAATGTAAATACATAGAAAAATATATATACAAAATACACATAAAATAATATAAATTCGTATCAAAATAAATAAACAAAATTTCCTCTAAAAGAATATATATGTGTAGGAAAATATATATACAAAATACATATAAAAAAAAAATTGTATAAAAATAATACAAAAATACACAAAAATAATTTAAATTTGTTTGAAAATAGATATGCAAAATACAAATGAAATTAGGCAAATTTTTAATGAAATACATATACAAAATACACATAAAATAATGTAAATTTGTATGAAAATATATAAACAAATACACATAAGATAACGTAAATTTCCATAAAATATATGTACAAAATATACATTAAATAATGTAAATATGTCTAAAAATATATATACAAAATACACAGAATAACGTAAAATCGTATCAAAATAAATAAACAGACATTCAATAAAATAATGTAAATTTGTATGAAAATAAAGATGCAAAATACCCATATAATAACGCATATTTGTTTAAAAATATATATACAAAAATACACATAAAATAATTAAATTTGCATCAAAATAAATATACAAAAGGCACATACAATAAAGAAAATTTGTATTGAAATAGATATGCGAAATACACCTAAATAATGTAAATTTGTATCAAAATATATATACGAATACACATAAAATAGAGTAAATTTCTATGAAAATATATATTCAAAATACATATAAAATTATGTAAATAAGTATAAAAATATATATATCAAATACACCTAAAATAATGAAAACTCGTATCAAAATAAATAAACAAAATTCCGATAAAAGAACGTATATTTGTAGGAAAATAAATATACAAAATTCACATAAAATTACGAAAATTTGAATAAAAATATATACTAAAATACACAAAATTAATTTCAATTTGTATGAAAATAGATATACATAATACACATATAATTAGTTAAATTTGTATTTAAATACATGTACAAAATACACATAAAATAATGTAAATTTGTATGAAATGAAAATAAATATATATATATATATATATATATATATATATATATATATATATATATATATATATATATATATATATATATATATATATATATATATATATATATATATATATATATATATATATATATATATATATATATATATATATATATATATATATACAAAATATACATAGAATAATGTAAAATCGTATCAAAATAAATACACAGAATATCAATAAAATAATGTAAATTTGTATGAAAATAAAGATGCAAAATACCCATAAGATAAAGCATTTTTTTATGAAAATACATATACAAAAATACACATAGAATAATTAAATTTGTATTAAAATTAATATACAAAATGCTCGTACAATAAGGTAAATTTATATTGAAAAAATATGCAAAATGCACATAAAACAATGTATATTTGTTTCAAAATATATATACGAATACACATAAAATAACATGTATTTCTATAGAAATATATATACAAAATACACATGAAATGACGTAAATACGTATAAAAATATATATATACAGAATACACATTAAATAATGTGAATTCGCGTCAAAATAAATAAAAAAATAAATAAACATAAATAATGTAAATTTGTATCAAAATATATATACGAATACCCATAAAATAGAGTAAATTTCTATGAAAATATATATTCAAAACACAAATAAAATGATATAAATAAGTATAAAAATATACATATCAAATACACCTCAAATAATGTAAATTCGTATAAAAATAAATAAACAAAATTACGATAAAAGATGCAAGATACACATTAAATAATGTAAATATTTAAAAAAAAATATATACAAAAAAAATTGAATAATGTGAAATCGTATCAAAATAAATACACCGAATATTAATAAAATAATGTAAATTTGTATGAAAATAAAGATGCAAAACTCCCATCAAATAGCGCATTTCTTGTAAAAATATATATACCAAAATACACATAAAATATTTAAATTTGCATTGAAATAAATATACAAAATGCACATACAATAAGGTAAATTTGTATTGAAAGAGATATGCAAAAATACATATAAAACAATGTAAATTTGTTTCAAAATATATATACGAATACAAATAAAAAACGTAGATTTCTATAAAAATATATATACAAAATACACATAAAATTAAGTAGATACGTATAAAAAAATGTATACAAAATACACATAAAATAATGTATTTTCGAATTAAAATAAATGTAAATTTGAATGAAAATATAAAAACAAATACACTTAAAATAACGTAAATTTGTATAAAATATATAAGCAAGATACACATTAAATAGTGTAAATGTGTATAAAAAAATATATACAAAAAACAAATAGAATAATGTAAAATCGTATCAAAATAAATACACAGAATATCAATAAAATAATGTAAATTTGTATGAAAATAAAGATGCAAAATTCCCAAAAATTATCGCATTTTTTATAAAAATATATATACCAAAATACACATAAAATATTTAAATTTGTATTAAAATAAATATACAAAATGCATATGCAGTAAGGTAAATTTGTATTAAAAGAGATATTCAAAAATACATATAAAACAATGTAAATTTGTTTCAAAATATATATACGAATACACATAAAATAAAGTAGATTTTTATAGAAATATATATACAAAATACATATGAAATTATGTAAATACGTATAAAAATATATATACAAAATACATATCAAATAATGTAAATTCGTGTCAAAATAAATAAACAAAATATCATGAAAAGAATGTGTATTTGTATGAAAATAGATAATAGATAATAAATTTGTATAAAATATATATGCAAGATACTCATTAAATAATGTAAATATGTATAAAAAAGTATATACAAAAAACAAATAGAATAATGTAAATTCGTATCAAAATAAATACACCGAATATTAATAAAACAATGTAAATTGTATGAAAATAAAGATGCAAAATTCCCATAAAATAGCGCATTTCTTATAAAAATAAATATACCAAAATACACATAAAATATTTAAATTTGTATTGAAATAAATATACAAAATGCACATACAATAAGGAAAATTTGTATTGAAAGAGATATGCAAAAATACATATAAAACAATGTAAATTTGTTTCAAAATATATATACGAATACAAATAAAAAAACGTAGATTTCTATAAAAATATATATACAAAATATACATAAAATCAAGTAAATACGTATAAAAAAATGTGTATTTGTAAAAATATAAATATACAAAATACACATAAAATATCGTAAATTTGTATAAAACTGTATACAAAAATACACAGAAGTAATTAAATTTGTATGAAAATATATATACAAAATACAGCTAAAATAAGCTAAATTTGAATTGAAATGTACATACAAAATACATAAAATAATGTAAATCTGTATCAAAATATTTATACAAATACATATAATAACGTAAATTTGTTTAAAAATATATAAACAAAATACACATTAAGTAATGTAAATACGTATAAAAAATATGTACAAAATACACATATAATCATGTAATTCGTATCAAAATAAATAAACAAAATAGCAATAAAATAATGTAAATTTGTATGAGAAAACATATACAAATAACGCAAATTTCTATAAAAATATATGTACAAAAATGCACATAAAATAAAGTAAATTTGCAAAAAAATATATATACAAAACACACACTAAATAATGTAAATGCGTACATAAAATAACCTAAATTTGTATAAAATTATATACAAAAATACACAAAAATAATTTAAATTTGTTTGAAAAGAAATATATAAAATACACATAAAATTAGGTAAATTTGTATTGAAATACATATACAAAATACACATCAAATAATGTAAATTTGAATGAAAATATATAAACAAATACACTTAAAATAACGTAAATTTGTATAAAATATATATGCAAGATACACATTAAATAATGTAAATGTGTATAAAAATATATATACAAAAAACAAATAGAATAATGTAAAATCGTATCAAAATAAATACACAGAATATCAATAAAATAATGTAAATTTGTATGAAAATAAAGATACAAAATTCCCAAAAATTATCGCATTTTTTATAGAAATATATTTACCAAAATACACATAAAATATTTAAATTTGTATTGAAATAAATATACAAAATGCATATACAGTAAGGTAAATTTGTATTGAAAGAGATATTCAAAAATACATATAAAACAATGTAAATTTGTTTCAAAATATATATACGAATACACATAAAATAAAGTAGATTTCTATAGAAATATATATACAAAATACATATGAAATTATGTAAATACGTATAAAAATATATATACAAAATACATATCAATAATGTAAATTCGTGTCAAAATAAATAAACAAAATATCATGAAAAGAATGTGTATTTGTATGAAAATAGATAATAATAAATTTGTATAAAATATATATGCAAGATACACATTAAATAATGTAAATATGTATAAAAAAGTATATACAAAAAACAAATAGAATAATGTAACATCGTATCAAAATAAATACACAGAATATTAATAAAATAATGTAAATTTGTATGAAAATAAAGATGCAAAATTCCCATAAAATAGCGCATTTCTTATAAAAATATATATACCAAAATACACATAAAATATTTAAATTTGCATTGAAATAAATATACAAAATGCACATACAATAAGGTAAATTTGTATTGAAAGAGATATGCAAAAATACATATAAAACAATGTAAATTTGTTTCAAAATATATATGAATACAAATAAAAAAATGTAGATTTCTATAAAAATATATACAAAATACACATAAAATTAAGTAAATACGTATAAAAAAATGTATACAAAATACACATAAAATACCATGAATTTGTATAAGAATATATATTCAAAATAAATATTAAATAATGTACAAGCGTATATAAAAATATATATATACAAAGTACATATAAAATAATGTAAATTCGTATCAATATAAATCAACAAAACACCAATAAAATAATATATATTTGAATGAAAATAAATTTACAAAATACACATAACATAACTAAAATTTGTATTAAAATATATACAAAAATACATAGAAATAATTTGAGTTTGTATGAAAATAGATATACAAAATCTGATAATCTTATTTTATATTATTTTTATAAAATCTGAATTTTGTTTATTGAATTTGAAACGAATTTACCTTATTTTGTATATCTATTTTCATACAAATTAAAATACTTCTGTGTATTTTTGTATATAGTTTTATATAAATTTACGTTATTTTATGTGTATTTTGTATATTTATATTTATACAAATACACATTCTTTTATTGGTATTTTGTATATTTATTTTGATGCGAATTTACATTATTTTATGTGTATTTTGCATACATTTTTTTATACGTATTTACTTCATTTTATGTGTATTTTGTATATATATTTTTATAGAAATCTACGTTATTTTATGTGTATTCGTTAATATATTTTGAAACTAATTTACATTGTTTTATATGTATTTTGCATATCTATTTCAATACAAATTTACCTTATTGTATGTGTTTTTTAAATATTTATTTTAATACAAATTTAATTTTTTTATGTGTATTTTGGTATATATGGAGAGGTAAATTTGTATTGAAAGAGATATTCAAAAATACATATAAAACAATGTAAATTTGTTTCAAAATATATATACGAATACACATAAAATAACGTAGATTTCAAAAAATATATATACAAAATACACATAAAATGAAGTAAATACGTATAAAAAAATGAATACAAAATACACATAAAAATCGTATCAAAATAAATAAACAAAATACCAGTAAAAGAATGTGTATTTGTATAAATATAAATATACAAAATACACAAAAAATATCGTAAATTTGTATAAAACTATATACAAAAATACACAGAAGTAATTAAATTTGTATGAAAATATATATACAAAATACAGCTAAAATAAGCTAAATTTGAATTGAAATGTACATACAAAATACATAAAATAATGTAAATCTGTATCAAAATATTTATACAAATACATATAATAACGTAGATTTGTTTAAAAATATATAAACAAAATACACATTAAGTAATGTAAATACGTATAAAAAATATGTACAAAATACACATATAATCATGTAACTCGTATCAAAATAAATAAACAAAATAGCAATAAAATAATGTAAATTTGTATAAGAAAACATATACAAATAACGCAAATTTCTATAAAAATATATGTACAAAAATGCACATAAAATAAAGTAAATTTGCATAAATATATATATACAAAACACACACTAAATAATGTAAATGCGTACATAAAATAACCTAAATTTGTATAAAACTATATACAAAAATACAAAAAATAATTTAAATTCGTTTGAAAAGAAATATACAAAATACACATAAAATTAGGTAAATTTGTATTGAAATACATATACAAAATACACATCAAATAATGTAAATTTGAATGAAAATATATAAACAAATACACTTAAAATAACGTAAATTTGTATAAAATATATATGCAAGATACACATTAAATAGTGTAAATGTGTATAAAAAAATATATACAAAAAGCAAATAGAATAATGTAAAATCGTATCAAAATAAATACACAGAATATCAATAAAATAATGTAAATTTGTATGAAAATAAAGATGCAAAATTCCCAAAAATTATCGCATTTTTTATAAAAATATATTTACCAAAATACACATAAAATATTTAAATTTGCATTGAAATAAATATACAAAATGCACATACAATAAGGTAAATTTGTATTGAAAGAGATATGGAAAATTACACATAAACAAAGTAAATTTGTTTCAAAATATATATACGAATTCAAATAAAAAAACGTAGATTTCTATAAAAATATATATACAAAATACACATAAAATTAAGTAAATACGTATAAAAAAAATGTATACAAAATACACATAAGATAATGTAATTTCGAATTAAAATAAATGTAAATTTGAATGAAAATATAAAAACAAATACACTTAAAATAACGTAATTTTGTATGAAATATATATGCAAGATACACATTAAATAATGTAAATGTGTATAAAAAAATATATACAAAAAAAAATAGAATAATGTAAAATCGTATCAAAATAAATACACAGAATATCAATAAAATAATGTAAATTTGTATGAAAATAAAGATGCAAAATTCCCAAAAATTATCGAATTTTTATAAAAATATATATACCAAAATACACATAAAATATTTAAATTTGTATTGAAATAAATATACAAAATGCATATACAGTAAGGTAAATTTGTATTAAAAGAGATATTCAAAAATACATATAAAACAATGTAAATTTGTTTCAAAATATATACGAATACATATAAAATAAAGTAGATTTCTATAGAAATATATATACAAAATACATATGAAATTATGTAAATACGTATAAAAATATATACAAAATACATATCAAATAATGTAAATTCGTGTCAAAATAAATAAACAAAATAAAAAGAAAAGAATGTGAATTTGTATAAAAATAGATAATAGATAATAAATTTGTATAAAATATATATGCAATATACTCATTAAATAATGTAAATATGTATAAAAAAGTGTATACAAAAAACAAATAGAATAATGTAAATTCGTATCAAAATAAATACATCGCATATTAATAAAATAATGTAAATATGTATGAAAATAAAGATGCAAAATTCCTATAAAATAGCGCATTTCTTATAAAAATATATATACCAAAATACACTTAGAAATAATTTGAGTTTGTATGAAAATAGATATTCAAAATACACATAAAACTAGGTAAATTTCTTTTGAAATGTATATACAGAATAGCCATAAAATATTGTAAATTTGTGTCAAAATATATAAACAAATACACATAAAATAACGTAAATTTGTATGAAAAATATATACAAAATACACATAGAATAATGCCAATTCGTATCAAAATGAATGAGCAGAATATCAATAAAATAATGTATATTGTATGAAAATAAAGATGCAAAATACCCAAAAAATAAAGCATATGTTTATAAAAATACAGATACAAAAATACACATCGAATAATTAAATTTGTATTAAAATTAATATACAAAATGCGTATATAATAAGGTAAATTTGTACTGAAAAAATATGCAACATACACTTTTACTTGTACAAATTAATATTATTTTATTGTAATTTTTGTTCATTTATTATGATACGAATTACATGATTATATGTGTATTTTGTACACATTTTTTTATACGTATTTTCATTATTTAATGTGTATTTTGTTTATATATTTTCATACAAATTTACGTTATTATATGTGTATTTGTATAAATATTTTGATACAAATTTACTTTATTTCATGTATTTTGTATATATATTTCAATTCAAATTTAGCTTATTTTGTGTGTATTTTGTATATATTTTCATACAAATTTAATTACTTCTGTGTATTTATGTATAAAGTTTTATATAAATTTACGTTATTTTATGTGTATTTTGTATATTTATATTTACAAATACACATTCTTTATTGGTATTTTGTTTATTTATTTTGATACGAATTTACATTATTTTATGTGTATTTTGTATACATTTTTTTATACGTATTTACTTAATTTTATGTGTATTTTGTATATATATATTTATAGAAATCTACGTTATTTTATGTGTATTCGTATACATATTTTGAAACAAATTTACATTGCTTTATATGTATTTTGCGTATCTATTTCAATACAAATTTACCTTATTGTAAGTGTTTTTTATATATTTATTTTAATACAAATCTTATTTTTTTATGTGTATTTTGGTATATATATTTTTATAAATAATAAAATGCGTTATTTTACGGGTATTTTGCCTCTTTATTTTCATACAAATTTACATTATTTTATTAATATTCTGTGTATTTATTTTGATACGATTTTACATTATTCTATTTGTGTTTTGTATATATTTTTTTTATCCAAATTTACGTTATTTTAAGTGTATTTGTTTATGTATTTTCATTCAAATTTGCATTATTTTATGTGTATTTTGTATATGTATTTCCATACAAATTAACCTAATTTTATGTGTATTTTGTATATTTATTTTCATACAAATTTAAAATATTTTTGTGTATTTTTGTATATAGTTTGATACAAATTTAGGTTATATTATGTGTTTTTTGAATATCTATTAAATATATATACAAAATACATATGAAATTATGTAAATACGTATAAAAATATATATACAAAATACATATCAAATAATGTAAATTCGTGTCAAAATAAATAAACAAAATATCATGAAAAGAATGTGTATTTGAATGAAAATAGATAATAGATAATAAATTTGTATAAAATATATATGCAAGATACACATTAAATAATGTAAATATGTATAAAAAAGGATATACAAAAAACAAATAGAATAATGTAAAATCGTATCAAAATAAATACACCGAATATTAATAAAATAATGTAAATTTGTATGAAAATAAAGATGCAAAATTCCCATAAAAGAGCGCATTTCTTATAAAAATATATATACCAAAATACACATAAATTTTTTAAATTTGTATTGAAATAAATATACAAAATGCATATACAATAAGGTAAATTTGAATTGAAAGAGATATGCAAAAATACATATAAAACAATGTAAATTTGTTTCAAAATATATATACGAATACAAATAAAAAAACGTAGATTTCTATAAAAATATATATACAAAATACACATAAAATTAAGTAAATACGTATAAAAAAATGTATTCAAAATACACATAAAATAATGTAAATTCGAATTAAAATAAATACCAATAAAAGAATGTGTATTTGGATAAATAAAAATATACAAAATACACATACAAAATAAACATAAAATAAGGTAGATTTGTAATAAAATATATGTACAAAATACACATACAATAATGTAAATTTATATGAAAATATATATACAAATACACATAAAATACCATGAATTTGTATAAAAAATTATATTCAAAATAAATATTAAATAATGTAAGAGCGTATAAAAATATATATACAAAGTACATATAAAATGAAAATTAAGATGCAAAATACCTATAAAATAACGCATTTTTTATAAAATTATTGATACCAAAATACACATAAAATATTTGAACTTGTATTAAAATAAATATACAAAATGCACATACAATAAGGTAAATTTGTATTGAAATAGATATGGAAAATACATATAAAATAATGTAAATTTGTTTCAAAATATATATACGAATACACATAAAATAACGTAGATTTCTATAAAAATACATTTACAAAATACACATAAAATTAAGTAAATACGTATAAAAAATGTAAACAAAATACACATAAAATAATGTAAAATCGTATAAATGTAAATAAACAATATACCAATAAAAGAATGTGTATTTGTATAAATATAAATATACAAAATGCACATAAAATAACGTAAATTTATATAAAACTATATACATAAAATAACGCAAATTTCTATAAAAATATATGTACAAAAATGAACATTAGATAAATTTGCATAAAACCATATATACAAAACACACATTAGATAAAGTAAATGAGTATAAAAATATGTATACAAAATACCTATAAAATAATCTAAATTCGTATCGAATTAAATTAAGAAATATCAATAAAATAATGTAATTTTGGATGAAAATATATATACAAAATACACATAAAATAACCTAAATACAAATACAAATATACACATAAAATAATTTAAAATTGAATGAAATAAATATACAAAATAAACATAAAATAAGGTAAATTTGTAATGAAATATATGAAAAAATACACATAAAATAATATAAATTTGTATGAAAATATATACAGATACACATTAAATAACATGAATTTGTATAAAATTTGTATCAAAATATATACTTATACACACAATAAAATAACGTAATTTTTTTATGAAAATGTATATAGAAAATACACATAAAATAATTTAAATACGTAGGAAAATATATATACAAAAAACACACAAAATAATATAAATATGAATGAAAATATATAAACAAAAAAAAAAAAAATAACGAAAAATTTTATAAAATATATATACAAAATGAACATTAAATAATTTAAATATGTATAAAAAAATTATATTAAAAAAAACATAGAATAATGTTAAATCGTATCAAAATAAATAAAGAGAATATCAATAAAATAATGTAAATTTGTATGAAAATAAAGATGCAAAATATCCATATAATAACGCATATTTGCATAAAAATATATATACAAAAATACATATAAAATAGTTAAATTTGTATTAAAATAAATATACAAAATGCACGTACAATAAAGTAAATTTGTATTGAAATAGATATGCAAAATACACATTAATAATGTAAATTTGTTTCAAAATATATATACGAATACTCATAAAATAGAGTAAATTTCTATGAAAATATACATACAAAATAGATATACAAAATACACATATAACTAGTTAAATTTGTATTTAAATACATGTACAAAAAACTCATAAAATAATGTAGATTTGTTTGAATTGAAAAGAAATACATTTTATATAAAATATATATACAAAATACACATAGAATAATGTAAAAACATATCAAAATAAATACACAGAATATCAATAAAATAATGTAAATTTGTATGAAAATAAAGATGCAAAATACCCATAAAGTAAAGCATATTTTAATAAAAATACATATACAAAAATACACATAGATTAATCAAATTTGTATTAAAATTAATATACAAAATGGACATGCAATAAGGTAAATTTGTATTGAAAAAATATGCAAAATACACATAAAACAATGTAAATTTGTTTCAAAATATATACACGAATACACATAAAATAACGCAGATTTCTATAGAAATATATATACAAAATACACTTGAAATAATGTAAATACGTATAAAAATATATATACAAAATACACATTAAATAATGTTAATTCGTGTCAAAATAAATAAACAAAATATCATGAAAAGAATGTGTATTTGTATAAAAATAGATATACAAAATACACATAAAATAACCTAAATTTGTATAAAACTATATACAAAAATACACAAAAATAATTTAAACTTGTATGAAAATAAATATACAAAATCATAAAAATAGGTAAATTTGTATTGAAATACATATACAAAATACACATAAAATAATGTAATTTTGTATGAAAATATATAAACATATAGACTTAAAGTAACGTAAATTTGTATCAAATATATATACAAAAAAAAAAACATTAAATAATGTAAATATGTATAAAAAAATATATACAAAACACAAATAAAATAATGTAAAATCGTATCAAAATAAATACAGAAAATATTAATAAAATAATGTAAATTTGTATGAAAATTAAGATGCAAAATAAACATAAAATAACGCATTTTTTTAAAAAATATATATACGAAAAAACATAAAATATTTGATTTTGTATTAAAATAAATAGATATACAAAATACACATCAAATAAGCTAAATTTGAATTGAAATATATATACAAAATACATAAAATAATGTAAATTTGTATCAAAATACCTATACAAATACATTTATAATAACGTAAATTTGTATAAAAATATATAAACAAAATACACATTAAATAATGTAAATACGTATAAAAAAATTTAAAAAATACACAAATAATCATGTAATTTGTATCAAAATAAATAGACAAAATACCAATAAAATAATGTAAATTTCTATGAGAAAACATATACAAAATACACATAAATAACGCATATATATATAAATATATATATAATATAATATATTTTTATATATATTTAAAATATTTAATGTATATTTTGTATATATATATTTTATCCAAATTTACGTGATTTTATATGTATTTGTTTATGTATTTTCATACAAATTTACATTATTTTATGTGAGTTTTGTATATGTATTTCAATACAAATTTGCCTAACTTTATGTGTATTTTGCATATCTATTTTCAAACAAATTTAAATTATTTTTGTGTAGTTTTGTATATTTTTATACAAATTCTAGTTATTTTATTTGTTTTTTGTATATATATTTTCCTACAAATATACATTCTTTTATTGGAATTTTGTGTATTTAATTTTTTACGAATTTACATCATTTTATGTGTATTTTGTATATATATTTTTCTACGTATTGAAACTATTTTATGTGTATTTTATATATACATTTTCATAAAAATTTACGTTATTTTATTGTGTGTATTCGTATATATTTTGAAACATTTTATACAAATTCATGTTATTTTATGTGTATTTGTATATATATTTTCATACAAATTTATATTATTTTATGTGTATTCTTACATATATTTTATTACAAATTTACCTTATTTTATGTTTATTTTGTATATTTATTTCATTCAATTTTAAATTATTTAATGTGTATATTTGTATTTGTATTTAGGTTATTTTATGTGTGTTTTCTATATATATTTTCATCCAAAATTACATTATTTTATTGTTATTTTCTTAATTTAACTCGATACGAATTTAGATTATTTCATAGGCATTTTGTATACATATTTTTATACTCATTTACATTATCTAATGTGTGTTTTGTATATATTTTTTTATGCAAACTAATTTTATGTGCATTTTGTACATATATTTTATAGAAACTTAAAACGTTATTTTATGTGTATTTTGTATATGTTTTCTCATACAAATTTACATTATTTAATTAGTTTTTTGTTTATTTATTTTGATACGAATGACTTGATTATTGGTGTATTTTGTAAAAATTTTTTTATACGTATTTACATTACTTAATGTGTATTTTGTTTATATATTTTTTTTACAAATTTACGTTATTATATGTGTATTTGTTAATAATATTTTGAAACGAATTTACTTTATTTTATGTATTTTGTATATATATTTCAATTCAAATTTAGCTTATTTTGTGTGTATTTTGTATATCTTTTTTCATGCAAATTTAATTACTTCTGTGTATTTTTGTATATAGTTTTATACAAATTTACGTTATTTTATGTGCATTTTGTATATTTATATTTATACAAATACACATTCTCTTATTGGTATTTTGTTTATTTATATTTATACGAATTTACATTATTTTATGTGTATTTTGTATACATTTTTGATTCGTATTTACTTAATTTTATTTGTGTTTTGTATGTATATATTTATAGAAATCTACGTTATTTTATGTGTATTCGTATATATATTTTGAAACAAATTTACATTGTTTTATATGTTTTTTGCATATCTATTTCAATACAAATTTACCTTATTGTATGTGCATTTTGTATATTTATTTTAATACAAATTTAAATATTTTATGTGTATTTTGGTATATATAATTTTATAAAAAATGCGTTATTTTATAGGTATTTTGCATCTTAGTTTTCATACAAATGTACATTATTTTATTAATATTCTGTGTATATATTTTGATACGATTTTATATTATACTATTTGTGTTTTGTATATATTTTTTTATTTTCATTATTTAATGTGTATTTTTTATGTATATTTTATACAAATTAACGTCATTTTAAGTGTATATGTTTATATAATGTAAATTTGTATGAAATGAAAACAAATTCACATAAAATTCGCGTCAAAATAAATAAACAAAATATCAATAAAAGAATGTGTATTTGTATGAAAATAGATATACAAAATACACATAAAATAACCTAAATTTGTATCAAACTATATACAAAAATAAACAAAAATATTTTAAATTTGTATGAAAATAAATATACAAAATACACATAAAATTAGGTAAATTTGTATTGAAATACATACACAAAATACACATAAAATAATGTAAATTTGAATGAAAATACATAAACAAATACACTTAAAATAACGTAAATTTGTATAAAAAAATATGTACAAAACACAAATAGAATAATGTAAAATCGTATCAAAATAAATACACAGAATATTAATAAAATAATGTAAATTTGTATGAAAATAAAGAAGCAAAATACCCATAAAATAACGCATTTAAAAAAATATATATACCAAAATACAAATCAAAAAATTAAATTTGTATTAAAATAAATATACAAAAAACACATACAATAAGGTAAATTTGTATTGAAATAGATATGCAAAATACATATAAGACAATGTAAATTTGTTTCAAAATATATATGCGAATATACATAAAATAACGTAGATTTCTATAAAAATATATATACAAAATACGCATAAAATTAAGTAAATACTTATAAAAAAATGTATACAAAATACACATAAAATAATGTAAATTCGTATCAAAATAAATTAACAAAATACCAATAAAAGAATGTGTATTTGTATAAATATAAATATACAAAATACACATAAAATCACGTAAATTTGTATAAAACTATATACAAAAATACACAGAAGTAGTTAAATTTGTATGAAAATATATAAAAATACACACAAAATAAGCTAAATTTGAATTGAAATATATACAAAATACATGAAATAAAGTAAATTTGTATCAAAATATTTATACAAATTCACATATAATAACGTAAATTTGTATGAAAATATATAAACAAAATACACATTAAATAATGTAAATACGTATAAAGAAATATGTACAAAATACACATATAATCATGTAATTCGTATTAAAATGAATGAACAAAATACCAATAAAATAATATAAATTTGTGTGAGTAAACGTGTATGTTGCATATTTTTCAATACAAATTTACCTTATTATATACGCATTTTGTATATTAATTTTAATATATGTGTATTTGAATATATATTTTGATACAAATTTACATTATTTTATGTATTTTCTATATTTATTTCAATTCAAATTTAGCTTATTTTATGTGTCTTTTGTATATTTATTTTCATACAAATTTAATTATTATTGTTTATTTTTGTATATAGTTTTATACAAATTTACGTTATTTTATGTGTATTTTGTATATTTATATTTATACAAGTAAATATTCTTTTATTGGCATTTAGCTTATTTATTTTTATACGAATTTACATTATTTTATGTGTATTTTGTATACATTGTGTTATACGTACTTACTTCATTTCATGTGTATTTTGTATATATATTTTTATAGAAATCTACGTTATTTTATGTGTAATCGTATATATATTTTGAAACAAATTTATATTGTTTTATGTGTATTTTGCATATCTATTTCAATACAAATTTACCTTATTGTATGTGCATTTTGTATATTTACTGTAATACAAATTTAAATATTTTATGTGTATTTTGGTATATATATTTTCATAAAAAATGCGTTGTTTTATGGGTATTTTGCATCTTTATTTTCATACAAATTTACATTATTTTATTAATATTCTGTGTATTTATTTTGATACTATTTTACATTATTCTATTTGTGTTTTGTATATATTTTTTTATACATATTTACATTATTTAATGTGTATTTTCTATATATATTTCATACAAATTTACGTTATTTTAAGTGTATTTGTTTATATATTTTCATTCAAATTTACATTATTTTATGTGTGTTTTGTATATGTATTTCAATATAAATTTACCTAGTTTTATATGTATTTTGTATATATTTTTAATACAATTTTATGTGTTTTTTGAATATCTATTTTCATACAAATACACATTCTTTTATTGATATTTTGTTTATTTATTTTGATGCGAATTTACATTATTTAATGTGTATTGTGTATATATATTTTTATACGTATTTACGTCATTTCATGTGTATTTTGCATATATATTTCTAAAGAAATATGCGTTATTTTATGTGTATTCGTATATATATTTTGAAACAAATATACATTGTTTTATGTGCATTTTGTATATTTTTTCAATACAAATTTCCCTTATTGTACGTGCATTTTGTATATTAATTTTAATACAAATTTAATTATTCTATGTGTATTCTTGTATATGTATTTAAAAAAAAAATGTGCTTTATTTAATGGGTATTTTGCATCTTTATTTTCATACAAAATTACATTATTTTATTGATATTCTGTGTATTTATTTTGATGCGATTTTACATTATTCTATGTATATTTTGTATATCTATTTTATACAAATGTACGTTATTTTATGTGAATTTGTTTTCATTTCATTCAAATTTACACTATTTTATGTGTATTTTGTACATGTATTTAAATACAAATTTAACTAATTATATGTGTATTTTGTATATCTATTTTCATACAAATTGAAATATATTTTTTTGTTTTTTTATATATATTTTTATACAAATTTTCGTAGTCTTATAAAAAATATATATACCAAAATACACATAAAATATTTAAATTTGCATTGAAATAAATATACAAAATGCACATACAATAAAGTAAATTTGCATTGAAAGAGATATGCAAAAATACATATAAAACAATGTAAATTTGTTTCAAAATATATATACGAATACAAATAAAAAAACGTAGATTTCTATAAAAATATATATACAAAATACACATAAAATTAAGTAAATACGTATAAAAAAATGTATACAAAATACACATAAAATAATGTAAATTCGAATTAAAATAAATATACAATATACCAATAAAAGAATGTGTATTTGGATAAATATAAATATACAAAATACACATACAAAATATACATAAAATAAGGTAGATTTGTAAAAAAATATATGTACAAAATACACATAAAATAATGTAAATTTATATGAAAATATATATACAAATACATATAAAATACCATGAATTTGTATAAAAATATATATTCAAAATAAATATTAAATAATGTAAAAGCGTATAAAAATATATATACAAAGTACATATAAAATAATGTAAATTTGTATCAATATAAATCAACAACCCACCAATAAAATAATATATATTTGAATGAAAATAAATTTACAAAATACACATAACATAACTAAAATTTATATTAAAATATATACAAAAATACATAGAAATAATTTGAGTTTGTATGAAAATAGATATACAAAATACACATAAAACTAGGTAAATTTCTTTTGAAATGTATATGCAAAATACCCATAAAATATTGTAAACTTGTGTCAAAATATATAAACAAATACAGATAAAATAACGTAAATTTGTATGAAAAATATATACAAAATACACATAGAATAATGTCAATTCGTATCAAAATGAATGAGCAGAATATCAATAAAATAATGTAAATTTGTATGAAAATAAAGATGCAAAATACCTAAAAAATAAAGCATATGTTTATAAAAATACAGATACAAAAATACACATCGAATAATTAAATTTGTATTAAAATTAATTTATAAAATGCGTATATAATAAGGTAAATTTGTATTGAAAAAATATGCAACATACACGTTTACTCATACAAATTTATATTATTTATTGGCATTTTGTTTATTTATTTTGATACGAATTACATGATTATATGTGTATTTTGTACATATATTTTTATACGTATTTACATTATTTAATGTGTATTTTGTTTATAGATTTTCATACAAATTTACGTTATTATATGTGTATTTGTATAAATATTTTGATACAAATTTACTTTATTTCATGTGTTTTGTATATATATTTCAATTCAAATTTAGCTTATTTTGTGTGTATTTTGTATATATTTTCATACAAATTTAATTACTTCTGTGTATTTTTGTATATAGTTTTATATAAATTTACGTTATTTTATGTGTATTTTGTATATTTATTTTTATACAAATACTCATTCTTTTATTGGTATTTTGTTTATTTATTTTGATACGAATTTACATTATTTTATGTGTATTTTGTATACATTTTTTTATACGTGTTTACTTCATTTTATGTGTATTTTGTATATATATTTTTATAGAAATCTACGTTATTTTATGTGTATTCGTATATATATTTTGAAACAAATTTACATTGTTTTATATGTATTTTGCATATCTATTTCAATACAAATTTACCTTATTGTATGTGTTTTTTGTATATTTATTTTAATACAAATTTAATTTTTTGATGTGTATTTTGGTATATATATTTTTATAAAAAAAATGCGTTATTTTATGGGTATTTTGCTTCTTTATTTTCATACAAATTTACATTATTTTATTAATATTCTGTGTATTTATTTTGATACGATTTTACATTATTCTATTTGTGTTTTGTACATATTTTTTTATACAAATTTACGTTATTTTAAGTGTATTTGATAATGTATTTTCATTCAAATTTACATTATTTTATGTGTATTTTGTGAATGTATTTTAATACAAATTTACCTAATTTTATGTGTATTTTGTATATTTATTTTCATACAAATTTAAAATATTTTTGTGTATTTTTGTATATAGTTTGATATAAAATTAGGCTATTTTATGTGTATTTTGTATATCTATTTTCATACAAATACACATTCTTTTATTGATATTTTGTTTATTTATTTTGACGCGAATTTACATTATTTAATGTGTATTTTGTATATATATTTTTATACGTATTTACATCATTTCATGTGTATTTTGTATAGTTTTAAACAAATTCATATTATTTAATGTGTATTTTGTATATATATATTTATACAAATACACATTCTTTTATTGGTATTTTGTTTATTTATTTTGATACTAATTTACATTATTTTATGTGTATTTTGTATACATTTTTTATACGTATTTACTTAATTTTATGTGTTTTTTGTATATATATTTTTATAGAAATCTACCTTATTTCATGTGTATTCGTATATATATTTTGAAACAAATTTACATTGTTTATATGTATTTTGCATATCTATTTTTATGTATTCTGTCTTTATTTTTGTTATACATAGAATAATGTAAAATCGTATCAAAATAAGTACACAGAATATCAATAAAATAATTTAAATTTGTATGAAAATAAAGATGCAAAATACTCATAAGATAAGGCATATTTTTTTTTAAAAATACATATACAAAAATACACATAGAATAATTAAATTTGTATTAAAATTAATATACAAAATGCACACATACAATACGGATGACGTAAATACGTATAAAAATATATATACACAATACACATTAAATAATGTAAATTCGCATCAAAATAAATATATAAAATATCAATAAAAGAATGTGTATTTGTATGAAAATAGATTTACAAAATACACATAAAATATTGTAAATTTGTATAAAACTCTTAAAAAAAATACACAAAAATAATTTAAATTTGAATAAAAATATATATACAGAATACACATAATATAGTTAAATTTCTATTGAAATACATATACAAAATACACATAAAATCATGCAAATTTGAATGAAAATATATAAACAAATACACTTAAAATAACGTAAATTTGTATGAAATATATATAGAAAATACACATTAAATAATGTAAATATGTAAAAAAAATATATACAAAACACAAATAGAATAATGTAAAATAGTATCAAAATAAATACACAGAATATTAATAAAATAATGTAAATTTGTATGAAAATAAAGATGCAAAATACCCATAAAACAACGCATTTTTTATGAAAATATATATACCAAAATAGACATAAAATATTTAAATTTGTATTACAATAAATATACAAAATGCACATACAATAAGGTAAATTTGTATTGAAATAGATATGCATAATACACAAAAAACAATGTAAATTTGTTTCAAAATATATATACGAATACACATAAAATAACGTAGATTTCAATAAAAATATATATACAATTACACATAAAATGAAGTAAATACGTATAAGAAAATGTATACAAAATACACATAAAATAATGTAAATTCGTGTCAAAATAAATAAACTAAATGCCAATAAAAGAATGTTTACTTGTATAAATATAAATATACAAAATACACATAAAATAACGTAAAATTGTATAAAACTATATACAAAAATAAACAAAAATAATTAAATTTGTATGAATATTGAAATACAATATACATAAAATAATATAAATTTGAATTTAAATAAATATATAAAATACATAAAATAATGTAAACTTGTATCAAAATATATATTCATATACACATATATTAAAATTAATATACAAAATGCGTATATAATAAGATAAATTTATATTGAAAAAATATGCAACATACACGTTTACTCATACAAATTTATATTATTTTATTGGTATTTTGGTTATTTATTTTGATACGAATTACATGATTATATGTGTATTTTCTACATATTTCTTTATACGTATTTATAATTATTTAATGTGTATTTTGTTTATATATTTTCATACAAATTTTCGTTTTTATATGTGTATTTGTATAAATATTTTGATACAAATTTACTTTATTTCATGTATTTTGTATATATATTTCAATTCAAATTTAGCTTATTTTGTGTGTATTTTGTATATATTTTCATACAAATTTAATTACTTCTGTGTATTTTTGTATATAGTTTTATATAAATTTACGTTATTTTATGTGTATTTTGTATATTTATATTTATACAAATACACATTCTTTTATTGGTATTTTGTTTATTTATTTTGATACGAGTTTACATTATTTTATGTGTATTTTGTATACATTTTTTTATACGTATTTACTTCATTTTATGTGTATTTTGTATATATATTTTTATAGAAATCTACGTTATTTTATGTGTATTCGTATATATATTTTGAAACAAATTTACATTGTTTTATATGTATTTTGCATATCTATTTCAATACAAATTTACCTTATTGTATGTGTTTTTTGTATATTTATTTTAATACAAATTTAACTTTTTGATGTGTATTTTGGTATATATAGTTTTATAAATAAAAAAAATGCGTTATTTTATGGGGTTTTGCTTCTTTATTTTCATACAAATTTACATTATCTTATTAATATTCTGTGTATTTATTTTGATACGATTTTACATTATTCTATTTGTGTTTTGAACATATTTTTTTATACAAATTTACGTTATTTTAAGTGTATTTGTTTATGTATTTTCATTCAAATTTACATTATTTTATGTGTATTTTGTGTATGTATTTCAATACAAATTTACCTAATTTTATGTGTATTTTGTATATTTATTTTCATACAAATACACATTCTTTTATTGTTATTTTGTTTATTTATTTTGACGAGAATTTTATGTGAATTTGTTTTCATTTCATACAAATTTACATTATGTTATGTGTATTTTGTACATGTATTTAAATACAAATTTAACTAATTATATGTGTATTTTCATACAAATTGAAAAAAATTTTTTTGTTTTTTGTATATATTTTTATTCAAATTTTCGTAATCTTATAAAAATATATATGCCAAAATACACATAAAATATTTAAATTTGCAATGAAATAAATATACAAAATGCACATACAATAAGGTAAATTTGTATTGAAAGAGATATGCAAAAATACATTAAAACAATGTAAATTTGTTTCAAAATATATATACGAATACAAATAAAAAACGTAGATTTCTATAAAAATATATATACAAAATACACATAAAATTACGTAAATACGTATAAAAAAATGTATACAAAATACACATAAAATAATGTAAATTCGAATTAAAATAAATAAACAAAATACCAATAAAAGAATGTGTATTTGGATAAATATAAATATACAAAATACACATACAAAATAAACATAAAATAAGGTAGATTTGTAAAAAAATATATGTACAAAATACATAAAATGTAAATTTATATGTAAATATATATAAAAATACACATAAAATACCATGAATTTGTATAAAAATATATATTCAAAATAAATATTAAATAATGTAAAATCGTATAAAAATATATATACAAAGTACATATAAATAATGTAAATTCGTATCAATATAAATCAACAAAACACCAATAAAATAATATATATTTGAATGAAAATAAATTTACAAAATACACATAACATAACTAAAATTTGTATTAAAATATATACAAAAAATACATAGAAATAATTTGAGTTTGTATGAAAATAGATATACAAAATACACATAAAACTAGGTAAATTTCTTTTGAAATGTATATACAAAATACCCATAAAATATTGTAAATTTATGCCAAAATATATAAACAAATACACATAAAATAAAGTAAATTTGTATGAAAAATATATACAAAATACACATAGAATAATGTCAATTTGTATCAAAATGAATGAGCAGAATATCAATAAAGTAAAGTAAATTTTTATGAAAATAAAGATGCAAAATACCCAAAAAATAAAGCATATGTTTATAAAAATACAGATACAAAATACACATTGAATAATTAAATTTTGTATTAAAATTAATATACAAAATGCGTATATAGTAAGTTAAATTTGTATTGAAAAAATATGCAACATACACGTTTACTCATACAAATTTATATTATTTTATTGGTATTTTGTTTATTTATTTTGATACGAATTACATGATTATATGTGTATTTTGTACATATTTTTTATACGTATTTACATTATTTAATGTGTATTTTGTTTATATATTTTCATACAAATTTACGTTATTATATGTGTATTTGTATAAATATTTTAATACAAATTTACTTTATTTCATGTATTTTGTATATATATTTCAATTCAAATTTAGCTTATATCGTGTATTTTGTATATATTTTCATACAAATTTAATTACTTCTGTGTATTTTTGTATATAGTTTTATATAAATTTACGTTATTTTATGTGTATTTTGTATATTTATATTCATACAAATACACATTCTTTTATTGGTATTTTGTTTATTTATTTTGATACGAATTTACATTATTTTATTTTGTATACATTTTTTTATGCGTATTTACTTCATTTTATGTGTATTTTGTATATATATATTTATAGAAATCTACGTTATTTTATGTGTATTTGTATATATATTTTGAAACAAATTTACATTGTTTTATATGTATTTTGCATATCTTTTTTAATACAAATTTACCTTATTGTATGTGTTTTTTGTATATTTATTTTAATACAAATTTAATTTTTTGATGTGTATTTTCGTATATATATTTTTATAAATTAAAAAAATGCGTTATTTTATTGGTATTTTGCTTCTTTATTTTCATACAAATTTACATTATTTTATTAATATTCTGTGTATTTATTTTGATACGATTTTACATTATTCTATTTGTGTTTTGTACAAATTTTTTTATACAAATTTACGTTTTTTTATAAAATTATTGATACCAAAATACACATAAAATATTTCAATTTGTATTAAAATAGATATACAAAATGCACATACAATAAGGTAAATTTGTATTGAAATAGATATGCAAAATACATATTAAATAATGTAAATTTGTTTCAAAATATATATACGAATACACATAAAATAACGTAGATTTCTATAAAAATACATATACAAAATACACATAACATCAAGTAAATACGTATAAAAAAATGTATACAAAATACACATAAAATAATGTAAATTCGTATAAATGTAAATAAACAATATACCAATAAAAGAATGTGTATTTGTATAAATATAAATATACAAAATGCACATAAAATAAAGTAAATTTATATAAAACTATATTCATAAAATAACGCAAATTTCTATAAAAATATATGAACAAAAATGAACATAAAATAAATTTGCATAAAAATATATATACAAAACACACATTAGATAATGTAAATGAGTATAAAAATATGTATAGAAAATACCTATGAAATAATCTAAATTCGTGTCGAATTAAATTAAGAAAATACCAATAAAATAATGTAATTTTGGATGAAAATATATATACAAAATACACATAAAATAACCTAAAATCAAATATACACATAAAATATTGTATTTTGTATATACATTCAAATTTAGCTTATTTTATCTGTATTTTGTATATCTATTTTCACGAATTTAATTAATTCTGTGTATTTTTGTATAGTTTTATACAAATTTAAGTTATTTTATGTGTATTTTGTATATTTATACTTATACAAATACACATTCTTTTATTGGTATTTTGTTTTTTATTTTGATACGAATTTACATTATTTTATGTGTATTTTGTATACATTTTCTTATACGTATTTACTTCATTTTATGTGTATTTTGTATATATCTTTTTATACAAATCTACGTTATTTTATGTGTATTCGTATATATATTTTGAAACAAATTTACATTGTTTTATATGTATTTTGCATATCTATTTCAATGCAGATTTACCTTATTGTAAGTGTATTTTGTATAAATATTTTAATACAAATTAATTTTTTCATGTGTATTTTGGTATATATATTTTTATAAAAAATGCGTTATTTAATGGGTATTTTGCATCTTTATTTTCATACAAATTTACATTGTTTCATTATAAAATAATATAAATTTGTATGAAAATATATATAAAAATACACATAAAATAACATGAATTTGTATAAAATTTGTTTCAAAATATATACGAATACTCACAATAAAATAACGTAAATTTTTATGAAAATGTATATATAAAATACACATAAAATAGTTTAAATACGTAGAAAAATATATATACAAAATACACTTAAAATAATGTAAATTCGTAAAAAATTAAATACACAAAATTCAAATAAAAGAATGTAAATTTGTAGGAAAGTATATATATACAAAAAACAAATAAAATAACTAAAATTTGTATAAAAATATATACAAAAATACACAAAAATAATTTAAATTTGTTTGAAAATAGATATGCAAAATACACATAAAGTAAGGCAAATTTGTATTGAAATACATATACAAAACTCACATAAAATAATGTAAATTTGTATGAAAATATATAAACAAATACATATAAAATCACGTAAATTTGGATAAAATATATATATATATATATATATATATATATATATATATATATATATATATATATATATATATATATATATATATATATATATATATATATATATATATATATATATATATATATATATATATATATATATATTCCTACGCCGATGATTTCCATTCCTACGCCGATGATTTCACTCTGCTTTACTCAACTTCTTTTAATAGAAGACCCACCTTTCAGGAACTTAACGACTCAAGGCTGGAGACTGCAGAACGCTTAGGGTCAGACCTTACTATTATTTCCGATTGGGGCAAGAAGAACCTGGTGTCCTTCAACGCCTCAAAAACACAGTTTCTCCACCTATCCACTCGACACAATCTTCCAAACAACTATCCCCTATTCTTTGACAACACCCAGCTATCACCTTCCTCAACACTAAACATTCTCGGTCTATCCTTAACTCAAAATCTCAACTGGAAACTTCATATCTCATCTCTTACTAAATCAGCTTCCTCGAGGCTGGGCGTTTTGTACCGTCTCCGCCAGTTCTTCTCCCCTGCACAGTTGCTGTCCATATACAGGGGCCTTGTCCGCCCTCGTATGGAGTATGCATCTCATGTGGGGGCTCCACCACACAGCTCTTCTGAACAGAGTGGAGGCTAAGGCTCTTCGTCTCATCAGCTCTCCTCCTCATACTGATAGTCTTCTACCTCTTAAATTCCGCCGCAATGTTGCCTCTCTCTCTTCTATCGATATTTCCACGCTGACTGCTCTTCTGAACTTGCTAACTGCATGCCTCCCCCTCCTGGCCCCGCTGCACTCGACTTTCTACTCATGCTCATCCCTATACTGTCCAAACCCCTTATGCAAGAGTTAACCAGCATCTTCACTCTTTCATCCCTCACGCTGGTAAACTCTGGAACAATCTTCCTTCATCTGTATTTCCTCCTGCCTACGACTTAAACTCTTTCAAGAGGAGGGTATCAGGACACCTCTCCTCCCAAAACTGACCTATCTTTCGGCCACCTCTTTGGATTCTTTTTAGGAGCAGTGAGTAGCGGGCTTTTTTTTTCATTAATGTTTGCTTTTTGTGTGCCCTTGAACTGTCTCCTTTGCTGTAAAAAAATAATATATATATATATATATATATATATATATATATATATATATATATATATATAGATAGATATATATATATATATATATATATATATATATATATATATATATATATATATACATTAAATATTTTAAATATGTATAAAAATATATTATATTATATATATTTTTATTCATATTTGCGTTATTTATGTGTATTTTGTATATGTTTTCTCATAGAAATTTGCATTATTTTATTGGTATTTTGTCTATTTAATTTTATACGAATTACATGATTATTTGTGTATTTTTTACATTTTTTATACGTATTTACATTATTTAATATGTATTTTGTTTATATATTTTTATACAAATTTACGGTATTATATGTGTATTTGTATAGGTATTTTGATACAAATTTACATTATTTTATGTATTTTATATATATATTTCAATTCAAATTTAGCTTATTTTATGTGTATTTTGTATATCTATTTATTTTAATACAAAATCAAATATTTTATGTTTTTTCGTATATATATTTTTATAAAAAATGCGTTATTTTATGAGTATTTTGCATCTTAATTTTCATACAAATTTACATTATTTTATTAATATTTTCTGTATTTATTTTGATACGATTTTACATTATTTTATATGTGTTTTGTATATATTTTTATTTTTTTATTTTTTTGTACATGTATTTAAATACAAATTTAACTAGTTATATGTGTATTTTGTATATCTATTTTGTATGTATATTTTCATAGAAATTTACTCTATTTTATGAGTATTCGTATATATATTTTGATACAAATTTACATTATTGATGTGTATTTTGCATATCTATTTCAATACCAATTTACTTTATTGTACGTGCATTTTGTATATTTATTTTAATACAAATTTAACTATTTTATGTGTATTTTTGTATGTATATTTTTATGCAAATATGCGTTATTATATGGATGTTTTGCATCTTTATTTTCATACAAATTTACATTATTTTATTGATATTCTCTTTATTTTTTTTGATACGATTTAACATTATTCTATGTGTATTTTGTATATTTTTTTATACATATTTACATTATTTAATGTTTATTTTGTAAATATATTTTATCCAAATTTACATTATTTTATGTGTATTTGTTTATATATTTTCATACAAATTTACATCATTTTATGTGTTTTTTGTATATATATTTTTCTACGTATTTAAATTATTTTATGTGTATTTTGTATATACATTTTCATAAAAAAATTACGTTATTTTATTGTGTGTATAAGTATGCATTTTGATACAAATTTTATACAAATTCATGTTATTTAATGTGTATTTGTAAATATATTTTCATACAAATTTATATTATTTTATGTGTATTTTTTCATATATTTCATTACAAATTTACCTTATTTTATGTTTATTTTGTATATTTATTTCATTCAATTTTAAATTATTTTATGTGTATATTTGTATTTGTATTTAGGTTATTTTATGTGTATTTTGTATATATATTTTCATCCAAAACTACATTATTTGATTGATATTTTCTTAATTTAATTCGTTACGAATTTAGATCATTTCATAGGTATTTTGTATACATATTTTTATACTCAATTACATTATCTAAAGTGTGTTTTGTATATATATTTTTATGCAAATTTATTTTATGTTCATTTTTGTACATATATTTTTATAGAAATTTGCGTTATTTTATTTATATAGATTTATATAAATTTACGTTATTTTATGTGCATTTTGTATATTTATATTTATACAAATACACATTCTTTTATTGGTATATTGTTTATTTACATTTATACGAATTTACATTATTTTATGTGTATTTTGTATACATTTATTTTATACGTATTTACTTAATATTATGTGTATTTTGTATATGTATTTTTAAAGAAGTCTACGTTACTTTATGTGTATTCGTATATATATTTTGAAACAAATTTACATTATTTTATATGTATTTTGCATATCTATTTCAATACAAATTTACCTTATTGTATGTGCATTTTGTATATTTGTTTTAATACAAATTCAAATATTTTATGTGTATTTTGGTATCAATAATTTTTTAAAAAATGCGTTATTTTATAGGTATTTTGCATCTTAATTTTCATACAAATTTACATAATTTTATTAATATTCTGTGTATATATTTTGATACGATTTTACATAATACTATTTGTGTTTTGTATATATTTTTTTATATATATTTACATTATTTAATGTGTATTTTGAATATATATTTCATAGAAATTTACGTTATTATATGTGTATTTGTTTATATATTTTCTTTCAAATTTACATTATTTTATATGTATTTTGTATATGTATTTCAATACAAATTAACCGAATTTTATGTGTATTTTGAATATTTCTTTTCATACAAATTTAAATTATTTTTGTGTATTTTTGTATATAGTTTTATACAAATTTAGGTTATTTTATGTACGCATTTACATTATTTAATGTGTGTTTTGTATATATATTTTTATCCAAAGGTGCTTTATTTTACGTTCATTTTTGGACATATAATTTTATGGAAATTAGCGTTATTTTATATGTATTTGTATATGTTTTCTCATACAAATTTACATTATTTTATTGATATTTTGTTTATTTAGTTTGATACGAATTACATGATTATATGTGTATTTTGTTCATGTTTTTTATACGTATTTACATTACTTAATGTGTATTTTGTTTATATATTTTTAAACAAATTTACGTTATTATATGTATTTTTATAAATATTTTGATACAAATTTACATTATTTTATGTATTTTGTATATACATTTCAATTCAAATTTAGCTTATTTTATCTGTATTTTGTATATCTATTTTCATACGAATTTAATAACTTCTGTGTATTTTTGTATATAGTTTTACACAAATTTACGTTATTTTATGTGTATTTTGTAAATTTATATTTATAAAAATACACATTCTTTTATTGGTATTTTGTTTATTTATTTTGAAACGAATTTACATTATTTTATGTGTATTTTGTATACATTTTCTTATACGTATTTACTTCATTTTATGTATATTTTGTATATATATTTTTATACATATCTACGTTATTTTATGTGTATTCGTATATATATTTTGAAACAAATTTACATTATTTTATATGTATTTTGTATATCTATTTCAATACAGATTTACCTTATTGTATGTGTATTTTGTATATTTTTTTAAATACAAATTAATTTTTTCATGTGTATTTTGGTATATATATTTTTATAAAAAAATGCGTTATTTAATTATTATTTTGCATCTTTATTTTCATACAAATTTACATTGTTTTATTAATATTCTGTGTATTTATTTTGATACGATTTTACATTATTCTATTTGTGTTTTGTATATATTTTTTTATACATATTTACATTATTTAATATGTATTTTGTATATTTTAAAACAAATTTACGTTATTTTATGCGCATCTGTTAAAATATTTTGATACAAATTTACATTATTTTATGTATTTTGTATATATATTTCAATACAACTTTAGTTTATTTTATGTATATTTTGTATATCTATTTTCATTCGTATCAAAATAAATAAACAAAATAGCAATAAAATAATGTAAATTTGTATGAGAAAACATATACAAATACACATAAAATAACGCAAATTTTTAAAAAATATATGTACAAAATGCACATAAAATAAAGAAAATTTGCATAAAATATATATATACAAACACACATTAAATAATGTAAATGCGTACATAAATAACCTAAATTTGTATAAAACTATATACAAAATACACAAAATATTTAAAATTTGTATGAAAAGAAATATACAAAATACACATAAAATTAGGTAAATTTGTATTGAAATACATATACAAAATACATAAAATAATGTAAATTTTAATGAAAATATATAAACAAATACACTTAAAATAACGTAAATTTGTATAAAATATATATGCAAGATACTCATTAAATAATGTAAATGTGTATAAAAAAATATATTCAAAAAAGAAATAGAATAATGTAAAATCCTATCAATATAAATACACAGAATATCAATAAAATAATGTAAATTTGTTTGAAAAGAAAGATGCAAAATTCCCATAAAATAGCGCATTTTTTATAAAAATATATATACCAAAATACACATAAAATATTTAAATTTGTATTGAAATAAATACACAAAATGCATATCCAGTAAGGTAAATATGTATTGAAAGAGATATTCAAAAATACATATCAAACAAAGTTAATTTGTTTCAAAATATATATACGAATACACATAAAATAACGTAGATAAATAATAGATAATAAATTTGAATGAAATATATATGCTAGAGACAACTTGCATAAAGTAAATATGTAGAAAATAAATATCTACAAATAACCAATAGAATAATGTGAAATCGTAACAAAATAAATACACGAATATTAAAAAATAATGTAAATTTGTATGAAAATAAAGATGCAAAATTCCATCAAATAGCGCATTTCTCATAAAATAAATATACCAAAATACACATAAAATATTTAAATTTGTATTGAAATAAATATACAAAATACACATAATAAGGTAAACTTGTATTGAAAGAGATATGCAAAAATACATATAAAACAATGTAAATTTGTTTCAAAATATATATACGAATACATATAAAATAACGTAGATTTCTATAAAAATATATATACAAAATACACATAAATTAAGTAAATACGTATAAAATAGATATACAAAATACACATAGAATAATGTAAAATTGTTAAAAAATAAACAGAATATAAATAAAATAATGTAAATTTTATGAAAATAAAATGCAAAATACCCATAAAATAAAGCATATTTTATAAAATACATATACAAAAATACACATAGCATAATTAAATTTGTATTAAAATTAATATACAAAATGCAAATACAATAAGGTAAATTTGTATTGAAAAAATATGCAAAATACACATAAAACAGTGTAAATTTATATCAAAATCTATATACGAATACTCATAAATCAACGTAGATTTCTATAGAAATATATATAAAAAATACACATCAAAAGATGTAAACACGTATAAAAATATATATATAAAATAGACATTAAATAATGTAAATTCGCGTCAAAATAAATAAACAAAATTTCAATAAAAGAATGTGTATTTGTATTAAAATAGATATACAATATACACGTTATTTTATGTGTATTCGTATATATTTTGAAACAAATTTACACTGTTTTATTTGTATTTTGCGTTTTTTTTTTTCAATACAAATTTACCTTTTTGTATGTGTGCATTTTGTATATTAATTTTAATACAAATTTAATTATTCTATGTGTATTTTTGTATATGTATTTAAAAAAAATGCTTTATCTTATGGGTATTTTGCATCTTTATTTTCATACAAATTTAAATTATTTTATTGATATTCTGTGTACTTATTTTGATACGATTTTACATTATTCTATGTATAACAAAAATAAATATATACAAAAATACACAAAAATAATTTAAATTTGTTTGAAAATAGATATGCAAAATATGTGTATTTTGTATATATATTTCAATTTAAATTTAGCTTATTTTGTGAGTATTTTGTATATATTTTCATACAAATTTAATTACTTCTGTGTATTTTTGTATATAGTTTTATATAAATTTACGTTATTTTATGTGTATTTTGTATATTTATATTTATACAAATACACATTCTTTTATTGGTATTTTGTTTATTTATTTTGAAACGAATTTACATTATTTTATGTGTATTTTGTATACATTTTCTTATACGTATTTACTTCATTTTATGTATATTTTGTATATATATTTTTATACATATCTACGTTATTTTATGTGTATTCGTATATATATTTTGAAACAAATTTACATTATTTTATATGTATTTTGTATATCTATTTCAATACAGATTTACCTTATTGTATGTGTATTTTGTATATTTTTTTAAATACAAATTAATTTTTTCATGTGTATTTTGGTATATATATTTTTATAAAAAAATGCGTTATTTAATTATTATTTTGCATCTTTATTTTCATACAAATTTACATTGTTTTATTAATATTCTGTGTATTTATTTTGATACGATTTTACATTATTCTATTTGTGTTTTGTATATATTTTTTTATACATATTTACATTATTTAATATGTATTTTGTATATTTTAAAACAAATTTACGTTATTTTATGCGCATCTGTTAAAATATTTTGATACAAATTTACATTATTTATGTATTTTGTATATATTTCAATACAACTTTAGTTTATTTTATGTATATTTTGTATATCTATTTTCATTCGTATCAAAATAAATAAACAAAATAGCAATAAAATAATGTAAATTTGTATGAGAAAACATATACAAATACACATAAAATAACGCAAATTTCTAAAAAAATATATGTACAAAAATGCACATAAAATAAAGAAAATTTGCATAAAAATATATATATACAAAACACACATTAAATAATGTAAATGCGTACATAAAATAACCTAAATTTGTATAAAACTATATACAAAAATACACAAAAATATTTAAAATTTGTATGAAAAGAAATATACAAAATACACATAAAATTAGGTAAATTTGTATTGAAATACATATACAAAATACACATAAAATAATGTAAATTTGAATGAAAATATATAAACAAATACACTTAAAATAACGTAAATTTGTATAAAATATATATGCAAGATACTCATTAAATAATGTAAATGTGTATAAAAAAATATATTCAAAAAAGAAATAGAATAATGTAAAATCCTATCAATATAAATACACAGAATATCAATAAAATAATGTAAATTTGTTTGAAAAGAAAGATGCAAAATTCCCATAAAATAGCGCATTTTTTATAAAAATATATATACCAAAATACACATAAAATATTTAAATTTGTATTGAAATAAATACACAAAATGCATATCCAGTAAGGTAAATATGTATTGAAAGAGATATTCAAAAATACATATCAAACAAAGTTAATTTGTTTCAAAATATATATACGAATACACATAAAATAACGTAGATAAATAATAGATAATAAATTTGAATGAAATATATATGCAAGATACACATTGAATAAAGTAAATATGTATAAAATAAATATATACAAAAAACAAATAGAATAATGTGAAATCGTAACAAAATAAATACACCGAATATTAAAAAAAATAATGTAAATTTGTATGAAAATAAAGATGCAAAATTCCCATCAAATAGCGCATTTCTCATAAAAATAAATATACCAAAATACACATAAAATATTTAAATTTGTATTGAAATAAATATACAAAATACACATACAATAAGGTAAACTTGTATTGAAAGAGATATGCAAAAATACATATAAAACAATGTAAATTTGTTTCAAAATATATATACGAATACATATAAAATAACGTAGATTTCTATAAAAATATATATACAAAATACACATAAAATTAAGTAAATACGTATAAAAATAGATATACAAAATACACATAGAATAATGTAAAATTGTTAAAAAAAAATAAACAGAATATAAATAAAATAATGTAAATTTTTATGAAAATAAAAATGCAAAATACCCATAAAATAAAGCATATTTTTATAAAAATACATATACAAAAATACACATAGCATAATTAAATTTGTATTAAAATTAATATACAAAATGCAAATACAATAAGGTAAATTTGTATTGAAAAAATATGCAAAATACACATAAAACAGTGTAAATTTATATCAAAATCTATATACGAATACTCATAAATCAACGTAGATTTCTATAGAAATATATATACAAAATACACATCAAATGATGTAAACACGTATAAAAATATATATATAAAATAGACATTAAATAATGTAAATTCGTGTCAAAATAAATAAACAAAATATCAGTAAAAGAATGTGTATTTGTATGAAAATAGATATACACAATATTTACTCCATTTTATGTGTATTCGTATATATATTTTTATACAAATTTTCATTATTTAATGAGTATTTTTATATTTTTATACAAATTTATGTTAATTTATGTGTATTTTGTATATATTTTCATTCAAATTTACATTATTTTATGTGTATTTTGTATATGTATTTAAAAAAAATGCTTAATTTTATGTGTATTTTGTATATTTATTTTCATACAAATTTAACTTATTTTATTGTATTTTGTATATATTTTTATACAAATTTACGTTATTTTATGTATATTAATATATATATTTCATACAAAATACTCATTCTTTTATTGATGTTTTAATTATTTATTTGACAATAATTAACATTATTTAATGTGTATTTTGTATATATATTTTCATACGTATTTACAACATTTCATGTGTATTTTGTACATATATTTCTATAGAAATATACGTTATTTTATGTGTATTCGTATATACATTTTGAAACAAATCTACATTATTTTATGTGTATTTTGTATATATATTTCATTATAAATTTGCCTTATTTTAAGTTTATTTCTATATCTATTTTCATTCAAATTCAAAACATTTTATGTGTATATATTTATTTGTGTTTACGTTATTTTATGTGTATTTTCTATATTAATTTTCATTCAAAACTACATTATTTTATCGGTATTTTGTTCATTTATTTCGATACGAATTTAGATTATTTCATGTGTATTTTCTATACATATACATATAGAGTAAATTTCTATGAAAATATATATTCTAAATACATATAAAATTATGTAAATAAGTATAAAAATATATGTATCATATACACCTAAAAAAAAAAAAATTCGTATCAAAATAAATAAACAAAAATCCGATAGAAGAACGTAAATTCGAATTAAAATAAATAAACAAAATACCAATAAAAGAATGTGTATTTGGATAAATATAAATATACAAAATACACATACAAAATAAACATAAAATAAGGTAGATTTGTAATAAAATATATGTACAAAATTCACATAAAATAATGTAAATTTATATGAAAATATATATACAAATACACGTAAAATACCATGAATTTGTATTAAAATATATATTCAAAATAAATATTAAATAATGGAAAAGCGTATAAAAATATATATACAAAGTACATATAAAATAATGTAAATTCGTATCAATATAAATCAACAAAACACCAATAAAATAATATATATTTGAATGAAAATAAATTTACAAAATACACATAACATAACTAAAATTTGTATTAAAATATATACAAAAATACATAGAAATAGTTTGAGTTTGTATGAAAATAGATATACAAAATACACATAAAACTAGGTAAATTTCTTTTGAAATGTATATACAAAATACCCATAAAATATTGTAAATTTGTGTCAAAATATATAAACAAATACACATAAAATAACGTAAATTTGCATGAAAAATATATACAAAATACACATAGAATAATGTCAAATCCTATCAAAATGAATGAGCAGAATATCAATAAAATAATGTAAATTTGTATGAAAATAAAGATGCAAAATACCCAAAAAATAAAGAATATGTTTATAAAAATACAGATACAAAAACACACATCGAATAATTAAATTTGTATTAAAATTAATATACAAAATGCGTATATAATAAGGTAAATTTGTATTGAAAAAATATGCAACATACACGTTTACTCATACAAATTTATATTATTTTATTGGTATTTTGTTTATTTATTTTGATACGAATTACATGATTATATGTGTATTTTGTACATATTTTTTTATACGTATTTACATTATTTAATGTGTATTTTGTTTATAGATTTTCATACAAATTTACGTTATTATATGTGTATTTGTATAAATATTTTGATACAAATTTACTTTATTTCATGTATTTTGTATATATATTTCAATTCAAATTTAGCTTATTTCGTGTGTATTTTGAATATATTTTCTTACAAATTTAATTATTTCTGTGTATTTTTGTATATAGTTTTATATACATTTAAGTTATTTTATGTGTATTTTGTATATTTATATTCATACAAATACACATTCTTTTTTTGGTATTTTGTTTATTTATTTTGATACGAATTTACATTATTTTATGTGTATTTTGTATACATTTTTTTATACGTATTTACTTCATTTTATATGTATTTTGTATATATATTTTTCTAGAAATCTACGTTATTTTATGTGTATTCGTATATATATTTTGAAACAAATTTACATTGTTTTATATGTATTTTGCATATCTATTTCAATACAAATTTACCTCCTTGTATGTGTTTTTTGTATATTTATTTTAATACAAATTTAATTTTTTGATGTGTATTTTGGTATATATATTTTTATAAATAAAAAAAAGCGTTATTTTATGGGTATTTTGCTTCTTTATTTTCATACAAATTTACATTATTTTATTAATATTCTGTGTATTTATTTTGATACGATTTTACATTATTCTATTTGTGTTTTGTACATATTTTTTTATACAAATTTACGTTATTTTAAGCGTATTTGTTTATGTATTTTCATTCAAATTTACATTATTTTATGTGTATTTTGTGTATGTATTTCAATACAAATTTATAAATATATAAACAAATACACTTAAAATAACGTAAATTTATATAAAATATATATAAAAAATACACATTAAATAATGTAAATATGTATAAAAAAATATATACAAAACACAAATAGAATAATATAAAATCGTATCAAAATAAATACACAGAATATTAATAAAATAATGTAAATTAGTATGAAAATTAAGATGCAAAATACCCATAAAATAACGCATTTTTTATAAAAATATAAATACCAAGACACACATAAAATATTTGAATTTGTATCAAAATAAATATACAAAAAGCACATACAATAAGATAAATTTGTATTGAAATAGATATGCAAAATACATATAAAACCATGTAAATTTTTTTCAAAATCTATGTACGAGTACACATAAAATAACGTAGATTTCTATGAAAATAAATATACAAAATACACATAAAATGAAGTAAATACGTATAAAAAAATGTTTATTTTGATATGTTTTTACATTATTCTATGTGTATTTTGTATATATATTTTATATAAAATGTATTTCTTTTCATTTCATACAAATCTACATTATTTTATGAGTTTTTTGTACATGTATTTAAATACAAATTTAACTAGTTATATGTGTATTTTGTATATCTATTTTGTATGTATATTTTCATAGAAATTTACTCTATTTTATGAGTATTCGTATATATATTTTCATACAAATTTACATTATTAATGTGTATTTTGCATATCTATTTCAATACAAATTTACTTTATTGTACGTGCATTTTGTATATTTATTTTAATACAAATTAAACTATTTTATATGTATTTTTGTATATATATTTTTATGCAAATATGCGTTATTATATGGATATTTTGCATCTTTATTTTCATACAAATTTACATTATTTTATTGATATTCTCTTTATTTATTTTGATACGATTTAACATTATTCTATGTTTTTTTTAATATAATTTTTTTATACATATTTAAATTATTTAATGTTCATTTTGTATATATATTTTATCCAAATTTACATTATTTTATGTGTATTTGTTTATATATTTTCATTCATATTTATATTATTTTGTGTGTTTTTTGTATATATATTTTCCTACGTATTTAAATTATTTTATGTGTATTTTCTATATACATTTTCATAAAAAAATTACGTTATTTTATTGTGTGTATAAGTATATATTTTGATACAAATTTTATACAAATTCATGTTATTTAATGTGTATCTGTATATATATTTTCATACAAATTTATATTATTTTATGTGTATTTTTTCATATATTTCATTACAAATTTACCTTATTTTATGTTTATTTTGTATATTTATTTCATTCAATTTTAAATTATTTTATGTGTATATTTGTATTTGTATTTAGGTTATTTTATGTGTATTTTGTATATATATTTTCATTCAAAATTACATTATTATATTGGTATTTTCTTAATTTAATTCGATACGAGTTTAGATTATTTCATAGGTATTTTGTATACGTATTTTTATACTCATTTACATTATCTAATGAGTGTTTTGTATATATATTTTTATGCAAATTTATTTTATGTTCATTTTTGTACATATATTTTTATAGAAATTTGAGTTATTTTATGTATATAGTTTTATATAAATTTACGTTATTTTATGTGTATTTTGTATATTTATATTTATACAAATACACATTCTTTAATTGCTATATTGTTTATTTATATTTATACGAATTTACATTATTTTATGTGTATTTTGTATACATTTTTTTTTATACGTATTTACTTAATTTTATGTGTATTTTGTATATGTATTTTTATACTAATCTACGTTATTTTATGTGTATTCGCATATATATTTTGAAACAAATTTACATTATTTTATATGTATTTTGCATATCTATTTCAATACAAATTTACCTTATTGTATGTGCATTTTGTATATTTATTTTGATACAAATTCAAATATTTTATGTGTATTTTGGTATCAATAATTTTATAAAAAATGCGTTATTTTATAGGTATTTTGCATCTTAATTTTCATACAAATTTACATTATTTTATTAATATTCTGTGTATATATTTTGATACGATTTTACATTATTCTATTTGTGTTTTGTATATATTTTTTATACATATTTACATTATTTGATGTGTATTTTGTATATATATTTCATACAAATTTACGTTATTATATGTGTATTTGTTTATATATTTTCTTTCAACTTTACATTATTTTATGTGTATTTTGTATATGTATTTCAATAGAAATTAACCTAATTTTATGTGTATTTTGTATATTTCTTTTCATACAAATTTAAATTATTTTTGTGTATTTTTGTATATAGTTTTATACAAATTTAGGTTATTTTATGTACGCATTTACATTATTTAATGTGTGTTTTGTATATATATTTTTATCCAAAGTTAATTTATTTTACGTTCATTTTTGGACATACATTTTTATAGAAATTAGCGTTATTTTATATGTATTTGTATATGTTTTCTCATACAAATTTACATTATTTTATTGCTATTTTGTTTATTTAGTTTGATACGAATTACATGATTATATATGTATTTTGTACATATTTTTTATACGTATTTACATTACTTAATGTGTTTTTTGTTTATATATTTTTAAAAAAATTTACGTTATTATATGTATTTTTATAAATATTATGATACAAATTTACATTATTTTATGTATTTTATGTATTTCAATTCAAATTTAGCTTATTTTATCTGTATTTTGTATATCTATTTTCATACGAATTTAATTACTTCTGTGTATTTTTGTATATAGTTTTATACAAATTTACGTTATTTTATGTGTAATTTGTATATCTATATTTATACAATTACACATTCTTTTATTGGTATTTTGTTTATTTATTTTGATACGAATTTACATTATTTTATGTGTATTTTGTATACATTTTTTATACGTATTTACTTCATTTTACGTATATTTTGTATATATATTTTTATACAAATCTACGTTATTTTATGTGTATTCGTATATATATTTTGAAACAAATTTACATTGTTTTATATGTATTTTGCATATCTATTTCAATACAGATTTACCTTATTGTAAGTGTATTTTGTATATTTATTTTAATACAAATATTTTTTTATGCGTATTTTTGTATATATATTTAAAAAAATGTGTTATTTTATGGGTATATATTTTGCTTTTTTATTTTCATACAAATTTACATTATTTTATTAATATTCTGTGTATTTATTTTGATACGATTTTACATTATTCTATTTGTGTTTTGTATATTTTTTTTATACAAATTTACGTTATTTTAAGTGTATTTGTTTATGTATTTTCATTCAAATTTACAGTATTTTATGTGTATTTTGTATATGTATTTGAATACAAATTTACCTAATCTTATGTGTATTTTGTATATTTATTTTCATATAAATTTAAATTATTTTTGTGTATTTTTGCATATAGTTTTATACAAATTTATATTATCTTATGTGTATTTTGTATATTTATTTTCATACAAATACACATTCTTTTATTGACATTTTGTTTATTTATTTTGACGCGAATTTACATTATTTAATGTGTATTTTGTATATATATTTTTATACGTATTTACATCCTTTCATGTGTATTTTGTATATTTATAAAAAATGCGTTATTTTATGGGTATTTTGCATCTTTATTTTCATACAAATTTACATTATTTGATTTACATTCTGTGTATTTATTTTAAAACGATTTTACATTATTCTATTTGTGTTTTGTATATATATTTTTTATACATATTTACATTATTTAATGAGTATTTTTTATATATTTTATACAAATTTATGTTAATTTAAGTGTATTTGTTTATATATTTTCATTCAAATTTACATTATTTTATGTGTATTTTGTATATGTATTTCTTTACAAATTTACCTAATTTTATGTGTATTTTGTATATTTATTTTCATACAAATTTAACTTATTTTTGTGTATTTTTATATATAGTTTTATACAAATTTACGTTATTTTATGTGTATTTTGTATATATATTTTCATACAAATACTCATTCTTTTATTGATGTTTTAATTATTTATTTTGACACGAATTTACATTATTTAATGTGTATTTTGTATATATATTTTCATACGTATTTACAACATTTCATGTGTATTTTGTACATATATTTCTATAGAAATATACGTTATTTTATGTGTATTCGTATATACATTTTGAAACAAATCTACATTATTTTATGTGTATTTTGTATATATATTTCATTATAAATTTGCCTTATTTTAAGTTTATTTCTATATCTATTTTCATTCAAATTCAAAACATTTTATGTGTATATATTTATTTGTGTTTACGTTATTTTATGTGTATTTTCTATATTAATTTTCATTCAAAACTACATTATTTTATCGGTATTTTGTTCATTTATTTCGATACGAATTTAGATTATTTCATGTGTATTTTCTATACATATACATATAGAGTAAATTTCTATGAAAATATATATTCTAAATACATATAAAATTATGTAAATAAGTATAAAAATATATATATCATATACACCTAAAAAAAAAAAAATTCGTATCAAAATAAATAAACAAAAATCCGATAGAAGAACGTAAATTCGAATTAAAATAAATAAACAAAATACCAATAAAAGAATGTGTATTTGGATAAATATAAATATACAAAATACACATACAAAATAAACATAAAATAAGGTAGATTTGTAATAAAATATATGTACAAAATACACATAAAATAATGTAAATTTATATGAAAATATATATACAAATACACATAAAATACCATGAATTTGTATAAAAATATATATTAAAAATAAATATTAAATAATTTAAAATATTATAAAAATATATATAAAAATTAAATATAAAATAATTTAAATTAGTATAAATATAAATCAACAAAACACCAATAAAATAATATATATTTGAATGAAAATAAATTTACAAAATACACATAACATAACTAAAATTTGTATTAAAATATATACAAAAATACATAGAAATAGTTTGAGTTTGTATGAAAATAGATATACAAAATACACATAAAACTAGGTAAATTTCTTTTGAAATGTATATACAAAATACCCATAAAATATTGTAAATTTGTGTCAAAATATATAAACAAATACACATAAAATAACGTAAATTTGCATGAAAAATATATACAAAATACACATAGAATAATGTCAATTCCTATCAAAATGAATGAGCAGAATATCAATAAAATAATGTAAATTTGTATGAAAATAAAGATGCAAAATACCCAAAAAATAAAGAATATGTTTATAAAAATACAGATACAAAAACACACATCGAATAATTAAATTTGTATTAAAATTAATATACAAAATGCGTATATAATAAGGTAAATTTGTATTGAAAAAATATGCAACATACACGTTTACTCATACAAATTTATATTATTTTATTGGTATTTTGTTTATTTATTTTGATACGAATTACATGATTATATGTGTATTTTGTACATATTTTTTATACGTATTTACATTATTTAATGTGTATTTTGTTTATAGATTTTCATACAAATTTACGTTATTATATGTGTATTTGTATAAATATTTTGATACAAATTTACTTTATTTCATGTATTTTGTATATATATTTCAATTCAAATTTAGCTTATTTCGTATGTATTTTGAATATATTTTCTTACAAATTTAATTATTTCTGTGTATTTTGAATATATTTTTATACAAATTTAATTATTTCTGTATTTTTTATATACATTTTTACGTATTTTATGTGTATTTTGTATATTTATATTCATACAAATACACATTCTTTTTGGTATTTTGTTTATTTATTTTGATACGAATTTACATTATTTTATGTGTATTTTGTATACATTTTTTATACGTATTTACTTCATTTTATATGTATTTTGTATATATATTTTTCTAGAAATCTACGTTATTTTATGTGTATTCGTATATATATTTTGAAACAAATTTACATTGTTTTATATGTATTTTGCATATCTATTTCAATACAAATTTACCTCCTTGTATGTGTTTTTTGTATATTTATTTTAATACAAATTTAATTTTTTGATGTGTATTTTGGTATATATATTTTTATAAATCAAAAAAAGCGTTATTTTATGGGTATTTTGCTTCTTTATTTTCATACAAATTTACATTATTTTATTAATATTCTGTGTATTTATTTTGATACGATTTTACATTATTCTATTTGTGTTTTGTACATATTTTTTTATACAAATTTACGTTATTTTAAGCGTATTTGTTTATGTATTTTCATTCAAATTTACATTATTTTATGTGTATTTTGTGTATGTATTTCAATACAAATTTACCTGATTTTATGTGTATTTTGTACATTTATTTACATACAAATTTAAAATAGTTTTGTGTATTTTTTTATATAGTTTGATACAAATTTAGGTTATTTTATGTGTATTTTGTATATCTATTTTCATACAAATACTCATTCTTTTATTGATATTTTCTTTATTTATTTTAACGCGAATTTACATTATTTAATGTGTATTTTGTATATATATTTTTATACGTATTTACATCATTTCATGTGTATTTTGTATAGTTTTAAACAAATTTATATTATTTAATGTGTATTTTGTACATATATATTTATACATATACACATTCTTTTATTGGTATTTTGTTTATTTATTTTGATACTAATTTACATTATTTTATGTGTATTTTGTAAACATTTTTTATACGTAATTACTTAATTTTATGTGTATTTTACATATATATTTTATAGAAATCTACCTTATTTCATGTGTATTCGTATATATATTTTGAAACAAATTTACATTGTTTATATGTATTTTGCATATCTTTTTTTGTGTATTCCGTATTTATTTTTTTTATACATAGAATAATGTAAAATCGTATCAAAATAGGTACACAGAATATCAATAAAATAATTTAAATTTGTATGAAAATAAAGATGCAAAATACCCATAAGATAAAGCATTTTTTTTTAAATACATATACAAAAATACACATAGAATAATTAAATTTGTATTAAAATTAATATACAAAATGCACACATACAATAAGGTAAATTTGTATTGAAAAATAACGCAAAATACAAATAAAACAGTGTAAATTTGTTTCAAAATATATATACGAATACACATAAAATAGCGTAGATTTCTATAGAAATATATATACAAAATACACATGAAATTATGTAAATACGTATAAAAATATATATATAAAATACATATTAAGTAATGTAAATTCTTGACAAAATAAATAAACAAAATATCATGAAAAGAATGTGTATTTGTATGAAAATATATAATAGATAATAAATTTGTATGTAATATATATGCAAGATACACATTAAATAATGTAAATATGTATAAAAAATATATATACAAAAAACAAATAGAATAATGTAAAATCGTATCAAAATAAATACACCGATTATTAATAAAATAATGTAAATTTGTATGAAAATAAAGATGCAAAATTCCCATCAAATAGCGCAGTTCTTATAAAAATATATATACCAAAACACACATAAAATATATAAATTTGTAATGAAATAAATATACAAAATGCACATACAATAAGGTAAACTTCTGTTGAAAGAGATATGCAAAAATACATATGAAAAATTGTAAATTTGTTTCAAAATATATATACGAATACACATAAAATAACGTAGATTTCTATAAAAATATATATACAAAATACACATAAAATTAGGTAAATACGTATAAAAAAATGTAAACAAAATACACATAAAATAATATAAATTCGAAACAATAAATAAACAAAATACCAATAAAAGAATGTGTATTTGTTCTGTATATTTTTGTATATAGTTTTATACAAATTTACGATACAAATACAAATACAAATATACACATTAAATAATTTAAAATTGAATGAAATAAATATACGAAATAAACATAAAATAAGGTAAATTTGTAATAAAATGTATGTAAGAATACACATGAAATAATATAAATTTGTATGAAAATATATATACAAATACACATAAAATAACATAAATTTGTATAAAATTTGTTTCAAAATATATACGAATACACACAATAAAATAACGTAAATTTTTATGAAAATGTATAAATAAAATACACATAAAATAATTTAAATACGTAGAAAAATATATATACAAAATACACATAAAATAATGTAAATACGTAAAAAATTAAATACACGAAATTCAAATAAAAGAATGTATATTTGTAGGAAAATACATATACAAAAAACAAATAAAATAACTAAAATGTGTATAAAAATATATACAAAAATACACAAAAATAATTTAAGTTTGTTTGAAAATAGATATGCAAAATTCACATAAAGTTAGGCCAATTTGTATTTTGTAGATCTATTTTTATACGTATTTACTTAATTTATGTGTATTTTGTATATATATTTTTATAGAAATCTACGTTATTTTATGTGTATTCGTATATATATTTTGAAACAAATTTACATTGTTTTATATGTATTTTTGCATATCTCTTTCAATACAAGTTTACCTTATTGTATGTGCATTTTGTATATTTACTTCAATACAAATTTAAATATTTTATGTGTATTTTGGTATATATATTTTTATAAGAAATGCGCTATTTGATGGGGGTTTTGCATCTTTATTTTCATACAAATTTACATTATTTTATTAATATTCGGTGTATTTATTTTGATACGATTTCACATTATTCTATTTGTTTTTTGTATATATTTTTTTATACATATTTACATTATTTAATGTGTATCTTGCATATATATTTCATTTAAATTTATTATCTATTATTTATTTTCATACAAATACACATTCTTTTCATGATATTTTGTTTATTTATTTTGACACGAATTTACCTAGATATGTATTTTGTATATATATTTTTATACGTATTTACATAATTTCATGTGTATTTTGTATATATATTTCTATAGAAATCTACGTTATTTTATGTGTATTCGTATATATATTTTGAAACAAATTTACTTTGTTTTATATGTATTTTTGAATATCTCTTTCAATACATATTTACCTTACTGTATATGCATTTTGTATATTTATTTCAGTACAAATTTAAATATTTTATGTGTATTTAGGTATATATATTTTTTAAAAAAATGCGCTATTTTATGGGAATTTTGCATCTTTCTTTTCATACAAATTTACATTATTTTATTGATATTCTGTGTATTTATATTGATAGGATTTTACATTATTCTATTTCTTTTTTGTATATATTTTTTTAAACACATTTACATTATTTAATGTGTATCATGCATATATATTTTATACAAATTTACGTTATTTTAAGTGTATTTGTTTATATATTTTCATTCAAATTTACATTATTCTATGTGTATTTTGTGTATTTCTTTTCATACAAATTTTAAATATTTTTGTGTATTTTTGTATATAGTTTTATACAAATTTAGGTTATTTTATGTACGCATTTACTTTATTTAATGTGTGTTTTGTATATATTTTTATGCAAATTTACTTTATTTTATGTGCATTTTTGTACATATATTTTTTTAGAAATTTGCGTTAATTTATGTGTATTTGTATATGTTTTCTCATACAAATTTTCATTATTTTATTGCTATGTTGTTTATTTATTTTGATACGAATGAAAATAGATATACAAAATATACATAAAATAAACTAAATTTGTATTGAAATATATATACAAAATGCATAAAATAATGTAAATTTGTATCAAAATATTTTAACAGATGCGCATAAAATAACGTAAATTTGTTTTAAAATATACAAATACACATTAAATAATGTAAATATGTATAAAAAAATATATACAAAACACAAATAGAATAATGTAAAATCGTATCAAAATAAATACACAGAATATTAATAAAACAATGTAAATTTGTATGAAAATAAAGATGCAAAATACCCATTAAATAACGCATTTTTTATAAAAATATATATACCAAAATACACATGAAAAAAATAATTTGTATTAAAATAAATATACAAAATACACATACAATAAGGTAAATCTGTATTGAAATAGATATGCAAAATACATATAAAACAATGTAAATTTGTTTCAAAATATATATACGAATACTCATAAAATAACGTAGATTTGTATAAAAATATATATACAAAATACACATAAAATGAAGTAAATACGTATAAGAAAATTAATACAAAATACACATAAAATAATGTAAATTCGTATCAAAATAAATAAACAAAATACCAATAAAAGAATGTGTATTTGTATAAATATAAATATACAAAATACACATAAAATAACGTAAATTTGTATAAAACTATACAAAAATACACAGAAGTAATTAAATTCGTATGAAAATAGATATACAAAATACAGATAAAATAAGCTAAATTTGTATTGAAATGTATATACAAAATACAATATTTTATGTATATATTTGTAATTGTATTTAGGTTATTTTATGTGTATTTTGTATATATATTTTCATCCAAAATTACATTATTTTATTGGTATTTTCTTAATTTAATTCGATACGAATTTAGATTATTTCATAGGTATTTTCTATACATATTTTTATACTCATTTACATTATCTAATGTGTGTTTTGTATATATATTTTTATGCAAATTTATTTTATGCTCATTTTTGTACATATATTTTTATAGATATTTGCGTTATTTTATGTATATAGTTTTATATAAATTTACGTTTTTTTATGTGCATTTTGTATATTTATATTTATACAAATACACATTCTTTTATTGCTATATTGTTTATTTACTTTTATACGAGTTTACATTATTTTATGTGAATTTTGTATACATTTTTTATACGTATTTACTTAATTTTATATGTATTTTGTTTATGTATTTTTATAGAAATCTACGTTATTTTATGTGGATTCGTATATATATTTTGAAACAAATTTACATTATTTTATATGTATTTTGCATATCTATTTCAATACAAATTTACCTTATTGTATGTGCATTTTGTATATTTATTTTAATGCAAATTGAAATATTTTATGTGTATTTTGGTATCAATAATTTTATAAAAAAACGTAAATTTGTATAAAAAAATATGTACAAAACACAAATAGAATAATGTAAAATCGTATCAAAATAAATACACAGAATATTAATAAAATAATGTAAATTTGTATGAAAATAAAGAAGCAAAATACCCATAAAATAACGCATTTTTTTTATTTATAAAATATATATACCAGAATACACATCAAAAAATTAAATTTGTATTAAAATAAATATACAAAAAACACATACAATAAGGTAAATTTGTATTGAAATAGATATGCAAAATACATATAAAACAATGTAAATTTGTTTCAAAATATATATACGAATACACATAAAATAACGTAGATTTCTATAAAAATATATATACAAAATACACATAAAATGAAGCAAATACGTATAAAAAATGTATACAAAATACACATAAAATAATGTAAACTCGTATCAAAATAAATAAACAAAATACCAATAAAAGAATGTGTATTTGTATAAATATAAATATACAAAATACACATAAAATAACGTAAATTTATATAAAACTATATACAAAAATACACAGAAGTAATTAAATTTGTATGAAAATATATACAAAATACTCACAAAATAAGCTAAATTTAAATTGAAATATATATACAAAATACACATATTTTGCATATCTATTTTCAAACAAATTTAAATTATTTTTGTGTATTTTTGTATATATTTATTTTTGTTATACATAGAATAATGTAAAATCGTATCAAAATAAGTACACAGAATATCAATAAAATAATTTAAATTTGTATGAAAATAAAGATGCAAAATACCCATAAGATAAAGCTTTTTTTTTTTAAATACATATACAAAAATACACATAGAATAATTAAATTTGTATTAAAATTAATATACAAAATGCACACATACAAAAAGGTAAATTTGTATTGAAAAAAAAAAACGCAAAATACAAATAAAACAGTGTAAATTTGTTTCAAAATATATATACGAATACACATAAAATAACGTGTATATTGTATATCTATTTTCATACAAATACACATTCTTTTATTGAAATTTTGTTTATTTATTTTGACGCGAATTTACATTATTTAATGTCTATTTTATATATATATATATATTTTTATACGTGTTTACATCATTTGATGTGTATTTTGTATATATATTTCTATAGAAATCTACGTTGATTTATGAGTATTCGTATATAGATTTTGAAATAAATTTACACTGTTTTATGTGTATTTTGCATATTTTTTCAATACAAATTTACCTTATTGTATTTGCATTTTGTATATTAATTTTAATACAAATTTAATTATGCTATGTGTATTTTTGTATATGTATTTTTATAAAAATATGCTTTATTTTATGGGTATTTTGCATTTTTATTTTCATAAAAATTTACATTATTTTATTTATATTCTGTTTATTTTTTTTAACAATTTTACATTATTCTATGTGTATTTTGTATATCTATTTTTATACGTATTTACTTAATTTTATGTGTATTTTGTATATATATTTTTATAGAAATCTACGTTATTTTATGTGTATTCGTATATATATTTTGAAACAAATTTACATTGTTTTATATGTATTTTTGCATATCTCTTTCAATACAAGTTTACCTTATTGTATGTGTATTTTGTATATTTATTTCAATACAAATTTAAATATTTTATGTGTATTTTGGTATATTTATTTTTATGAGAAATGCGCTATTTGATGGGAATTTTGCATCTTTATTTTCATACAAATTTACATTATTTTTTTAATATTCGGTGTATTTATTTTGTTACGATTTCACATTATTCTATTTGTTTTTTGTATATATTTATTTTATACATATTTACTTTATTCAATGTGTATCTTGCATATATATTTCATTCAAATTTATTATCTATTATTTATCTACGTTATTTTATGTGTATTCGTATATATATTTTGAAACAAATTAACTTTGTTTGATATGTATTTTTGAATATCTCTTTCAATACATATTTACCTTACTGGATATGCATTTTGTGTATTTATTTCAATACAAATTTAAATATTTTATGTGTATTTTGGTATATATATTTTTATAAAAAATGCGCTATTTTATGGGAATTTTGCATCTTTCTTTTCAAACAAATTTACATTATTTTATTGATATTCTGTGTATTTATATTGATAGGATTTTACATTATTCTATTTCTTTTTTGAATATATTTTTTTATACACATTTACATTATTTAATGAGTATCTTGCATAAATATTTTATACAAATTTACGTTATTTTAAGTGTATTTGTTTATATATTTTCATTCAAATTTACATTATTTTATGTGTATTTTGTATATGTATTTCAATACAAATTTACCTAATTTTATGTGTATTTTGTATATTTCTTTTCATACAAATTTTAAATATTTTTGTGTATTTTTGTATATAGTTTTATACAAATTTAGGTTATTTTATGTACGCATTTACATTATTTAATGTGTGTTTTGTATATATATTTTTATGCAAATTTTCTTTATTTTATGTGCATTTTTGTACATATATTTTTTTAGAAATTTGCGTTATTTTATGTGTATTTGTATATGTTTTCTCATACAAATTTACATTATTTTATTGCTATTTTGTTTATTTATTTTGATACGAATGAAAATAGTTATACAAAATATACATAAAATAAACTAAAGTTGTATTGAAATATATATACAAAATACATAAAATAATGTAAATTTGTATCAAAATATTTTAACAGATGCGCATAAAATAACGTAAATTTGTTTTAAAATATACAAAATACATATTAAATAATGTAAATATGTATAAAAAAATATATACAAAACACAAATAGAATAATGTAAAATCGTATCAAAATAAATACACAGAATTTTAATAAAACAATGTAAATTTGTATGAAAATAAAGATGCAAAATAATAATTAAATAACGCATTTTTTTATAAAAATATATATACCAAAATACACATGAAAAAATTAATTTGTATTTAAATAAATATACAAAATACACATACAATAAGGTAAATCTGTATTGAAATAGATATGCAAAATACATATAAAACAATGTAAATTTGTTTCAAAATATATATACGAATACACATAAAATAACGTAGATATGTATAAAAATATATATACAAAATATACATAAAATGAAGTAAATACGTATAAGAAAATGTATACAAAATACACATAAAATAATGTAAATTCGTTTCAAAATAAATAAACAAAATACCAATAAAAGAATGTGTATTTGTATAAATATAAATATACAAAATACACATAAAATAACGTAAATTTGTGTAAAACTATATACAAAAATACACAGAAGTTATTAAATTCGTATGAAAATAGATATACAAAATACAGATAAAATAAGCTAAATTTGAATTGAAATGTATATACAAAATACATAAAATAATGTAAATTTGTATCAAAATATTTATAAAAATACATATAATAACGTAAATTTGTTTAAAAATATATAAACAAAATACACATTAAGTAATGTAAATACGTATAAAAAATATGTACAAAATACACATATAATCATGTAATTCGTATCAAACTAAATAAACAAAATATCAATAAAATAATGTAAATTTGTATGAGAAAACATATACAAATACATATAAAATAACGCTAATTTCCATAAAAATATATGTCCAAAAATGAACGTAAAATAAAGCACCTTTGGATAAAAATATATATACAAAACACACATTAAATAATGTAAATGCGTACATAAAATAACCAAAATTTGTATAAAACTATATACAAAAATACACAAAAATAATTTAAATTTGTATGAAAAGAAATATTCAAAATACACATAAAATTCGGTTAATTTGTATTGAAATACATATACAAAATACATATAAAATAATGTAAATTTGAAAGAAAATATATAAACAAATACACATATAATAACGTAAATTTGTATGAAATATATATTCAAAATACATATTAAATAATGTAAATATATATAAAATAATATATACAAAACACAAATAGTATAATGTAAAATCGTATCAAAATATATACACAGAATATTAATAAAATTATGTAAATTTGTATGAAAATTAAGATGCAAAATACCTATAAAATAACGCATTTTTTTAAAAAATTATTGATACCAAAATACACATAAAATATTTGAATTTGTATTAAAATAAATATACAAAATGCACATACAATAAGGTAAATTTGTATTGAAATAGATATGCAAAATACATATAAAATAATGTAAATTTTTTTCAAAATATATATACGAATACACATAAAGTAACGTAGACTTCTTTAAAAATACATATACAAAATACACATAATATTAAGTAAATACGTATAAAAAAAATGTATACAAAATACACATAAAATAATGTAAATTCGTATAAATGTAAATAAACAATATACCAATAAAAGAATGTGTATTTGTATAAATATAAATATACAAAATGCACATAAAATAACGTAAATTTATATAAATCTATATACATAAAATAACGCAAATTTCTATAAAAATATATGTACAAAAATGAACATAAAATAAATTTGCATAAAAATATATTTACAAAACACACTTTAGTATAAAAATATGTATACAAAATACCTATGAAATGATCTAAATTCGTAACGAATTAAATTAAGAAAATATCAATCAAATAATGTAGTTTTGGATGAAAATATATATACAAAATACACATAAAATAACCTAAATACAAATACAAATATACACATAAAATAATATAAAATTGAATGAAATAAATATACAAAATAAACATAAAATAAGGTAAATTTGTAATGAAATATATGAAAAAATACACATAAAATAATATAAATTTGTATGAAAATATATTTACAAATACACATTAAATAACATGAATTTGTATAAAATTTGTATCAAAATGCATACTTATACACACAATAAAATAACGTAATTTTTTTATGAAAATGTATATACAAAATACACATAAAATAATTTAAATACGTAGAAAAATATATATACAAAAAACACATAAAATGATGTAAATTTGTATGAAAATATATAAACAAATACACATAAAATAATGTAAATTTGGATAAAATATATTTACAAAATAAACATTAAATAATGTAAATATGTATAAAAAAATATACAAAATACACATAGAATAATGTTAAATCGTATCAAAAAAAATAAAGAGAATATCAATAAAATAATGTAAATTTGTATGAAAATAAAGATGCAAAACATCCATATAATAACGCATATTTGCATAAAAATATACATACAAAAATACACATAAAATAGTTAAATTTGTATTAAAATAAATATACAAAATGCACGTACAATAAAGTAAATTGGTATTGAAATAGATATGCAAAATACACATCTATAATGTAAATTTGTATCAAAATATATATACGAATACTCATAAAATAGAGTAATTTTCTATGAAAATATACATACAAAATAGATATACAAAATACACATATAACTAGTTAAATTTGTATTTAAATACATGTACAAAAAAATAAAATAAAAAAAATATATACAAAACACATAAAATAATGTAAAATCGTATCAAAATAAATACAGAAAATATTAATAAAATAATGTAAATTTGTATGAAAATTAAGATGCAAAATACTCATAAAATAACGCATTTTTTATAAAAATATATATACGAAAAAACATAAAATATTTGATTTTGTATTAAAATAAATAGATATACAAAATACACATAAAATAAGCTAAATTTGAATTGAAATATATATATAAAATACATAAAATAATGTAAATTTGTATCAAAATACCTATACAAATACACATATAATAACGTAAATTTGTATAAAAATATATAAACAAAATACATATTAAATAATGTAAATACGTATAAAAAATGTAAAAAATACACAAATAATCATGTAATTCGTATAAAATTAAATAGACAAAATACCAATAAAATAATGCAAATTTCTATGAGAAAACATATACAAAATACACATAAATAACGCAAATATCAATAAAAATATATATAATATAATATATTTTTATACATATTTAAAATATTTAATGTATATATATATATATATATATATATATATATATATATATATATATATATATATATATATATATATATATATATATATATATATATATATATATATATATATATATATATATATATATATATATATATATTTTTTTTTGACAGCAAAGGAGACAGTTCAAGGGCACACAAAAAGCAAACATTAATAAAAAAGCCTGCTACTCACTGCTCCTAAAAAGAATCCAAAGAGGTGGCCGAAAGATAGGTCAGTTTTGGGAGGAGAGGTGTCCTGATACCCTCCTCTTGAAAGAGTTTAAGTCGTAGGCAGGAGGAAATACAGATGAAGGAAGATTGTTCCAGAGTTTACCAGCGTGAGGGATGAAAGAGTGAAGATGCTGGTTAACTCTTGCATAAGGGTTTGGACAGTATAGGGATGAGCATGAGTAGAAAGTCGAGTGCAGCGGGGCCGCGGGAGGGGGGGAGGCATGCAGTTAGCAAGTTCAGAAGAGCAGTCAGCGTGGAAATATCGATAGAAGATAGAAAGAGAGGCAACATTGCGGCGGAATTTAAGAGGTAGAAGACTATCAGTATGAGGAGGAGAGCTGATGAGACGAAGAGCCTTAGCCTCCACTCTGTCCAGAAGAGCTGTGAGTGGAGCCCCCACATGAGATGCATACTCCATACGAGGGCGGACAAGGCCCCTGTATATGGACAGCAACTGTGCAGGGGAGAAGAACTGGCGGAGACGGTACAAAACGCCCAGCCTCGAGGAAGCTGATTTAGTAAGAGATGAGATATGAAGTTTCCAGTTGAGATTTTGAGTTAAGGATAGACCGAGAATGTTTAGTGTTGAGGAAGGTGATAGCTGGGTGTTGTCAAAGAATAGGGGATAGTTGTTTGGAAGATTGTGTCGAGTGGATAGGTGGAGAAACTGTGTTTTTGAGGCGTTGAAGGACACCAGGTTCTTCTTGCCCCAATCGGAAATAATAGTAATGTCTGAGGCTAAGCGTTCTGCAGTCTCCAGCCTTGAGTCGTTAAGTTCCTGAAGGGTGGGTCTTCTATTAAAAGAAGTTGAATAATGCAGAGTGGAATCATCGGCGTAGGAATGGAAATCATCGGCGTAGGAATATATATATATATATATATATATATATATATATATATATATATATATATATATATATATATATATATATATATATATATATATATATATATATATATATATATATATATATATATATATATATATATATATATATATATATATTTATATATATATTTTATCCAAATTTACGTGATTTTATATGTATTTGTTTATATATTTTCATACAAATTTACATTATTTTATGTGAGTTTTGTATATGTATTTCAATACAAATTTGCCTTACTTTATGTGTATTTTGCATATCTATTTTCAAACAAATTTAAATTATTTTTGTGTATTTTGTATATATTTTATACAAATTTTAGTTATTTTATTTGTTTTTGTATATATACTTTCCTACAAATTTACATTCTTTTATTTGAATTTTGTGTATTTAATTTTTACGAATTTACATTATTTTAAGTGTATTTTGTATATATTTTTCTACGTATTTAAACTATTTTATGTGTATTTTATATATACATTTTCATAAAAATTTACGTTATTTTATTGTGAGTATTCGTATATATTTTGAAACAAATTTTATACAAATTCATGTTATTTTATGTGTATTTTTATATATATTTTCATACAAATTTATATTATTTTATAATGAAACAATGTAAATTTGTATGAAAATAAAGATGCAAAATACCCATTAAATAACGCATTTTTTATAAAAATATATATACCAAAATACACATGAAAAAATTAATTTGTATTAAAATATTTATACAAAATACACTTACAATAAGGTAAATCTGTATTGAAATAGATATGCAAAATACATATAAAACAATGTAAATTTGTTTCAAAATATATACGAATACACATAAAATAACGTAGATTTGTATAAAAAGATATATACAAAATACACATAAAATGAAGTAAATACGTATAAGAAAATGTATACAAAATACACATAAAATAATGTAAATTCGTATCAAAATAAATAAACAAAATACCAATAAAAGAATGTGTATTTGTATAAATATAAATATACAAAATACACATAAAATAACTTAAATTTGTATAAAACTATACAAAAATACACAGAAGTAATTAAATTCGTATGAAAATAGATATACAAAATACAGATAAAATAAGCTAAATTTGAATTGAAATGTATATACAAAATACAATATTTTATGTGTATATTTGTTTTTAGGTTATTTTATGTGTATTTTGTATATATATTTTCATCCAAAATTACATTATTTTATTGGTATTTTCTTAATTTAATTCGACACGAATTTAGATTATTTCATAGGTATTTTCTATACATATTTTTATACTCATTTACATTATCTAATGTGTGTTTTGTATATATATTTTTATGCAAATTTATTTTATGTTCATTTTTGTTCATATATTTTTATAGAAATTTGCGTTATTTTATGAATATAGTTTTATATAAATTTACTTTATTTTATGTGCATTTTGTATATTTATATTTATACAAATACACATTCTTTTATTGGTATATTGTTTATTTACATTTATACGAATTTACATTATTTTATGTGTATTTTGTATACATTTTTTTATACGTATTTACTTGATGTTATGTGTATTTTGTATATGTATTTTTATAGAAATCTACGTTATTTTATGTGTATTCGTATATATATTTTGAAACAAATTTACATTATTTTATATGTATTTTGCATATCTATTTCAATACAAATTTACCTTATTGTATGTGCATTTTGTATATTTATTTTAATACAAATTGAAATATTTTATGTGTATTTTGGTATCAATAATTTTATAAAAAAACGTAAATTTGTATAAAAAAATTTGTACAAAACACAAATAGAATAATGTAAAATCGTATCAAAATAAATACACAGAATATCAATAAAACAATGTAAATTTGTATAAAATAAAGAAGCAAAATACCCATAAAATAACGCATTTTTTTTTTATAAAAATATATATACGAAAATACACATCAAAAAATTAAATTTGTATTAAAATAAATATACAAAAAACACATACAATAAGGTAAATTTGTATTAAAAAAGATATGCAAAATACATATAAAACAATGTAAATTTGTTTCAAAATATATATACGAATACACATAAAATAACGTAGATTTCTATAAAAATATATATAAAATACATAAAATGAAGTAAATACGCATAAAAAAATGTATACAAAATAAAATAATGTAAATTCGTATCAAAATAAATAAACAAAATACCAATAAAAGAATGTGTATTTGAATGAATATATATATACAAAATACACATAAAATAACGTAAATTTATATAAAACTATATACAAAAATACACAGAAGTAATTAAATTTGTATGAAAATATATACAAAATACACACGATATAAGCTAAATTTGAATTGAAATATATATACAAAATACATGAAATAAAGTAAATTTGTATTAAAATATTTATACAAATACACATATAATAACGTAAATTTGTATGAAAATATATAAACAAAATACACATTAAATAATGTAAATACGTATAAAAAAATATGTACAAAATACACATATAATCATGTAGTTCGTATCAAAATAAATTAACAAAATACCAATAAAATAATATAAATTTGTATGAGTAAACGTGTATGTTGCATATTTTTTCAATACAAATTTACCTTATTATATACGCATTTTGTATATTAATTTTAAAACAAATTTAATTATTCGATGTGTATTTTTGTATCTGTATTTTTATAAACATATGCTTTATTTTTTGGGTATTTTGCATCTTTATTTTCATACAAATTTACATTATTTTATTGATATTCTGCTCATTCATTTTGATACGAATTGACATTATTCTATGTGTATTTTGTATATATTTTTCATACAAATTTACTTTATTTTATGAGTATTTGTTTATATATTTTGGCATAAATTTACAATATTTTATGGGTATTTTGTATATACATTTCAAAAGAAATTTACCTAGTTTTATGTGTATTTTGTATATCTATTTTCATACAAACTCAAATTATTTCTATGTATTTTTGTATATATTTTAATACAAATTTTAGTTATGTTATGTGTATTTTGTAAATTTATTTTCATTCAAATATATATTATTTTATTGGTGTTTTGTTGATTTATATTGATACGAATTTTCATTATTTATATGTACTTTGTATATATCTTTTTATACGATTTTACATTATTTAATATTTATTTTGAATATATATTTTTATACAAATTCATGGTATTTTACGTGTATTTGTATATATATTTTTATATAAATTTACATTATTTAATGTGTATTTTGTACATATATTTTTTTACAAATCTACCTTATTTTATGTTTATTTTGTATGTGTATTTTGTATATTTATATTTATCCAAATACACATTCTTTTATTGGTATTTTGTTTATTTATTTTAATTCGAATTTACATTATTTTATGTGTATTTTGTATACATTTTTTTATACGTATTTACTTAATTTTAAGTGTATTTTGTATATATATTTTAATAGAAATCTATGTTTTTTTATTTGTATTCGTATATATATTTTGAAACAAATTTACATTGTTTTATATGTATTTTTGCATATCTCTTTCAATACAATTTATTTATTGTATGTGCATTTTGTATATTTATTTCAATGCAAATTTAAATATTTTATGTGTATTTTGGTATATATATTTTTATAAGATTACGAAAATTTGATTAAAAATATATACAAAAAAACAAAAAAATAAATTTCAATTTGTATGAAAATAGATATACAAAATACACATATAATTAGTTAAATTTGTATTTAATTACATGTACAAAATACACATAAAATAATGCAAATTTGTATGAAATGAAAACAAATTCACATAAAATTCGCGTCAAAATAAATAAACAAAATATCAATAAAAGAATGTGTATTTGTATGAAAATAGATATACAAAATACACATAAAATAACCTAAATTTGTATCAAACTATATACAAAAATACACAAAAATATTTTATATTTGTATGAAAATAAATATACAAAATACACATAAAATTAGGTAAATTTGTATTGAAATACATACACAAAATACACATAAAATAATGTAAATTTGAATGAAAATACATAAACAAATACACTTAAAATAACGTAAATTTGTATAAAAAATATGTACAAAACACAAATAGAATAATGTAAAATCGTATCAAAATAAATACACTGAATATTAATAAAATAATGTAAATTTGTATGAAAATAAAGAAGCAAAATACCCATAAAATAACGCATTTTTTTTATTTATAAAAATAAATATACCAAAATACACATCAAAAAATTAAATTTGTATTAAAATAAATATACAAAAAACACATACAATAAGGTAAATTTGTATTGAAATAGATATGCAAAATACATATAAAACAATGTAAATTTGTCTCAAAATACATATACGAATACACATAAAATAACGTAGATTTCTATAAAAATATATATACAAAATACACATAAAATGAAGTAAATAAGTATAAAAAAATATATACAAAAAACACAAAATAATGTAAATTCGTATCAAAATAAATAAACAAAATACCAATAAAAGAATGTGTATTTGTATAAATATAAATATACAAAATACACATAAAATAACGTAAATTTATATAAAACTATATACAAAAATACACAGAAGTAATTAAATTTGTATGAAAATATATACAAAATACACAAAATAAGCTAAATTTGAATTGAAATATATATACAAAATACATGAAATAAAGTAGATTTGTATCAAAATATTTATACAAATACACATATAACGTAAATTTGTATGAAAATCTATAAACAAAATACACATTAAATAATGGAAATACATATAAAAAATATGTACAAAATACACATATAATCATGTAATTCGTATCAAAATAAATAAACAAAATACCAATAAAATAATATAAATTTGTATAAGTAAACGTGTATGTTGCATATTTTTTCAATAAAAATTTACCTTATTATATACGCATTTTGTATATTAATTTTAATACAAATTTAATTATTCGATGTGTATTTTTGTATCTGTATTTTTATAAAAATATGCTTCATTTTTTGGGTGTTTTGCATCTTTATTTTCATACAAATTTACATTATTTTATGATATTCTGCTCATTCATTTTGATACGAATTGTCATTATTCTATGTGTATTTTGTATATATTTTTCACACAAATTTACGTTATTTTATGTGCATTTGCTTATATATTTTGACACAAATTTATAATATTTTATGGGTATTTTGTATAAACATTTCAAAAGAAATTTACCTAGTTTTATGTGTATTTTGTATATCTATTTTCATACAAACTCAAATTATTTCTATGTATTTTTGTATATATTTTAATACAAACTTTAGTTATGTTATGTGTATTTTGTAAATTTATTTTCATTCAAATATATATTATTTTATTGGTGTTTTCTTGATTTATATTGATACGAATTTACATTATTTTATATGTACTTTGTATATATATATTTTTATACGCTTTTACATTATTTAATATTTATTTTGAATATATATTTTTATACAAATTCATGGTATTTTATGTGTATTTTTATATATATTTACATATAAATTTACATTATTTTATGTGTATTTTGTACATATATTTTTTTACAAATCTACCTTATTTTATGTTTATTTTGTATGTGTATTTTGTATATTTATATTTATCCAAATACACATTCTTTTATTGGTATTTTGTTTATTTATTTTAATTCGAATTTACATTATTTTATGTGTATTTTGTATACATTTTTTTATACGTATTTACTTAATTTTATGTGTATTTTGTATATATATTTTTATAGAAATCTACGTTTTTTATTTGTATTCGTATATATATTTTGAAACAAATTTACATTGTTTTAATGTATTTTTGCATATCTCTTTCAATACAAATTTACCTTATTGTATGTGCATTTTGTATATTTATTTCATTGCAAATTTAAATATTTTATGTGTATTTTGGCATATATATTTTTATAAGATTACGAAAATTTGAATAAAAATATATACAAAAAACAAAAAAAAAATTTTCAATTTGTATGAAAATAGATATAAAAAATACACATATAATTAGTTAAATTTGTATTTAAATACATGTACAAAATACACATAAAATAATGTAAATTTGTATGAAATGAAAACAAATTCACATAAAATTCTCGTCAAAATAAATAAACAAAATAACAATAAAAGAATGTGTATTTGTATGAAAATAAATATACAAAATACACATAAAATTAGGTAAATTTGTATTGAAATACATACACAAAATACACATAAAATAATGTAAATTTGAATGAAAATACATAAACAAATACACTTAAAATAACGTAAATTTGTATAAAAAAATATGTACAAAACACAAATAGAATAATGTAAAATCGTATCAAAATAAATACACAGAATATTAATAAGATAATGTAAATTTGTATGAAAATAAAGAAGCAAAACCCCATAAAATAACGCATTTTTTTTATTTATAAAACTATATATACCAAAATACACATCAAAAAGTTAAATTTGTATTAAAATAAATATACAAAAAACACATACAATAAGGTAAATTTGTATTGAAATAGATATGCAAAATACATATAAAACAATGTAAATTTGTTTCAAAATATATATACGAATACACATAAAATAACGTAGATTTCTATAAAAATATATATACAAAATACACATAAAATGAAGTAAATACGTATAAAAAAAATGTATACAAAATACACATAAAATAATGAAAACTCGTATCAAAATAAATAAACAAAATACCAATAAAAGAATGTGTATTTGTATAAATATAAATATACAAAATACATATAAAATAACGTAAATTTATATAAAACTATATACAAAAATACACAGAAGTAATTAAATTTGTATGAAAATATATACAAAATACACACAAAATAAGCTAAATTTGAATTGAAATATATATACAAAATACATGAAATAAAGTAAATTTGTATCAAAATATTTATACAAATACACATATAAAAACGTAAATTTGTATGAAAATATATAAACAAAATACACATTAAATATTTATAAATACGTATAAAGAAATATGTAGAAAATACACATATAATCATGTAGTTCGTATCAAAATAAATAACCAAAATACCAATAAAATAATATAAATTTGTATGAGTAAACGTGTATGTTGCATATTTTTTCAATATAAATTTATCTTATTATATACGCATTTTGTATATTAATTTTAATATATGTGTATATGAATATATATTTTGATACAAATTTACATTATTTTATGTATTTTCTATATTTATTTCAATTCAAATTTAGCTTATTTTATGTCTTTTGTATGTCTATTTTCATACAAATTTAATTATTTTTTGTTTATTTTTGTATATAGTTTTATACAATTTTACGTTATTTTATGTGTATTTTGTATATTTATATTTATACAAGTAAACATTCTTTTATTGGCATTTAGTTTATTTATTTTGACACGAATTTACATTATTTTATGTGTATTTTGTATATATTTTCTTATACGTATTTACTTCATTTTATGTGTAATTGTATATATATTTTTATTGAAATCTACGTTATTTTATGTGTATTCGTATATATATTTTGAAAGAAGTTTACATTGTTTTTTGTGTATTTTGCATATCTATTTCAATACAAATTTACCTTATTGTATGTGCATTTTGTATATTTATTGTAATACAAATTTAAATATTTTATGTCTATTTTGGTATATATATTTTTATAAAAAATGCGTTGTTTTATGGGTATTTTGCATCTTTATTTTCATACAAATTTACATTATTTTATTAATATTCTGTGTATTTATTTTGATACTATTTTACATTATTCTATTTGTGTTTTGTATATATTTTTTTTACATATTTACATTATTTAATGTGTATTTTCTATATATATTTCATACAAATTTACGTTATTTTAAGTGTATTTCTTTATATATTTTCATTCAAATTTGCATGATTTTATGTGTATTTTGTATATGTATTTCAATAGAAATTTAACTATTTTATGTGTATTCTGTATATATATTTTTATTCAAATTTAAATTATTTTTGTGTATTTTTTTAATAGAGTTTTATACAAATTTACAATATTTTATGTGTATTTTGTATATCTATTTTCATACAAATACACATTCTTTTATTGATATTTTATATATTTATTTTGATGCGAATTTACATTATTTAATGTGTATTGTGTATATATATTTTTATACGTATTTACGTCATCCGTATTGTATGTGTGCATTTTGTATATTAATTTTAATACAAATTTAATTATTCTATGTGTATTTTTGTATATGTATTTAAAAAAAAAAATATGCCTTATCTTATGGGTATTTTGCATCTTTATTTTCATACAAATTTAAATTATTTTATTGATATTCTGTGTACTTATTTTGATACGATTTTACATTATTCTATGTATAACAAAAATAAAGACAGAATACATAAAAATAGATATGCAAAATACATATAAACAATGTAAATTTGTTTCAAAATATATATACGAATACACATGAAATAAGGTAGATTTCTATAAAAATATATATACAAATACACATAAAATTAAGTAAATACGTATAAAAAATGTATACAAAATACACATAAAATAATGTAAATTAGTATCAAAATAAATAAACAAAATACCAATAAAAGAATGTGTATTTGTATAAATATATATATACAAAATACACATTAAATAATATGAATTTGTTTAAAACTATACAAAATACACATGAAATGATATAAATACGTATAAAAATATATACAAAATACACATTAAATAATGTAAATTCGCGTCAAAATAAATAAACAAAATATCAATAAAAGAATGTGTATTTGTATGAAAATAGATATACAAAATACACATAAAATAGCCTAATTTTATATCAAACTATATACAAAAATACACAAAAATATTTTAAATTTGTATGAAAATAAATATACAAAATACACATAAAATTAGGTAAATTTGTATTAAAATACATTCACAAAATACACATAAAATAATGTAAATTTGAATGAAAATACATCATCAAATACACTTAAAATAACGTAAATTTGTATAAAAAAATATGTACAAAACACAAATAGAATAATGTAAAATCGTATCAAAATAAATACACAGAATATTAATAAAATAATGTAAATTTGTATGAAAATAAAGAAGCAAAATACCCATAAAATAACGCATTTTTTTTTATAAAAATATATATACCAAAATACACATCAAAAAATTAAATTTGTATTAAAATAAATATACAAAAAACACATACAATAAGGTAAATTTGTATTGAAATAGATATGCAAAATACATATAAAACAATGTAAATTTGTTTCAAAATATATATACGAATACACATAAAATAACGTAGATTTCTATAAAAATATATATACAAAATACACATAAAATGAAGTAAACACGTATAAAAAAATGTATACAAAATACACATAAAATAATGTAAATTGTATCAAAATAAATAACCAAAATACAAATAAAGAATGAGTATTTGTATAAAATAAATATACAAAATACACATAAAATAACGTAAATTTATATAAAACTATATACAAAAATACACAGAAGTAATTAAATTTGTATGTAAATATATACAAAATACACAAAATAAGCTAAATTTGAATTGAAATATATATACAAAATACATGAAATAAAGTAAATTTGTATCAAAATATTTATACAAATACACATATAATAACGTAAATTTGTATGAAAATCTATAAACAAAATACACATTAAATAATGTAAATACGTATAAAAATATATGTACAAAATACACATATAATCATGTAATTCGTATCAAAATAAATAAACAAAATACCAATAAATAATATAAATTTGTATGAGTAAACGTGTATGTTGCATATTTTTTCAATACAAATTTACCTTATTATATACGCATTTTGTAAATTAATTTTAATACAAATTTAATTATTCGATGTGTATTTTTGTATCTGTATTTTTATAAACATATGCTTTATTTTTTAGGTATTTTGCATCTTTATTTTCATACAAATTTACATTATTTTATTGATATTCTGCTCATTCATTTTGATACGAATTGACATTATTCTATGTGTATTTTGTATATATTTTTCATACAAATTTACGTTATTTTATCTGTATTTGTTTATATATTTTGACACAAGTTTACAATATTTTATGGGTATTTTGCATATACATTTCAAAAGAAATTTACCTAGTTTTATGTGTATTTTGTATATCTATTTTCATACAAACTCAAATTATTTCTATGTATTTTTGTATATATTTTAATAGAAATTTTAGTTATGTTATGTGTATTTTGTAAATTTATTTTCATTCAAATATATATTATTTTATTTGATGTTTTGTTGATTTATATTGATACAAATTTACATTATTTTATATGTACTTTGTATATATATTTTTATACGCTTTTACATTATTTAATATTTATTTTGAATATATATTTTTATACAAATTCATGGTATTTTATATGTATTTGTATATATATTTTCATATAAATTTACATTATTTTATGTGTATTTTGTACATATATTTTTTTACAAATCTACCTTATTTTATGTATATTTTGTATGTGTATTTTGTATATTTATATCTATCCAAATACACATTCTTTTATTGGTATTTTGTATATTCATTTTAATTCGAATTTACATTATTTTATGTGTATTTTGTATACATTTTTTTATACGTATTTACTTAATTTTATGTGTATTTTGTATATATATTTTTATAGAAATCTACGTTTTTTTTATTTGTATTCGTATATATATTTTGAAACAAATTTACATTGTTTTATATGTATTTTTGCATATCTCTTTCAATGCAAATTTATTTATTATGTGTATTTTGTATATTTATTTCAATGCAAATTTAAATATTTTATGTATTTTTTATATATATTTTTATAAGATTACGAAAATTTGTATAAAAATATATATAAAAAAACAAAAAAATAAATTTCAATTTGTATGAAAATAGATATACAAAATACACATATAATTAGTTAAATTTGTATTTAAATACATGTACAAAATACACATAAAATAATGTAAATTTGAATGAAATGAAAACAAATTCATATAAAATAACGTACATTTGTATAAAATAGATATACAAAATATACATAGAATAATGTAAAATCGCATCAAAATAAATACACAGAATATCAATAAAATAATGTAATTTTGTATGAAAATAAATATGCAAAATACCCATAAAAAAGCACATTTTTTTTAAATACATATACAAGAATACACATAGAATAATGAAATTTGTATTAAAATTAATATACAAAATGCACGTACAATTAGGGAAATTTGTATTGAAAAAATATACAAAATGCACATAAAACAATGTATATTTGTTTCAAAATATATATACGAATACACATAAAATAACGCATATTTCTTTAGAAATATATATGCAAAATACACATGAAATGACGTAAATACGTATAAAAATATATATACACAATACACATTAAATAATGTAAATTCGCATCAAAATAAATAAACAAAATATCAATAAAAGAATGTGTATTTGTATGAAAATAGATATACAAAATACACATAAAATATTGTAAATTTGTATAAAACTCTATTAAAAAAATACACAAAAATAATTTAAATTTGTAAAAAAAATATATACAAAATACACATAAAACTAGGTAAATTTATATTGAAATACATATACAAAACACACATAAAATAATGTAAATTTGAATGAAAATATATAAACAAATACACTTAAAATAACGTAAATTTGTATGAAATATATATAGAAAATACACATTAAATAATGTAAATATGTATAAAAAAATATATACAAAACACAAATTGAATAATGTAAAATAGTATCAAAATAAATACACAGAATATTAATAAAATAATGTAAATTTGTATGAAAATAAAGATGCAAAATATCCATAAAACAACGCATTTTTTATGAAAATATATATACCAAAATACACATAAAATATTTAAATTTGTATTACAATAAATATACAAAATGCACATACAATATGGTAAATTTGTATTGAAATAGATATGCAAAATACACATAAAACAATATAAATTTGTTTCAAAATATATATACGATTACACATAAAATAACGTAGATTTCTATAAAAATATATATACAAAATACACATGAAATGAAGTAAGTACGTATAAGACAATGTATACAAAATACACATAAAATAATGTAAATTGTATAAAATAAATAAGCTAAATGCCAATAAAAGAATATTTACTTGTATAAATATAAATATACAAAATACACATAAAATAACGTAAATTTGTATAAAACTATATACAAAAATAAACAATAATAATTAAATTTGTATGAAAATAAATATACAAAGGACACATAAAATAAGCTAAAATTGAATTGTAATAAATTTTGAAAATTCATAATTTATTGTAAATTTGTATCAAAATATATATTCAAATACACATATATTAAAATTAATATACAAAATGCGTATATAATAAGGTAAATTTGTATTGAAAAATATGCAACATACACGTTTACTCACACAAATTTATATTATTTTATTGGTATTTTGTTCATTCATTTTGATACGAATTACATGATTATATGTGTATTTTGTACATATTTCTTTATACGTATTTACATTATTTAATGTGTATTTTGTTTATATATTTTCATACAAATTTACGTTATTATATGTGAATTTGTATAAATATTTTGATACAAATTTACTTTATTTCATGTATTTTGTATATATATTTCAATTCAAATTTAGCTTATTTTGTGTGTATTTTGTATATATTTTCATACAAATTTAATTACTTCTGTGTATTTTTGTATATAGTTTTATACAAATTTACGTGATTTTATGTGTATTTTGTATATTTATATTTATACAAATACACATTCTTTTATTGGTATTTTGTTAATTTATTTTGATACGAATTTACATTATTTTATGTGTATTTTGTATACATTTTTTTATAAGTATTTACTTCATTTTATGTGTATTTTGTATATATATTTTTAAAAGAAATCTACGTTATTTTATGTATATTCGTATATATATATTTTGAAACAAATTTACATTGTTTTATATTTATTTTGCATATCTATTTCAATACAAATTTACCTTATTGTATGTGTTTTTGTATATTTATTTTAATACAAATTTAATTTTTGATTTGTATTTTGGTATATATATTTTATAAATGCGTTATTTTATGGGTATTTTGCTTCTTTATTTTCATACAAATTTACATTATTTTATTAATATTCTGTGTATTTATTTTGATACGATTTTACATTATTCTATTTGTGTTTTGTACATATTTTTTTTATACAAATTTACGTTATTTTAAGTGTATTTGTTTATGTATTTTCATTCAAATTTACATTATTTTATGTGTATTTTGTGTATGTATTTCAATACAAATTTACCTAATTTTATGTGTATTTTGTATATTTATTTTCATACAAATTTAAAATATTTTTGTTTATTTTTGTATATAGTTTGATACAAATTTAGGTTATTTTATGTGTATTTTGTATATCTATTTACATACAAATACACATTCTTTTATTGATATTTTGTTTATTTATTTTGACGCGAATTTTATGTGAATTTGTTTTCATTTCATACAAATTTACATTATATAAACATATACACTTAAAATGACGTTAATTTGTATAAAATATATATAAAAAATACACATTAAATAATGAAAATATGTATAAAAAAATATATACAAAACACAAATAGTATAATATAAAATCGTATCAAAATATATACACAGAATATTAATAAAATAATGTACATTTGTATGAAAACTAAGATGCAAAATACCTATAAAATAACGCATTTCTTATAAAATTATATATACCAAAATACACATCAAATATTTAAATTTGTATTAAAATAAATATACAAAATGCACATACAATAAGGTAAATTTGTATTGAAATAGATTTGCAAAAAACATATAAAACAATGTAAATTTGTTTCAAAATATATATACGAATACACATAAAATAACGTAGATTTCTATAAATATATACATACAAAACACAAATAAAATTAAGTAAATACGAATCAAAAATGTATACAAAATACACATAAAATAATGTAAATTCGTATAAATATAAATAAACAAAATAATAATAAGATAATGTGTATTTGTATAAATATAATTATATACAAAATGCACATAAAATAACGTAAATTTGTATAAAACTATATACAAAAATACACAGAAGTAATTAAATTTGCATGAAAAAAGATATACAAAATACACACAAAATAAGCTAAATTTGAATTGAAATATATATACAAAATACATAAAAAAAAGTAAATTCGTTTCAAAATATTATTAACAAATACACATATAATAACGTAAATTTGTAAAAAAAATATATAAACAAAATACACATTAAGTAATGTAAATACGTATAAAAAAATTTTTACAAAATACACCAATAATCAAGTCATTCGTATCAAAATAAATAAACAAAAAACTAATTAAATAATGTAAATTTGTATGAGAAAACATATACAAAATACACATAAAATAACGTTTTAAGTTTCTATAAAATATATGTACAAAATGCACAGAAAATTAGTTTGCATAAAAATATATACAAACACACATTAGATAATGTAAATGAGTATAAAATATGTATACAAAATACCTATGAAATAATCTAAATTGTATCTAGTTAAATTAAGAAAATAACAATAAAATAATGTAATTTTGGATGAAAATATATATAGAAAACACACATAAAATAACCTAAATACAAATACAAATATACACATTAAATAATTTAAAATTGAATGAAATAAATATACAAAATAAACATAAATAAGGTAAATTTGTAATAAAATATATAAGAATACACAGAAAATAATTTTAATTTCTATGTATATATATACACAAATACACATAAAATAACATGAATTTGTTTATAATATGTTTATAAATTTATACGTATTCACACAATAAAATAACGTTAATGTTTATAAAAATGTATATATAAAATACACATAAAATAGTTTCAATATAGAAAAATATATACAAAATACACATAAAATGATGTAAATTGTAAAAATTAAATACACAAAATTCCTATAAAAGAATGTATATTTAGGAAAATATATATACAAAAACAAATAAAATAACTAGAGTTTGTATAAAATATATACAAAATACACAAAAATAATTTAAATTTGTTTGAAAATAGATATGCAAAATACACATAAAGTTAGGCAAATTTGTATTGAAATACATATACAAAACTCACATAAATAATGTAAATTTGTATGAAAATACATAAATACATATAAATATATATATATATATATATATATATATATATATATATATATATATATATATATATATATATATATATATATATATATATATATATATATATATATATATATATATATATATATATATATATATATATATATATATATATATATATATATATATATATAATAAACACAAAAAATATTTTAAATATATATAAAAATATATTATATTATATATATTTTATTGATATTTGCTATTTATGTGTATTTTGTATATGTTTTCTCATAGAAATTTACATTATTTTATTGGTATTTTGTCTATTTATTTTGATACAAATTACATGATTATTTGTGTATTTTTTAAATTTTTTTATTCGTATTTACATTATTTAATGTGTATTTTGCTTATATATTTTTATACAAATTTACGTTATTATAAATGTATTTGTATAGGTATTTTGATACAAATTTACATTATTTTATGTATTTTGTATATATATTTCAATTCAAATTTAGCTTATTTGATGTGTATTTTGTAAATCTATTTATTTTAATACAAAATCAAATATTTTATGTTTTTTCGTATATATATTTTTAAAAAAAAATGCGTTATTTTATGTTTATTTTGCATCTTAATTTTCATACAAATTTACATTATTTTATTAATATTTTCTGTATTTATTTTGATACGATTTTACATTATTTTATTTGTGTTTTGTATATATTTTTTTTATACATATTTACATTATTTAATGTTTTTTTTTTGTATATATATTTGATACAAATTTACGTTACTTTAAGTCTATATGTTTATATATTTTCATACAAAATTACATTATTTTATGTGTATTTTGTATATGTATTTCAATACAAATTTACCTATTTTTATGTTTTTTGTATATTTATTTTCATACAAGTTTAAATTATTTTTGTGTATTTTTGTATATAGTTTTATACAAATTTAGGTTATTTTATGTGTTTTTTGTATATCTATTTTCTTACAAATACACATTCTTTTCATGATATTTTGTTTATTTATTTTGACACGAATTAACATTATTTAATGTGTATTTTGTATATATATTTTTATACGTATTTACATTATTTCAAGTGTATTTTGTATATATATTTCTATAGAAATCTGCGTTATTTTATGTGTATTCGTGTATATATTTTGAAACAAATTTACATTGTTTTATGTGTATTTTGCATATTTTTTCAATACAAATTTACCTTATTGCATGTCCATTTTGTATATTAATTTTAATACAAATTTGATTAATCTATGTGTATTTTTGTATATGTATTTTTATTAAAATATGCTTTACTTTATGGGTATTTTGCATCTTTATTTTCATACAAATTTACATTATTTTATTGATATTCTGTGTATTTATTTTGATATGTTTTTACATTATTCTATGTGTATTTTGTATATATATTTTATATAAAATGTATTTCTTTTCATTTCATACAAATCTACATTATTTTATGAGTTTTTTGTACATGTATTTAAATACAAATTTAACTAGTTATATGTATTTTGTATATCTATTTTGTATGTATATTTTCATAGAAATTTACTCTATTTTATGAGTATTCGTATATATATTTTGATACAAATTTACATTATTAATGTGTATTTTGCATATCTATTTCAATACAAATTTACTTTATTGTACGTGCATTTTGTATATTTATTTTAATACAAATTTAACTATTTTATATGTATTTTGTATATATATTTTATGCAAATATGTTATTATATGGATATTTTGCATCTTTATTTTCATACAAATTTACATTATTTTATTGATATTCTCTTTATTTATTTTGATACGATTTAACATTATTCTATGTTTTTTTTAATATAATTTTTTTATACATATTTAAATTATTTAATGTTCATTTTGTATATATATTTTATCCAAATTTACATTATTTTATGTGTATTTGTTTATATATTTTCATTCATATTTATATTATTTTGTGTGTTTTTGTATATATATTTTCCTACGTATTTAAATTATTTTATGTGTATTTTCTATATACATTTTCATAAAAAATTACGTTATTTTATTGTGTGTATAAGTATATATTTTGATACAAATTTTATACAAATTCATGTTATTTTATATGTATTTGTATATATATTTGCATACAAACATACATTATCTTATGTGTATTTTGTACATATATTTCATTACAAATTCTACTTATTTTATGTTTATATTATATATTTATTTCATTCAATTTTAAATTATTTTATGTGTATATTTGCATTTGTATTTATGTTATTTTATGAGTTTTTTCTATATATATTTTCATCCAAAATTACTTTATTTTATTGGTATTTTGTTAATTTAATTCTATACGAATTTAGATTATTTCATAGGTATTTTGTATACATATTTTTATACGCATTTACATTATTTAGTGTGTGTTTTGTATATGTTTTATGCAAATTTATCTAATGTTCATTTTGTACATATATTTTATAGAAATTTGCGTTATTTTATGTATATAGTTTTATATAAATTTACGTTATTTTATGTGCATTTTGTATATTTATATTTATACAAATACACATTCTTTTATTGGTATATTGTTTATTTACATTTATACGATTTTACATTATTTTATGTGTATTTTGTTTACATTTTTTATACGTATTTACTTAATTTTATGTGTATTTTGTAAATGTATTTTTATAGAAATCTACGTTATTTTATGTGTATTCGTATATATATTTTGAAACAAATTTACATTATTTTATATGTATTTTCCATATCAATTTCAATACAAATTTACCTTATTGTATGTGCATTTTGTATATTTATTTTAATACAAGTTCAAATATTTTATGTGTATTTTGGTATCAATAATTTTATAAAAAAATGCGTTATTTTATAGGTATTTTGCATCTTAATTTTCATTTTATATGTACTTTGTATATATATTTTTTATACGCTCTTACATTATTTAATATTTATTTTGAATAAAATTTTTTATACAAATTCATGGTATTTTATGTGTATTTGTATATATATTTTCATATAAATTTACATTATTGAATGTGTATTTTGTACATATATTTTATTACAAATCTACCTTATTTTATGTTTTTTTTGTATGTGTATTTTGTATATTTTTATTTATCCAAATACACATTCTTTTATTGGTATTTATTTTAATTCGAATTTACATTATTTTATGTGTATTTTGAATACATTTTTTTATACGTATTTACTTAATTTTATGTGTATTTTGTATATATATTTTTATAGAAATCTACGTTTTTTTATTTGTATTCGTATATATATTTTGAAACAAATTTACATTGTTTTATATGTATTTTTGCATATCTCTTTCAATACAAATTTACCTTATTGTATATGCATTTTGTATATTTATTTCAATAAAAATTTAAATATTTAAGTGTATTTTGGTATATATATATTTATAAGAAATGCTCTATTTTATGCGAATTTTGCATCTTTATTTTCATACAAATTTACATTATTTTATTAATATTCGGTGTATTTATTTTGATACGATTTTACATTATTCTATTTGTTTTTTGTATATCCTTTTTTATACATATTTACATTATTTAATGTGTATCTTGCATATATATTTTATACAAATTTATTATCTATTATCTATTTTCATTCAAATACACATTCTTTTCATGATATTTTGTTTATTTATTTTGACACGAATTTACATTATTTGATATGTATTTTGTATATATATTTTTATACGTATTTACATAATTTCATATGTATTTTGTATATATATTTAATAGATATTCAAAAAACACATAATATAACCTAAATTTGTATCAAACTATATACAAAAATACACAAAAATATTTTAAATTTGTATGAAAATAAATATACAAAATACACATAAAACTATGTTAATTTGTATGGAAATACATATACAAAATGCACATAAAATAATGCAAATTTGAATGAAAATACATAAACAAATACACTTAAAATAACGTAAATTTGGATAAAAAAAATATACACAACACAAAGAGAATAATGTAAAATCGTATCAAAATAAATACACAGAATATTAATAAAATAATGTAAATTTGTATGAAAATAAAGAGGCAAAATACCCGTAAAATAACGCATTTTATTATTTATAAAAATATATACCAAAATACACATAAAAAATAAGATTTGTATTAAAATAAATATATAAAAACACTTACACTAAGGTAAATTTGTATTGAAATAGATACGCAAAATACATATAAAGCAATGTAAATTTGTTTCAAAATATGTATACGAATACACATAAATAACGTAGATTTATAATATATATACAAAATACACATAAAATTATAAATACGTATAAAAATGTATACAAAATACATAAATAATGTAAATTGTATCAAAATAAATAAACAAAATACCAATAAAAGAATGTGTATTTGTATAAATATAAATATACAAAATACATAAAATAACGTAAATTTATATAAAACTATATACATAAATACACAGAAGTAATTAAATTTGTATGAAAATATATACAAAATGCACACAAATAAGGTAAATTTGTATTGAAATATATATACAAAATACATGAAATAAAGTAAATTTGTATCAAAATATTTACAAATACACATATAATAACGTAAATTTGTATGAAAATATATAAACAAAATACAAATTAAATAATGTAAATACGTATAAAAAAAATGTGTACAAAATACACATATAATCATGTAATTGTATCAAAATAAATGAGCAAAATACCAATAAAATAATATTAATTTGTATGAGTAAATGTGTATGTTGCATATTTTTTAAATACAAATTTAACTTATTATATACGCATTTTGTATATTAATTTTAATACAAATTTAATTATTCGATGTGTATTTTTGTATCTGTATTTTTATAAACATATGCTTTATTTTTGGGTATTTTGCATCTTTATTTTCATACAATATACATTATTTTATTGATATTCTGCTCATTCATTTTGATACGAATTGGCATTATTCTATGTGTATTTTGTATATATTTTCATACAAATTTACGTTATTTTATGTGTATTTGTTTATATATTTTGACACAAATTTACAATATTTTATGGCTATTTTGTATATACATTTCAAAAGAAATTTACCTAGTTTTATGTGTATTTTGAATATCTATTTTCATACAAACTCAAATTATTTCTAAGTGTATTTTGGTATATATATTTTTATAAGAAATGCGCTATTTTATGGGAATTTTGCATCTTTATTTTCATACAAATTTACATTATTTTATTAATATGCGGTGTATTTATTTTGATACGAATTTACATAATTCTATTTGTTTTTTGTATACACTTTTTTATACATATTTACATTATTTAATGAGTATCTTGCATATATATTTTATACAAATTTATTATCTATTATCTATTTTTATACAAATACACATTCTTTTCATGATATTTTGTTTATTTATTTTGACACGAATTTACATTATTTGATATGTATTTTGTATATATACTTTTATACGTATTTACATAATTTCATATGTATTTTGTATATATATTTCTATAGAAATCTACTTTATTTTATATGTATTCGTATATAAATTTTGAAACAAATTTACATTGTTTTATATGTATTTTTGAATATCTCTTTTAATACAAATTTACCTTACTGTATATGCATTTTGTATATTTATTTCAATGCAAATTTAAATATTTTATGTGTATTTTGGTAAATATATTTTTATAAAAAATGCGATAATTTTTGGGAATTTTGCATCTTTATTTTCATACAAATTTACATTATTTTATTGATATTCTGTGTATTTATTTTGATACGATTTTACATTATTCTATTTTTTTTTGTATATATTTTTTTATACACATTTACACTATTTAATGTAACATTTAATGTAACATATATATTTTATACAAATTTACGTTATTTTAAGTGTATTTGTTTTTATATTTTCATTCAAATTTACATTTATTTTAATTCGAACTTACATTATCTTATGTGTATTTTGTATACATTTTTTTTATACGTATTTACTTAATTTTATGTGTATTTTGTATATATATTTTTATAGAAATCTACGTTTTTTTATTTGAATTCGTATATATATTTTGTAACAAATTTACTTTGTTTATGTGTAATTTTCCATATCTCTTTCAATACAAATTTACCTTATTGTATGTGCATTTTGTATATTTATTTCAATGCAAATTTAAATATTTTATGTGTATTTTGGTAAATATATTTTTATAAAAAATGCGATAATTTTTGGGAATTTTGCATCTTTATTTTCATACAAATTTACATTATTTTATTGATATTCTGTGTATTTATTTTGATACGATTTTACATTATTCTATTTGCTTTTTGTATATATTTTTTTATACACATTTACACTATTTAATGTGTATCTTGCATATATATTTTATACAAATTTACGTTATTTTAAGTGTATTTGTTTATATATTTTCATTCAAATATACATTATTTGATGTGTATTTTGTATATGTATTTCAATACAAATTTACCTAATTTTATGTGTATTTTGTATATTTCTTTTCAAACGAATTTAAATTATTTTTTGTATTTTTGTATATAGTTTTATACAAATTTAGGTTATTTTATGTACGCATTTACATTATTTAGAGTGTGTTTTGTATATATATTTATGCAAATTTACTTTATTTTATGTGCATTTTTGTACATATATTTTTATAGAAATTTGCGTTATTTGTATATGTTTTCTTATACAAATTTACATTATTTTATTGATCTTTTGTTTATTTATTTTGATACGAGTTACATGATTATATGTGTATTTTGTACATATTTTTTATACGTATTTAAATTACTTAATGTGTATTTTGTTTATATATTTTTAAACAAATCTACGTTATTATATGTATTTGTATAAATATTTTGATACAGATTTACATTATTTTATGTATTTTGTATGTACATTTCAATTCAAATTTAGCTTATTTTAGCTGTATTTTGTATATATATTTTCATACAAATTTAATTACTTATGTGTATTTTTGTATATAGTATTATACAAATTTACGATATTTTTTGTGTATTTTGTATATTTATATTTATACAAATACACATTCTTTTACTGGTATTTTGTTTATTTATTTTGATACGATTTTTATGTGTATTTTGTATTCATTTTTTTATACGTATTTACTTCATTTTATGTGTATTTTGTATATATATATTTTTTTTAAATCTACGTTATTTTATGTGTATTCGTATATATATTTTGAAACAAATTTACATTGTTTTATATGTATTTTTGAATATCTCTTTCAATACAAATTTACCTCTCCATATATACCAAAATACACATAAAAAAATTAAATTTGTATTAAAATAAATATTTAAAAAACACATACAATAAGGTAAATTTGTATTGAAATAGATATGCAAAATACATATAAAACAATGTAAATTTGTTTCAAAATATATTAACAAATACACAGAAAATAACGTCGATTTCTATAAAAATACATATACAAAATACACATAAAATTAGGTAAATACGTATAAAAAAATGTATACAAAATACACATAAAATAATGTAAATTGCATCAAAATAAATATACAAAATACCAATAAAAGAATGTGTATTTGTATAAATATAAATATACAAAATACACATAAAATAACGTAAATTTATATAAAACTATATACAAAAATACACAGAAGTATTTTAATTTGTATGAAAATAGATTTACAAAATAAGGTAAATTGTTTCAAATTAATAAACAAAATTCAGATTTTATAAAATAATATAAAATCAGATTATTAGATTTTGTATATCTATTTTCATACAAACTCAAATTATTTCTATGTATTTTTGTATATATTTTAATACAAATTTTAGTTATGTTATGTGTATTTTGTAAATTTATTTTCATTCAAATATATTTATTTTATTGGTGTTTTGTTGATTTATATTGATACGAATTTATATTATTTTATATGTACTTTGTATATATATATTTTTATAGGCTTGTACATTATTTAATATTTATTTTGAATATATATTCTTATACAAATTCATGGTATTTTATATGTATTTTGTATACATTTTTTTATACGTATTTACTTAATTTTATGTGTATTTTGTATATATTTTTATAGAAATCTACATTTTTTTATTTGTATTCGTATATATATTTTGAAACAAATTTACATTGTTTTATATGTATTTTTGCATATCTCTTTCAATACAAATTTACCTTATTGTATGTGCATTTTGTATATTTATTTCAATGAAAATTTAAATATTTTATGTGTATTTTGGTATATATATTTTTATAAGAAATGCGCTATTTTATGGGAATTTTGCATCTTTATTTTCATACAAATTTACATTATTTTATTAATATTCTGTGTATTTATTTTGATACGATGTTACCTTATTCTATTTGTTTTTTTGTATATACTTTTTATACATATTTACATTATTTAATGTGTATCTTGCATATATATTTTATACAAATTTATTATCTATTATCTATTTTCATACAAATACACATTCTTTTCATGATATTTTGTTTATTTATTTTGACACGAATTTACATTATTGATATGTATTTTGTATATATATTTTTATACGTATTTACATAATTTCATATGTATTTTGTATATATATTTCTATAGAAATCTACTTTATTTTATGTGTATTCGTATATATATTTTGAAACAAATTTACATTGTTTTATATGTATTTTTGAATATCTCTTTCAATACAAATTTACCTTACTGTATATGCATTTTGTATATTTATTTCAATACAAATTTAAATATTTTATGTGTATTTTGGTAAATATATTTCAATAAAAAATGCAATAATTTTTGGGAATTTTGTATCTTTATTTTCATACAAATTTACATTATTTTATTGATATTCTGTGTATTTATTTTGATACGATTTTACATTATTTTATTTGTTTTTTGCATATATATTTTTTATACACATTTACATTATTTAATGTGTATCTTGCATATATATTTTATACAAATTTACGTTATTTTACGTGTATTTGTTTATATATTTTCATTCAAATTTACATTATTTGATGTGTATTTTGTATATGTATTTCAATACAAATTTACCTAATTTTATGTGTATTTTGTATATTTCTTTTCAAACAAATTTAAATTATTTTTGTGTATTTTTGTATATAATTTTATACAAATTTAGGTTATTTTATGTACGCATTTACATTATTTAGTGTGTTTTGTATATATATTTTTTTGCAAATTTACTTTATTTTCTGTGCATATTTGTACATATATTTTTTATAGAAATTTGCGTTATTTGTATGTTTTCTCATACAAATTTACATTATTTTATTGCTATTTTGTTTATTTATTTTGATACGAATTACATGATTATATGTGTATTTTGTACATATTTTTTATACGTATTTACATTACTTAATGTGTATTTTGTTTATATATTTTTAAACAAATTTACGTTATTATATGTATTTGTATAAATATTTTGATACAGATTTACATTATTTTATGTATTTTGTATGTACATTTCAATTCAAATTTAGCTTATTTTAGCTGTATTTTGTATATATATTTTCATACAAATTTAATTACTTCTGTGTATTTTTGTATACAGTTTTATTCAAATTTACGATATTTAATGTGTATTTTGTATATTTATATTTTTACAAATACACATTTTTTTATACGTATTTACTTGATTTTATGTATATTTTGTATATATATTTTTATAGAAATCTACGTTTTTTTATTTGTATTCGTATATATATTTTGAAACAAATTTACATTGTTTTATATGTATTTTTGCATATCTCTTTCAATACAAATTTTCCTTATTGTATGTGCATTTTGTATATTTATTTCAATACAAATTTAAATATTTTATGTGTATTTTGGTATATTTATTTTTATAAGAAATGCGCTATTTTATGGGAATTTTGCATCTTTATTTTCATACAAATTTACATTGTTTTATTAATATTCGGTGTATTTATTTTGATACGAATTTACATTATTCTATTTGTTTTTTGTATATACTTTTTTATACATATTTACATTATTTAATGAGTATCTTGCATATATTTTTTATACAAATTTATTATCTATTATTTTTTTTCATACAAATACACTTCTTTTCATGATATTTTGTTTATTTATTTTGACACGAATTTACATTATTTGATATGTATTTTGTATATATATTTTTATACGTATTTACATAATTTCATATGTATTTTGTATATATATTTCTATAGAAATCTACTTTATTTTATGTGTATTCGTATATATATTTTGAAACAAATTTACGTTGTTTTATATGTTTTTTTGAATATCTCTTTTAATACAAATTTACCTTACTGTATATGCATTTTGTATATTTATTTTAATACAAATTTAAGTATTTTATGTGTATTTTGGTATATATATTTTTATAAAAAATGCGATAATTTTTGGGAATTTTGCATCTTTATTTTCATACAAATTTACATTATTTTATTGATATTCTGTGTATTTATTTTGATACGATTTTACATTACTCTATTTGTTTTTTGTATATATTTTTTTATACACATTTACACTATTTAATGTGTATCTTGCTTATATTTTATACAAATTTACGTTATTTTAAGTGTATTTGTTTTTATATTTTCATTCAAATTTACATTTATTTTAATTCGAAAATACATTATTTTATGTGTATTTTGTATACATTTTTTTATACGTATCTAATTAATTTTATGTATTTTGTATATATATTTTATAGAAATCTACGTTTTTTATTTGTATTCGTATATATATTTTAAAACAAATTTACATTGTTTTATATGTATTTTTGCATATCTCTTTCAATACAAATTTACCTTATTGTATGTGCATTTTGTATATTTATTTCAATGCAAATTTAAATATTTTATGTGTATTTTGGTATATTTTTTTTTACAAGAAATGCGCTATTTGATGGGAATTTTGCATCTTTATTTTCATACAAATTTACATTATTTTATTAATATTCGGTGTATTTATTTTGATACGATTTCACATTATTCAATTTTTTTTGTATATATTTTTTTTAAATATTTACATTATTTAATGTGTATCTTGCATCTTTTATCGTAATTTTGTTTATTTATTTTTATACGAATTTACATTATTTGAGGTGTATTTGATATGTATATTTTTATACTTATTTATATAATTTTATTTGTGTTTTGAATATATATTTTCATAGAAATTTACTCTATTTTAGGGGTATTCGTATATATATTTTGATACAAATTTACATTATTTATGTTTATTTATTTTTTTATTTATTTTGACGCGAATTCTCATTATTTAATGTGTATTGTGTATATATATTTTTATACGTATTTACGTCATTTCATGTGTATTTTGTATATATATTTCTATAGAAATACATGTTATTTTATGTGTATTCGTATATATATTTTGAAACAAATATACATTGTTTTATGTGCATTTTGCATATTTTTTCAATATAAATTTACCTTATTGTACGAGCATTTTGTATATTAATTTTAATACAAATTTAATTATTCTATGTGTATTTTTGTATATGTATTTTCATAAAAAAATGCTTTATTTTATGGGTATTTTGCATCTTTATTTTCATACAAATTTACATTATTTTATTGATATTCTGTGTATTTATTTTGATACGATTTTACATTATTCTATGTATATTTTGTATATATATATATATATATATATATATATATATATATATATATATATATATATATATATATATATATATATATATATATATATATATATATATATATATATATATATATATATATATATATATATATATATATTTCATACAAATGAACGTTATTTTATGTGAATTTGTTTTCATTTCATACAAATTTACATTATTTTATGTGTATTTTGTACATGTATTTAAATACAAATTTAACTAATTATATGTGTATTATGTATATCTATTTTCATACAAATTGAAATTAATTTTGTGTATTTTAGTATATATTTTTAATCAAATTTTCGTAATTTTATGTGAATTTTGTATATTTATTTTCCTACAAATATACGTTCTTTTATCGGAATTTTGTTTATTTATTTTGATACGAGTTTTCATTATTTTAGGTGTATTTGATATATATTTTTATACTTATTTACATAATTTTATATGTATTTTGAATATATATTTTCATAGAAATTTACTCTATTTTATGTGTATTCGTATATATATTTTGATACAAATTTACATTATTTAGGTGTATTTCGCATATCTATTTCAATACAAATTTTCTTTATTGTATGTGCCTTTTGTATATTTATTTTGATGCAAATTTAATTATTTTATGTGTATTTTGTATATATATTTTAAACAAATATGCGTTATTATATGGGTATTTTGCATCTTTATTTTCATACAAATTTACATTATTTTATTGAATGTCTGTTTATTTATTTTGATACGATTTTACGTTATTCTGTGTATTTTGTATATATATTTTTAGACATATTTACATTATTTAATGTATATTTTGTACATATATTTTATGGAAATTTACGTTATCTTATGTGTATTTGTTTATATATTTTCATACAAATTTATATTATTTTATGTTTATTTTGTATATGTATTTCATTAAAAATTTGCCTAATTTCATTTGTATTTTGCATATCTATTTTCAAACAAATTTAAATTATTTTGTGTATTTTGTATTATTTTATACAAATTTTTTATTTTATTTGTATTTTGTATATATATTTTCCTACACATACATTCTTTTAGAGGAAATTTTGTTTATTTATTTTGATACGAATTTATATTATTTTATGTGTATTTTGTATATATATTTTTCTATGTATTTACATTACTTTATGTATATTTTGTATATATATTTTCATAAAAATTTACGTAATTTTATTGTGTGTATCCGTATATATTTTGATAAAAAATTTCATTATTTTATGTGTTTTTTGCATATCTATTTCAATAAAAATCTACCTTATTGTATGTGTATTTTGTATATTTTTTTAATACAAATTTAATTATTTTATGTGTATTTTGTATATATTTTTTAAATATAAGATATTTTATGGGTAATTTGCATCTTTAATTATCTAAATTTTTACATTACGTACATATCTTTTATACGTATTTACATTATTTAATGTGTATTTTGTTTATATATTTTTATACAAATTTACGTTATTATATGTGTATTTGAATATATATTTTGATACAAATTTACATTATTTTATGTATTTTCTATATTTATTTCAATTCAAATTTAGCTTATTTTATGTGTCTTTTGTATATCTATTTTCATACAAATTTAATTATTTTTGTTTATTTTTGTATATAGTTTTATATATTTTATTATATATATATATATATATATATATATATATATATTATATATATATTATATATATATATATATATATATATATATATATATATATATATATATATATAGATATATATATATATATATATATATATATATATATATATATATATATATATTTATATTTATACAAGTAAACATTCTTTTATTGGCATTTAGTTTATTTATTTTGATACGAATTTACATTATTTTATGTGTATTTTGTATACATTTTATGTGTATTTTGTATATATATTCTATAGAAATCTACGTTACTTTATGTGTATTCGTATGTATATTTTGAAACAAATTTACATTGTTTTATATGTATTTTGCATATCTATTTCAATACAAATTTACCTTATTGTATGTGCATTTTGTGTATTTATTGTAATACAAATTAAAATATTTTATGTGCATTTTGGTATATATATTTTCATAAAAAATGCGTTGTTTTATGGGTATTTTGCATCTTTATTTTCATACAATTTTACATTATTTTATTAATATTCTGTGTATTTATTTTGATACTATTTTACATTATTCTATTTGTGTTTTGTATATATTTTTATATATACATTATTATTTAATGTGTATTTTCTATATATATTTCATACAAATTTTCGTTATTTTAAGTGTATTTGTTTATATATTTTCATTAAATTTTACATTATTTTATTTGAATTTTGCATATTTTTTCAATACAAAACTAAATAATTTTATGTGTATTTTGTATATATATTTTTATACAAATTTAAATTATTTTTTGTGTATTTTTGTATAGAGTTTTATACAAATTTACAATATTTTAAGTGTATTTTGTATTTTGATATTTTGTTTATTTATTTTGATGCGAATTTACATTATTTAATGTGTAATGTGTATATATATTTTTATACGTATTTACGTCATTTCATGTGTCTTTTGTATATATATTTCTACAGAAATATACGTTACTTTATGTGTATTCGTATATGTATTTTGAAACAAATATACATTGTTTTATGTGCATTTTGCATATTTTTTCAATACAAATCTACCTTATTGTACGTGCATTGTGTATAGCAATTTTAATACAAATTTAGCTATTCTAGGTGTATTTTTGTATATGTATTTTATAAAATATGCTTTATTTTATGGGTATTTTGCATCTTTATTTTCATACAAAACTACTTTATTTTATTGATATTCTGTGTATTTATTTTGATACGATTTTATATTATTCTATGTATATTTTGTATATCTATTTTATATGATGTACGTTATTTTATGTGAATTTGTTTTCATTTCATACAAATTTACATTATTTTATGTGAATTTTGTATTTAAATACAAATTTAACTAATTATAGGTGTATTTTGTATATCTATTTTCATACAAATTGAAACTAATTTTGTGTATTTTTGTATATATTTTTATTCAAATTTTCGTAATTTTATGTGTATTTTGTATATTTATTTTCCTACAAATATACGTTCTTTTATCGGAATTTTATTCATTTATTTTGATACGAATTTTCATTTTTTTAGGTGTATTTGATATATTTATATTTTTATACTTATTTTCATAATTTTATATGTATTTTGAATATATATTTCATAGAAATCTACTCTATATGTATATGTATAGAAAATACATGAAATAATCTAAATTGTATCGAAATAAATGAACAAAATACCGATAAAATAATGTAATTTTGAATGAAAATATATATAGAAAATACACATAAAATAACGTAAATACAAATAAATATATACACATAAAATGATTTGAATTTGAATGAAAATAGATATAAAAATAAACTTAAAATAAGGCAAATTTATAATGAAATATATATACAAAATACACATAAAATAATGTAGATTTGTTTCAAAATATATATACGAATACACATAAAATAACGTAGATTTCTATAGAAATATATATACAAAATATACATGAAATGTTGTAAATGCGTATAAAAATACATTAAATAATGTAAATTCGTGTCAAAATAATTAATTAAAATATCAATAAAAGAATGTGTATTTGTATGAAAATACATATACAAAATACACATAAAATAACGTAAATTTGTATAAAACTATTTATAAAAATACACAAAAATAAGTTAAATTTGTATGAAAATAAATATACAAAATACACATAAAATTAGGTAAATTTGTAAAGAAATACATATACAAAATACACATAAAATAATGTAAATTTGAATGAAAATATATAAACAAATACACTTAAATTAACATAAATTTGTATAAAATATATATAAAAAATACTCATTAAATAAACAAAATACTATAAAAGAATGTGTATTTGGATAAATATAAATATACAAAATACACATACAAAATAAACATAAAATAAGGTAGATTTGTAATAAAATATATGTACAAAATACACATACAATAATGTAAATTTATATAAAAATATATATACAAATACACATAAAATACCATGAATTTGTATAAAAAATTATATTCAAAATAAATATTAAATAATGTAAGAGCGTATAAAAATATATATTCAAAGTACATATAAAATGAAAATTAAGATGCAAAATACCTATAAAATAACGCATTTTTTTATAAAATTATTGATACCAAAATACACATAAAATATTTGAACTTGTATTAAAATAAATATACAAAATGCACATACAATAAGTTAAATTTGTATTGAAATAGATATGGAAAATACATATAAAATAATGTAAATTTGTTTCAAAATATATATACGAATACACATAAAATAACGAAGATTTCTATAAAAATACATATACAAAATACACATAAAATTAAGTAAATACGTATAAAAAAAATGTATACAAAATACACATAAAATAATGTAAATTATTATAAATGTAAATAAACAATATACCAATAAAAGAATGTGTATTTGTATAAATATAAATATACAAAATGCACATAAAATAACGTAAATTTATATAAAATATATACATAAAATAACGCAAATTTCTATAAAATATATGTACAAAATGAACATTAGATAAATTTATAAAATATATATACAAAACACACATTAGATAATGTAAATGAGTATAAAAATATGTATACAAAATACCAATGAAATAATCTAAATTCGTATCGAATTAAATTAAGAAATACCAATAAAATAATGTAATTTTTGATGAAAATATATATACAAAATACAAATAAAATAACCTAAATACAAATACAAATATACACATAAAATAATTTAAAATTGAATGAAATAAATATACAAAATAAACATAAAATAAGGTAAATTTGTAATGAAATATATGAAAAATTACATAAAATAATATAATTTTGTATGAAAATATATACAATACACATTAAATAACATGAATTTGTATAAAATTTGTATCAAAATATATACTTATACACACAATAAAATAACGTAATTTTTTTATGAAAATGTATATACAAAATACACATAAAATAATTTAAATACGTAGAAAAATATATATACAAAAAACACATAAAATAGTGTAAATATGTATGAAAATATATAAACAAATACACATAAAATAATGTAAATTTGGATAAAAAATATATACAAAATAACATTAAATAATGTAAATATATAAATAAAAAAATATATACAAAAAACACATAGAATAATGTTAAATCGTATCAAAATAAATAAAGAGAATATCAATAAAATAATGTAAATTTGTATGAAAATAAAGATGCAAAATATCCATATAATAACGCATATTTGCATAAAAATATATATACAAAAATACATATAAAATAGTTAAATTTGTATTAAAATAAATATACAAAATGCACGTACAATAAAGTAAATTTGTATTGAAATAGATATGCAAAATACACATTAATAATGTAAATTTGTATCAAAATATATATACGAATACTCATAAATTGAGTAAATTTCTATGAAAATATACATACAAAATAGATATACAAAATACACATATAACTAGTTAAATTTGTATTTAAATACATGTTCAAAAAACACATAAAATAATGTAGATTTGTATGAAATGAAAACAAATACATTTTATATAAAATATATATACAAAATACACATAGAATAATGTAAAATCATATCAAAATAAATACACAGAATATCAATAAGATAATGTAAATTTGTATGAAAATAAAGATGCAAAATACCCATAAAATAAAGCATATTTTTATAAAAATACACATACAAAAATACACATAGATTAATCAAATTTGTATTAAAATTAATATACAAAATGCACATACAATAAGGTAAATTTGTATTAAAAAAATATGCAAAATACACATTAAACAATGTAAATTTGTTTCAAAATATATATACGAATACACATAAAATAACGCAGATTTCTATAGAAATATATATACAAAATACACTTGAAATAATGTAAATACGTAGAAAAATATATATACAAAATACACATTAAATAATGTTAATTCGTGTCAAAATAAATAAACATAATATCATGAAAAGAATGTATTTGTATGAAAATAGATATACAAAATACACATAAAATAACCTAAATTTGTATAAAACTATATACAAAATACACAAAATAATTTAAACTTGTATGAAAATAAATATACAAAAACATATAAAATTAGGTAAATTTGTATTGAAATACATATACAAAATACATAAAATAATGTAAATTTGAATGAAAATATATAAATATATAGACTTAAAATATCGTAAATTTGTATCAAATATATATACAAAAACACATTAAATAATGTAAATATGTATAAAAAATATATACAAAACACAAATAAAATAATGTGAAATCGTATCAAAATAAATACAGAAAATATTAATAAAATAATGTAAATTTGTATGAAAATTAAGATGCAAAATACCCATAAAATAATGCATTTTTTATAAAAATATATATACGAAAAAACATAAAATATTTGATTTTGTATTAAAATAAATAGATATACAAAATACTCATAAAATAAGCTAAATTTGAATTGAAATATATATACAAAATACATAAAATAATGTAAATTTGTATCAAAATACTTATACAAATACACATATAATAACGTAAATTTGTATAAAAATATATAAACAAAATACACAATAAATAATGTAAATACGTATAAAAAAAATGTACAAAATAATACACAAATAATCATGTAATTCGTATAAAAATAAATAGACAAAATACTAATAAAATAATGTAAGTTTCTATGAGAAAACATATACAAAATACACATAAATAACGCAAATATCAATAAAAATATATATAATATAATATATTTTTATACATATTTAAATATTTAATGTATATTTTGTATATATATTTTATCCAAATTTACGTTATTTTATATGTATTTGTTTATATATTTTCATACAAATTTACATTATTTTATGTGAGTTTTATGTGTATTTTGCATATTTATTTTCAAACAAATTTAAATTATTTTGTGTATTTTGTATATATTTTTATACAAATTTTAGTTATTTTATTTGTTTTTGTATATATATTTTCTTACAAATATACATTCTTTTATTGGAATTTTGTGTATTTAATTTTTTACGAATTTACATTATTTTATGTGTATTTTGTATATATATTTTTCTACGTATTTAAATGATTTTATGTGTATTTTATATATACATTTTCATAAAAGTTTACGTTATTTTATTGTGTGTATTCGTATATATTTTGAAACAAATTTATACAAATTCATGTTATTTTATGTGTATTTGTATATATATTTTCATACAAATTTATATTATTTTATGTGTATTCTTACATATATTTTATTTTATTTTTATGTATTTTGTATATTTATTTCAATAAATCAAATTTATTTTCATTTATAATATAATTATTTTATTATTTTATATGTATTTTGTATATATTTTTATACATTTACATTATTTAATATTTATTTTTATATAATTTTATACAAATTCATTATTTTATGTAGATTTGTATATATATTTTCATATAAATTTACATTATTTTATGTGTATTTTGTACATATATTTCATTACAAATTTACCTTATTTTATGTTTATTTTATGTATATTTTGTATCTTTTATTGGTATTTTGTTTATTTATTTTGTTTCAAATTATTTTATGTGTATTTTGTTTACATTTTTTATACGTATTTACTTAATTTTATGTGTATTTTGTATATATATTTTTATAGAAATCCACGTTATTTTATGTGTATTCGTACATATATTTTGAAACAAATTTACATTGTTTTATATGTACAATAAGGTAAATTTGTATTGAAATAGATATGCAAAATACAAATAAAGCAATGTAAATTTGTTTCAAAATATATATACGAATACACCTAAAATAACGTAGATTTCTATAAAAATATATATACAAAATACACATAAAATGAAGTAAATACGTATAAAAAATGTATACAAAATACACATAAAATAATGTAAATTCGTATCAAAATAAATAAACAAAATATCAATAAAAGAATGTGTATATGAATAAATATAAATATACAAAATACACATAAAATAACGTAAATTTATATAAAACTATGTACAAAAATACACAGAAGTAATTAAATTTCTATGAAAATATATACAAAACACACAGAAAATAAGCTAAATTTGAAATGAAATATATATACAAAATACATGAAATAAAGTAAATTGGTATCAAAATATTTAAACAAATACACATATAATAACGTAAATTTGTATGAAAATATATAAACAAAATACACATTAAATAATGTAAATACGTATAAAAAAATGTGTACAAAATACACATATAATCATGTAATTCGATTTAAAATAAATAAACAAAATACCAATAAAAGAATGTGTATTTGGATAAATATAAATATACAAAATACACATACAAAATAAACATAAAATAAAGTAAATTTATAATGAAATATATGTACAAAATACACATAAAATAATGTAAATTTATATGAAAATATATATACAAATACACATAAAATACCATGAATTTGTATAAAATTATATATTCAAAATAAATATTAAATAATGTAAATGCGTATAAAAATATATATAAAAAGTACATATAAAATAATGTAAATTCGTATCAATATAAATCAACAAAATACCAATAAAATAATATATATTTGAATGAAAATGGATTTACAAAATACACATAACATAACTAAAATTTGTATTGAAATATATACAAAAATACATAAAAATAATTTGAGTTTGTATGAAAATAGATATTCAAAATACACATAAAACTAGAAAAATTTCTTTTGAAATATATATACAAAATACCCATAATATATTGTAAATTTGTGTCAAAATATAAACAAATACACATAAAATAACGTAAATTTTTATGAAAAATATTTACAAAATACACATAGAATAATGTCAGATCGTATCAAAATGAATGAGCAGAATATCAATAAAATAACGTAAATTTGTATGAAAATAAAGATGCAAAATACCCATAAAATAAAGCATATTTTTATAAAAATACATATACAAAAATACACATGGAATAATTAAATTTGTATTAAAATTAATATACAAAATGCATATACAATAAGGTAAATTTGTATTGAAAAAATATGCAAAATATACATAAAAGTTTAAATTTGTTTAAAAATCTATATACGAATACACATAATATAACGTAGATTTCTATAGAAATATATATACAAAATACACATGAAATGATGTAAATACGTATAAAAATATATATACAAAATACACATTAAATAATTTAAATTCTCGTCAAAATAAATAAACAAAATATCAATAAAAGAATGTGTATTTGTATGAAAATAGATATACAAAATACTCATAAAATAACCTAAGTTTGTATAAAACTATATACAAAAATACACAAAATAATTTAAATTTGTATGAAAATAAATATACAAAATACACATAAAATTAGGTAAATTTGTATTGAAATACATATACAAAATACATATAAAATAATGGAAGTTTGAATGAAAATATATAAACATATACACTTAAAATAACGTAAATTTGTATCAAATATATATACAAAATACTAATTAAATAATGTAAATATGTATAAAAAAATATATTCAAAACACAAATAGAATAATGTAAAATCGTGTCAAAATAAATACACAGAATATTAATAAAATAATGTAAATTTGAATGAAAATAAAGATGCAAAATAGCCATAAAATAACGCATTTTTTTATAAATATATATATACCAAAATACACATAAAATATTAAAATTTGTATTAAAATAAATATAAAAAATGCACATACTGTAAGGTAAATTTATATTGAAATAGATATGCAAAATACATATAAAACAATGTAAATTTGTTTCAAAATATATATACGAATACACATAAAATAACGTTGATTTCTATAAAAATATATACAAAATACACATAAAATGAAGTATTTGATATATATATTTTTATACTTATTTACATAATTTTATATGTATTTTGAATATATATTTTCATAGAAATTTACTCTATATGTATATGTATAGAAAATACACATGAAATACTTTAAATTCGTATCGAAATAAATTAACAAAATACCGATAAAATACTGTAATTTTAAATGAAAATATATATAGAAAATACACATAAAATAACTTAAATACAAATAAATATATACACATAAAATGATTTGAATTTGAATGAAAATAGATATAAAAATAAACCTAAAATAAGGCAAATTTATAATGAAATATATATACAAAATACACATAAAATAATGTAGATTTGTTTCAAAATATATATACGAATACACATAAAATAACGTAGATTTCTATAGAAATATATATACAAAATACACATGAAATGTTGTAAATACGTATAAAAATATATATACAAAATACACATTAAATAATGTAAATTCGTGTCAAAATAAATAATTAAAATATCAATAAAAGAATGTGTATTTGTATGAAAATACATATACAAAATACACATGAAATAACGTAAATTTGTATAAAACTATATATAAAAATACACAAACACAAGTTAAATTTGTATGAAAATAAATATACAAAATACACATAAAATTAGGTAAATTTGTAAAGAAATACATATACAAAATACACATAAAATAATGTAAATTTGAATGAAAATATATAAACAAATACACTTAAATTAACATAAATTTGTATAAAATATATATAAAAAATACTCATTAAATAATGTAAATATGTATATAAAATATATATACAAACCACAAATAGAATAATGTAAAATCGTATTAAAATAAATACACAGAATGTAAATAAAATAATGTAAATTTGTATGAAAATAAAGATGCAAAATACCCATAAAATAACGCATTTTTTATAAATAAACAAAATACACATGAAAGTATGTAAATACGTAATAAAAAATATATACAAAATACACATGAAAGGATGTAAATACGTATAAAGATATATATACAAAATACACATTAAATAATGTAAAATCACGTCAAAATAAATAAACAAAATGTCAATAAAAGAATGTATTTGAGTGAAAATAAATTTACAAAATACACATAACATAAATAAAATTTGTATAAAACTATATACAAAAATACACAAAAATAATTTAAATTTGTATGAAAATAAATATACAAAATACACATAAAATTAGGTAAATTTGTATTGAAATACATATACAAAATACACATAAATAATGTAAATTTAAATAAAAATACATAAACAAATACACCTAAAATAACGTAAATTTGTATAAAATATATATACAAAATACAAATAGAATAATGTAAAATCGTATCAAAATAAATACACAGAATATTAATAAAATAATGTAAATTTTTATGAAAATTAAAGAAGCAAAATACCCATTAAATATATATACAAAAATACACAAAAAAATTTATTTGTATTAAAATAAATATACAAAATACACATACAATAAGGTAAATCTGTATTGAAATAGATATGCAAAATACATATAAAACAATGTAAATTTGTTTCAAAATATATATATGAATACACATAAAATAACGTAGATTTGTATAAAAATATATACAAAATAAACGTCAAATGAAGTAAATACGTATAAAAAATGTATACAAAATACACATAAAATAAAGTAAATTCGTATCAAAATAAATAAACAAAATACTAATAAAAGAATGTGTATTTGTATAAATATAAATATACAAAATACACATAAAATAACGTAAATTTGTATAAAACTATATACAAAAATACACAGAAGTAATTAAATTCGTTTGAAAATAGATATACAAAATACAGATAAAATAAGCTAAATTTGAATTGAAATGTATATACAAAATACATAAAATAATGTAAATTTGTATCAAAATATTTATAAAAATACATATAATAACGTAAATTTGTTTAAAAATATATAAACAAAATACACATTAAGTAATGTAAATACGTATAAAAAATATGTACAAAATACACATATAATCATGTAATTCGTATCAAACTAAATAAACAAAATAGCAATAAAATAATGTAAATTTGTATGAGAAAACATATACAAATACATATAAAATAACGCTAATTTCTATAAAAATATATGTCCAAAAATGAACGTAAAATAAATTAACTTTAGATAAAAATATATATACAAAACACACATTAAATAATGTAAATGCGTACATAAAATAACCTAAATTTGCATAAAACTATATACAAAATACACAAAAATAATTTAAATTTGTATGAAAAGAAATATACAAAATACACATAAAATTAGGTTAATTTATATTGAAATACATATACAAAATACATATAAAATAATGTAAATTTGAAAGAAAATATATAAACAAATACACATATAATAACGTAAATTTGTATGAAATATATATACAAAATACACATTAAATAATGTAAATATGTATAAAAAAAATATATACAAAACACAAATAGAATAATGTAAAATCGTATCAAAATATATACACAGAATATTAATAAAATAATGTAAATTTGTATGAAAATTAAGATGCAAAATACCTATAAAATAACGCATTTTTTATAAAATTATTGATACCAAAATACACATAAAATATTTGAATTTGTATCAAAATAAATATACAAAATGCACATACAATAAGGTAAATTTGTATTGAAATAGATATGCAAAATACATATAAAATAATGTAAATTTGTTTCAAAATATATATACGAATACACATAAAATAACGTAGATTTCTATAAAAATACATATACAAAATACACATAAAATTAAGTAAATACGTATAAAAAAATGTATACAAAATACACATAAAATAATGTAAATTCGTATAAATATAAATAAACAATATAGCAATAAAAGAATGTGTATTTGTATAAATATAAATATACAAAATGCACATAAAATAACGTTAATTTATATAAAACTATATACATAAAAAACGCAAATTTATATAAAAATATGTACAAAATGAACATAAAATAAATTTCCATAAAATATATATATACAAAACACATTAGATAATGTAAATGAGTATAAAATATGTATACAAAATACCTATGAAATAATCTAAATTGTATCGAGTTAAATTAAGAAAATACCAATATAATAATGTAATTTTGAATGAAAATACATATACAAAATACACATAAAATAACTTAAATATAAATACAAATATACACATAAAATAATTTAAATTGAATGAAATAAATATACAAAATAAAACTAAAAGAAGGTTACTTTGTAATGATATTTCTGAAAAAATACACTTAAAATAATATAAATTTGTATGAAGATATATATACTAATACACATTAAATAACATGAATTTGTATAAAATTTGTATCAAAATATATAATGAATACACACAATAAAATAACGTAATGTATACAAAATACACATAGAATAATGTTAAATCGTATAAAAATAAATAAAGAGAATATCAATAAAATAATGTAAATTTGTATGAAAAAAAAGCTGCAAAATATCCATATAATAACGCATATTTGCATAAAAATATATATACCAAAATACATATAAAATAATTAAATTTGTATTAAAATAAATATACAAAATGCACGTACAATTAAGAAAATTTGTATTGAAATAGATATGCAAAATACACATCAATAATGTAAATTTGTATCAAAATATATATACGAATACTCATAAAATAGAGAAAATTTCTATGAAAATATACATACAAAATAGATATACAAAATACACATATAACTAGTTAAATTTGTATTTAAATACATGTACAAAAAACACATAAAATAATGTAGATTTGTATGAAATGAAAACAAATACATTTTATATAAAAAACATATACAAAATACACATAGAATAATGTAAAATCATACCAAATAAATACACAGAATATCAATAAAATAATGTAAATTTGTATGAAAATAAAGATGCAAAATACCCATAAAATAAAGCATATTTTTATAAAAATACATACACAAAAATACACATAGATTAATCAAATTTGTATTAAAATTAATATACAAAATGCACATACAATAATGTAAATTTGTATTGAAAAAATATGCAAAATATACATAAAACAATGTAAATTTGTTTCAAAATATATATACGAATACACATAAAATAACGTAGATACAAAATACACTTGAAATAATGTAAATACGTATAAAAATATATATACAAAATACACATTAAATAATGTTAATTCGTGTCAAATAAATAAAAAAAATATCATGAAAAGAATGTGTACTTGTATGAAAATAGATATTCAAAATACTTATAAAATAACCTAAATTTGTATAAAACTATACACAAAAATAAACAAAAATAATTTAAACTTGTATGAAAATAAATATACAAAAAACATATAAAAATAGGTAAATATGTATTGAGATACATATACAAAATACACATAAAATAATGTAAATTTGAATGAAAATATATAAACATATAGACTTAAAATAACGTAAATTTGTATCAAATATATATACAAAAAACACTTTAAATAATGTAAATATGTATAAAAAAATATATACAAAACAAAAATAAAATAATGTAAAATCTATCAAAATAAATACAGAAAATATTAATAAAATAATGTAAATTGTATGAAAATTAAGATTCAAAATACTCATGTCATGTGTATCTGTATATATATTTTGAAACAAATTTACATTGTTTATATGTATTTTGCATATCTATTTTGTGTATTCTGTATTTATTTTCGTTATGCATAGAATAATGTAAAATCGTATCAAAATAAGTACACAGAATATCAATAAAATAGTTTAAATTTGTATGAAAACAAAGATGCAAAATACCCATAATATAAAGCATTTTTTTTAAAAAAAATACATATACAAAAATACACATAGAATAATTAAATTTATATTAAAATTAATACACAAAATGCAATA